>NC_090025.1:76415544-76722627 GCF_037176765.1 Anolis sagrei | reverse complement strand
CTGGATGGCCCATGAGGTCTCTTCCAACTCTTTGATTCTATGATTCTATAATAAAGCAACTCTGTTCATAGCATTTGAAAGTATTTCCTTCACAGGTGCGCCTGGTGGGGACAAGAGACAGGGCCTTCTCAGTGGTGGCCCCACAGCTGTGGAACGCCCTCCCTAGTGATATTAGATTGGCCCATTCCCTCCTGACATTTTGTAAAAAAAGTCAAAACCTGGCTCTTTGAGCAAGCTTTCGCAAATGCAGCGTAATATGTTATTATATGATTGTATTTTAATGTATTTTATGGATTAGTGTATTATGATGTTTTTATACTATCGTTTATGAATCTTTTGTTGTGAACTGGCCTGAGTCCCTCTTCGGAGGTCGAGAAGACCAGGTTATAAAAGCTCTAAATAAATAAATAAATAATAAGTAAATATGGAACTACGGAACGGCTTGACAATGTGACTGGAAAATTAGTCTAGTAAGGAGACGCTGATGATTTATATTTTTACGGGGTTTTGTATGGTTTTATATTATATGCTAAATGTTTTTAAACTGTATTTTTATGTCCGATGGGGCACTGAATTGCTGCCAACTGTAAACTGCCTTGAGTTGCCTTCAGACTGAGAAAGGCAGGATATCAATACAGTAAATAAATAAACAAACAAATAAATAAAGTAAGTACAGGGTGAGGCAGCATAATTTCTTTTTTTCAAAACTTAATAAAATCCATTGTATGAATCAGATTTTTTTTTATAATGTAGGCGCATACATAAAGTTTTGTTTTACGTAGTTTTGAAGATCAAATTAGATAGGTAATGTCCCCCATTCTCCATACACTGAGTAAACCGATTTCTGGCGTTTGTCATGACTCTTGTCAACATAGCAGGCGTTATGTTGGCAATTTCTTCCTGGATGTTGGTCTTCATATCTTGTAAGGTCTTTGGACGGTTCACATAAACAAGAAACCCCATAGAAAAAAATCACAAGGAACCAAATCTGAAGAGCAGGCCGGCCACTCCAAATCGGCTTGAAAAGTAGGACTCAATGGCAAAAGCACGCTCCTCACTGTTCCAACACTGTTCCAACACATGATGGCGACTGAACTGTGTCAGGAAAAAACTTTATACTCCCGCCTCTCGAGGGAGACCACTAGCGCTCCGCTACATCTTCAACCGACTGAATGGCACACATTTTTAAAAAGGAAGTTGTGCTGCCTCACCCTGTATCTTTAGGTGGATTCCATTGAAACACAGATAAATACCTCAACCAAATAACAAATTCCAGAATCCAAAGCATGGAGCCATCAAATTAAAGTGTACTATAGTAGCTGTGTAGTATAGATAGTCTTTCCAAACCTAATGATAAAATCCCTTGCTCCTCAGAGGCACATAAGGCTTAGACTGCATTTGAACTAGCCTGTCAGAAAAAGCAAAGCTCTTTTGATCACTCCCCAAGTTAGTAACTTTACATGCAAACCTAAGAAAAAAAGCTTGTCTTAGTCTTCATCACTCTTTACAACATGGACCCTATCTCTTCCACGGTGTTTATTCAGTAGCTTCTACACACTGAATTCACAGCCCAGTCATCTCTGTAACACCACCATCATCTTCCAATAGAACATAATCTGGAGCAAGTCCGGGCAGCATCTGCTATCCCTGAGTAACCTTGCACATGAGCATAATATGTGAATATTCAAATTAAAAAGGAGGGGAGCATATGCCAATGGCTCTGAGATGAGAGGGAATCCTTGAGAGCTGGGTTTTCATTCATCACACTTCCCTGTGGACAGAAATCCTATTTCTGTTCCCACTGATCATTTAGGGCATTCCTTTTCCTGCAGCAGTCAGCCATGGATGCTCATAAATAGGTCATGGTGATAGTTCCTCAAACATCTAATATTCATGAGTATAATTGTTAAGTGTACATAAGTAAGGAAAAGTTGGTCACTAACCATGTTGGTTGTAAAGATACTGGAAGTTCAAGCTCCAAAACGTAACACAAGCAAGCTCAGGTATGACCCAAGGCTATATTCTAGGGCTTTCCCAAGCTACATGGATAGATATGGCAAGCAAAGGGGAGAGAAAAAGAGAAACAGCTATAGCTGCCTCAGCACCTTTCCTCTATTCCAAATGTCACTAACATAGCCTTCCAGAGAGAGAAAAAAATAGAGAGAGTTGAGAGTCAGCATGATGTAGAGGCTTGAACATTAGACTCTCTGTGGAAACCATGGCCAAGTGGAAACCCACTGAGTGACTGGGTAACTCACATTTTCAGTTTCAGGGGCAAACTTCATCTGAACAAATATCACCAAGAAAACCCCATGATATGGTCACCTTAGGTCTCTATAAGTTAGAAACAATTGGAAGGCACACAACAAGCCAGACTCAATCTCCTCCTCCACTGCAATTTCCCTTTTCTTGTGTTTTATTTATATTGTAGAGTCTTTTTTAGCTGATATAAGTACTCTAAATAGATAAATAAATAAATAAATAAATAAACATGATGGACCGTGTGATATTCCTCCTCCATCATTTTCATAAGGTCACACATCACAAATTACACAAGTAAATATAAAATAAGTTACATAAATCACAAAAAAGAATGGATTTCTCCCTTCTTAAGCTCTCTTCAACTCATATGGGCTTGATTTTGGCAGTGGTGATTTTTTTTTTAGTTCAGCCCAGGCCCGTTTCAAGGAGGGGGGGATTTTTTTCAGGGGGGGTTTCAGGGGGGCTGAGTTTCGGGGGGTCTGAGTCTGAGTGAAAGAGGGTCTAGCCTAGCAAACCTTTTGTATCATTACCCCAATACCCCCATGCATATGGGATATATTGAGTATGGTGATCAGATCATGATATGAATAAACATAACAGTTTAAGTAATACACCAGTAAGGCCTTTTCGCGAACCACCATGAGAATTTTGGGGGGGGGGGGGCTGAAGCCCCCCGAGGCCCCTCCCCCCTGGCTACATGCCTGGTTCAGCCACAGGGCCTGATAGCTCCCATCACACTCTGGAAAAGTACTTCTGGGGCAGCTCATTGGCCAAACTGAAAAATACCCTGCTGCCGCTGAAAAATTGCCGTCGGCAGACAATGGGAGGCTCCCCGTCTTTCCATAAGGAAAGATTGGTTGAGCTGGTTTAAACAAGCTCCCCCCCCCCCATGTGATGAGGTAGGGGGAAAGTCAGAACGGTATGGGGTGACAAGTCCCCTTGTCCCCTGGGTGGATGGCGCCAGGAGACAGCAATACTGACCAATTCTGGCAGCGAGTATGACAAAATCCTTAGATATTGCAAAAAGGAAATTACAGGTTGAGCTCCCCTTACTGAACTGCTTGGGATCAGAAGTGTTTTGTATTTTGTATTTTATTTTATTTTTGGTTTTTGCATATATTTTGTGTATTTGCATATACGTACATAATGAAATATCTTGGAAAGGGGACCCAAGTCTAGACATGGAATTCATTTATGTTTCATATACACCTGATATACACAGCTTAAAGAATGTATATATATATATATATATATATATATATATATATTATAATAACTTCATATATAAAACAAAGTTATACACCGCCCTGACTCGCCTTTGGGCTGAAAAGATCAGGATAAAAGGGTGGTAAATAAATAGTTAAATATACCCTGAACCATCGGAAAGCAACAATGTTACTATCTCAGCTGCCCAGGTGAACAATTTTGAATTTCGGAGCATTTCAGCATGAGGGGTACTCACTCAATCAGTAATTATAAATAACGCATTACTTCAAGCTCTAATGACAATAATAGAAATGAGCTTACATTCAGTCCTCACAAGCAATACACAAGTGAGATGCTTGATTCAAAGCCATTATGGCACCTGCTTCTTTTACTAGGCGTGATCCAGGAAGCTGGATAGAGATTCACACACCTCGCTCAGCATCCACTTTAGCCTCAAGAGTGGCTGCAATCAAAACTGTGATTCTATTCTTCACGCTCCTGGGTTTGGTTCTGCTTATTTTTATACCAATACATTATATTTTAAATATGTGCATTTAATCAGAATCTGGTGATGAAGAGTTTCATTGAGAATCAGGGTCACAGCAAAACGTTCCTTTTCTGATAATCTTTATTAGCACAATATTTAACCCTTGTCACACACCCATGGGAGAGCAGTGGCTTAGAAACTAGGTCAGCTTCAAGCAAGCTCTTTTCTCCCATTCTGTGTGTGCTTTGAATTAAATTAGATATTTTCTCAACCCAAAAGTTATATGATTCAAACTGCCTCACTTTCTTTGATTATTTAGGTCTGTCACTCATATAGTACGAAGCCATTCAAATACGACTTTGGAATTCACCCCCAGGTGACCTTCAGATGTGTTGGACTATAAATCATATCATCTCCAGATAAAACCTTACACAACAGAGGGCATTCAAGTTCCCATAATCCAGGATTTCTCTTTTTCTCCCAAGTATTCTTTTCTCAAGAATTGCCTTGCAATCATGTTTTTCTACCCCCCACATCATTTGGTTACTCTATACCAGTGTTTCTCAACCTGGGGGTCGGGAACCCTGGGGGGGTTGCCAGGGGGGTCAGGGGGGTCACCAAAGACCATCAGAAAACTCAGTATTTTCTATTGATCGTGCAGGTTTCGTGTGGGAAATCTGCCCCTATTCTATTGTTGGTGGGGTTCAAAATTGTTTTTTATCATAGGATAAATCCCAGCAACTACAACCCCCAAATGTCAAGGTCTATTTTCCCCAAACTCCCAAAAGTGTTCATGATTGAGCATGTTAAGTATTCATGCCAAGTTTGACATCAAGATCCATCATTGTTTGAGTTTACAGTGTTCTTTGGATGTAGGTGAACTACAACTCCAAAACTCAAGGCAAAACCCACCTAATTCTTCTAGTATTTTCTGCTGGTCATGGAAGTTCTGTGTGCCAAGTTTGGTTCAATTCCATCACTGGTGGAGTTCAGAATGCTCTTTGATTGTAAGTTAACTATAAATTCCAGCAACTACAACTCCAAAGTGACAAACTCCCCCCAACCCCACTAGTATTCAAATTTCGGTGTATTGGGTATTTGTGCCAAATTTGGTCCAGTGAATGAAAATACACCCCGAATAACAGCTATTTACATTACAATTCATAACAGTAGCAAAATTACAGTTATGAAGAAGCAACAAAAATAATGTTATGGTTGGGGGTCTCCACAACATGAGGAATTGTTTTAAGGGGTCGCAGCATTACCAAGGTTGAGAACCACTGCTCTATACCATTATAAATGTAACCAGTAAGTGAACCAAAATAATGACATGGTTTGGGCATTGGGTTATGCCACTGGAGACCAGGATTTGAATCCCTGCTAAAACATGGAAACCCACTGGGTGACAATGAGCAAGTCACATACTCTCAGCCTCAGATGAAGGCAAAGGCATCCTGCTCTGAAAAAAATCTTGCCAAGAAAACCTTGTGATATATTCATCTTAGCTCACAAACAACTTGAAAGTGAAAAAAAGAAATGTGTGTGGTACAAAAGAGAGGGGGCAGAAGGAGAAGCTGTTTGGAAGTGCGTGCAAAGACAGACATAAAATATATAAAGTGAGAACTACCACTTTCCGAAAATTGTTGTGGTGGACTCCTCTTGTTTTATATAATTGAATGCTTGGGTTTATATGGTATCTTTTAAAGAATGGGACTCAAAACTGTTGGCATAATGAATAATGAATTCAAATGAGTGAAAAACAATATACAGCTAAAACACAACTCAAAGTGTATTGGTAATAGAAGGAACAACTAGTTAAAAGCTACCTTGAAAATAAGGGAGTTCCAACTGCCAGACATTTGCCTGATTAATAATGCCTTGGAATGCTGGCAGAAGGACATGGCTCTTAATGAGACATGCCACATTATCACAGGAAGTTTACATCCCACACCACTGGATAAATTATACCATTTAGCCAGTATTGCACCACCTGACATCCATTGGTAAGTAGCAGCCTGTAATGAAAGGACCAAAACATTGACATATCCGGCCTATCCTCTGTTCGAATATCAGCCAGCAAGCCAATGCCTTAAATGAAGAAATAGCTTCCTAAGATCTACAGAGATACTCACAAGAACACCTCAGCAAACAAGAGTCCCAAAGTAGCAGGTTAAATCCCAGAACCTCATTCAGTGACTGATACCAGATAAGAAACACCCCCAGGGCACACACCTGTACATATCACTAACAGAAAGTCAGCCAAACCCCGAAAAGCAGACACTCAAAATTTTCCACTCATTGTTCGGAGCATGTCCCTGTCCCCTGCAGTAGAACTCATACAGGAGTTTGGAGCTTCTGCTTTAGGAAGTTTGGGAAATACCCCAGCATCCCCTGGGATTATTCATTCCTAAAAGGAGACAAGGCAAAATCTTTTTCTAGATGAGCTACTTCAACAAAACTAGAAGCAGCAAAATTCATCTGGGATTAAAGAGCCATCAGGATCAATATCAATATTGAACTCCTTGCCACAAAGCAGGAGCTCTGGAGACCAGTTTCATAGAGATCAAACCCTAAGTGTAAGCGAGACCACAATGCACATACAGTAGAGAAGAGAGGCCAAACCACCAAATAGCTATGAGAGATGGGTTTTCTCCATTTGGAATAATCAGGTGTTGAAAATCAATGTTAATAGGTCTCACATGAAATACCATTACAACAAAATAAGTCATGGGAGAGTCGGCTTTCTTCTCGTTCATCTTCTGAGACAATGTCTAGGTTCCTGCATCTTGGTCAACTAGAATTAATGAGAACTCCATCTCACTGTGAATTAACTGGGCTAAACTAAACCTTTTATCTAAGGGAGAGAAAGTCTCTCGGCATCTGTAAAACCAATATGCACAATCTTCCTATCCTTTAAAAAAAATAATAGCCTTCAGGTTTATAAGGCTCTCTTTCTTGTTGTACACATTTTCCTATTGTATGGAATTTTTTATGTGATTGACCAAATTTTCCCCATTAACTAAAGTAGGCAAAGGAAGACATTATCCTAATCCAGCACATGCTCAAGGGCTACATGCCTAATGGGTAGAGCTAACAACATTTTTAAATGAAAGAAGCCATAAAAATACACTATGTTTTAATGTATATTTTTAAATGTCCTTATTACCAAATAAAATCCCTCCACTCAAAGTTGAGGCACAATATAGTTAATATACATAGAGAAAACACAGGAACATAAAATACACATATTAAAAACAAGGAACAATGATTAAAATAAAAATATTAAGAAAATGTAAATATAAAATTCATGGTTTAAAATTGATTAGATATGCCTGCTGAGAGAGACAGCTCTATGTGGGGCTGCCAACGGGAGGCAGCCAGATTACTAACCGGGGCAACATATAGGGAGCATACCACCTCCCTGCTATGCCAGCTCCACTGGCTGCTGGTCCACCTCCGAGCCCAATTCAAAGTGCTGGTTTTGACCTATAAAGCTCTATACGGTTCTGGCCTAGCTTACTTGTCCAAACGTATCCACCCCTACGTCCCATCTCACAACCTAAGATCATCTGGGGAGGCCCTGCTCTCGCTTCCATCAACATCGCAAATGCGTTTGGCTGGGACAAGAGACAGGGCCTTCTCGGCTGTGGCCCCCCACCTATGGAATGCACTCCCAAATGAAATATGATCGACTCTATCCCTCCTGGCCTTCAGAAAAAAATTAAAATTGTAGTTTTGGGACCAGGCCTTTGGGCAGTAGACGTAATTTGCACCATAATGGACATTGACTGGAATGGCATTGTGGCAGATGACATTGTGACTTTGCTTTATTGTTTTAATGAATGTTATATGTATTGGTTTTAATTATTGTTGTATTTGATTATGTTATATTATTGTAATTGTGATGTAGTGGTCTTGCACCTTTACTAATATAAGCCGTCCTGAGTCCCCCTTCGGGGGTAGAGAAGAGACGGGGTACAAATGCCAGTAAATATATAAATAAATAAATAAATAAATAAATTGTTTATTAAATTCTAATAACTCGTAAAGTTGTCAAACCTCTTCCAGCAGTACATTCAGCAGTCCAGGGGTGGCTGATGTAAAGGTCCTCTGGGAGACAGTTGCCAATTGGGTTCTGGCTGGTTGAAGTAAATGTCCCTTAGAGAGCCTAAGTATATATGGTGGATTATATGGGAGAAGACATTCCTATAGGTAACCTGGACCCAAATCATGTAGGGCTTTAAAAGTCATAACCAACACTTTGTACTTTACTCAGAAACCAATTGGCAGCAGCGGAGTGATTGTAGTATAGGGTGATATGCTCACTCCTATATGTACCCATAACCAATTTGGCTACCATATTTTGAACTAACTGAAGTTTCCAAACTTGGTACAAATGTAACCCACATTGCAGAGTCCAACCTTGAGTTTACCAGTGCATACACTACCATCTTTTAAAGGTAAAGGTTTCCCCTTGACATTAAGTCTAGTCATGACCAACTCTGAAGGGTGGTGCTCATCTCCATTTCTAAGCCAAAAAAGCTGGCATTGTCCGTAGATGCCTCCAACGTCATGTGGCCAGCATGACTGCATGGACTGCATCTTTAGGTCTTTCAATTCAAATTCTAGAAAGCAGCACATATCAGCCAAAGCTGATAATAATAAACACTCCTGTCCATCGCATCTACCTGGAGTAACATTTGGAGAGACAGATCTAAAAGCACTCCCAAGTTGTGAACACATGCTTTCAGGGGGAATTGATGTTTTAACCACCTTGAGTCTACACTATCCATATAATACAGTGCAGATCAATGGGATCAACTAACACAAAAAGCTCTTGTATTTTATTTATCCCATATTGTTTCCTTTACTGCTGATCACTGATTGAAATAGACACACAAATATACAGAGTCCATCTCAACATTAAGAATGAGTTCTCTCTTGGAAGGTGGTGGACTCTCCTTATTTCAAATTTTAAATGGGTGGCCAGAAGTCCTTTAATATGAATGGGAAGGGGGTGAAGTAGAACTGTCCACGTGGTACCTTCCAACTGGTTTTATGATAGCCATATTTAAATACCTGAAGGGATGTCATGCGGAAGGCAGAAAAAAAACATTTTGAAGCTAAATGTAGTCACAAGCCTAATGAATCCTGTATGGAACCCACTTTGTTTCATGGAAAGAACCAAAGAAAATGGAATAGGAGGGCCCATGAATGTTGCATAGTTTTTCAGCCGGTAGGAAATAATTATTCACTAGCAGCATAAAAAACAATTGGTTTAAAATCCTCCAATGATTTTGGCAGATCAAGGACAGCACAACATGGTTTTGATGCCATTATTTTATGGGAAGCTGGGGATAAATTTTAAAAAGAGAGAATGTGAAAGGAAAAAAAATGCAAGAGAAGGTTATTGTGTTCTGTGGTGACCGTAAAGAAGAAGCGAATAAAGCCTGCCTAAAGATAGCATCAGTAGTACAGCATAATAATGTTACCAGATTTAAATTAACTTACAAGGGTATGTGAAAACTGTAGCCTTTGGAGGCCTGTTAGCAAAAGTTATTATATTGGCTGACTATGAAAAGGTTTAAATTGTTTACGCCTCTGGCAACATGTTGGTATTTGCATGGGAGATAAAGGAAGGAGGTATATGTTCAATTAAAAGTACACATCAAAAGCAGCAAGAAAATTACAGAAACTTTAGAAAGAAAGGCCTACTATGTGTTTGTGCTAAAAGTGTCATAATATCCCATGAGAGTGGCCACAGATGGTTCAAATCTAAACATGGCTTTCCAGGTCACTGACGATATCTGCATCTGGTAACTACAAAGACAGGTCAACCTCGAGTAAGCTCCTACAGCAATGCTCACTCGATATTTTGGACTATAATTCCCAGGATTCCTGACTCTTAGCCCTGATGTTCAAGACAACAGTGAAGAAGGCAATTGTTTTCTATTAGAGTTTTATATCGCTCTATACTATGAAATACTGATAATTCTAAAGTAGTCCAGAATCAGTTAAGGCTTTGTGAAGAAAATATCAAAATTCAATTCTAGAAACTTTATGGAAAGTTACTATTTAATTATGAGCAATAGAGTGAAATCAAATAACAATGTATCAAGTAGAAATGGACACAGCGGAAACTCTGACACCATATTGGGAGGAAAGTAGGCTATGAATCAACATCTGGTTGTAGATAATCTTGCAAACTGACAATGGGGCAAACAGATTATTTTAGCGTTGTTGTGGATAGCAATACCTACATACTTCTACTATTGGCCATGCTGACAGGGGCTAATAGGAACTCTACAGTTCCTATTAGCTAATAGGCTAATAGGAGCATCTACAGAATCAAATTTGTCTTCATCTACATGGGTAGATTTCTAAGACTATTTAATTTCGGTGGCATTTTAGTTGAGCTTTTGACATGTTTTTAATTTGCTGCTGCTGAGTAGACCCACTGAACGAACTACTGAAGGGTCAGGAAACACATAGGGAATGGATTCAATGGCTCTAGTCCAGTTCAGGCTAACAACAGAATTTAAGATACATGCTTTATAGGCATGAAAAATATTCACTGTTATTCATATCTTGCCTGAAAATAGCAATTTTCTGGAAGCAGGTCCGTAGCCAGTATTTTGATTTGAGAGCGGCTGAGTTTGATGGGGGGGGGGGGGCTGAGTCTGAGTGAAAGAGGGTCTAACCTAGCAAACCTTTTGTATAGTTACCCCAATACCCCCATGCATATGGGATATATTGAGCATGGTGATCAGATCATTATATGAATAAACATAACAGTTTAAATAATGTACCAGTAAGGCCTTCTCGTGGACCACCATGAGAATTTGGGGGGGGGGGGGGCTGAAGCCCCTCAAGCTCCCCCCCCCCCCCCCCCCCGGCTACGTGCCTGTCTGGGAGAATGATGCAGTGGAAATTTGTGAAATTTCTACCTCGTATTTCCACATCCCAAAATGTTTCAGAAAATAATGTGCAGAGATACTCTTACTTTTTGGATGAGAACTATGGGGATTTGTGAAAAAGCCAGTGTTTCCACAAATTCATATGCTTTTTGTGCAAAGTTTTCTGTACAAAAACAGAAACCTTGCACAAAAACACTTGTGGTTGTCAGGAAACTGTAGAAACAAATGAAATGCACAAATATAACACACAAAAAATCACATGTATTTCTGTACACAATAATTTCCTGAAAGATTAGAATGTACTGTGAACACTAGGTGAGAATTGTGCCGAAATGTTTGTTTTCTCTGTGGTGCAGAAAAATGTGAAAATTATTTGTGAGGATGAAATAATTGAATGTTAACATCCTAAATGTTTATGATCCCATTGTGTTAATATTCTAAAGTTCATTATTGTTAGTTTTACTAATCTTCTGGTGTTTTCTCTCTGCAGTGTCATGAGCCATGTTGAATATAGTGGCATTCTCATTTTAAAATAAATAATTAATATCAATCATAGTCATTTTGCTATCTTATCATCACTAAGGCCGGAGCTAGTGAATTTCAATTGAAGTCAAAATGAAGCAGCATTAGCCTTGCAGGTGTCTGAAGCTGTTGGCTCCTGTCCTGCATCCTTTTGCATGTGCTCTGCTAAAGTGCGTACATGTGCACAAAATGAGTTAAATATGGGAAATCAAGACTATCTAAATTAGAAACCGTTCTCTTTCTGTTCATAACCCTTTGGCTCAGACAGCTGCAGTGTCTCTAGGCCTTGCTACATACCCATCTGCACGGGGAGACAACATATGTGGTATACCATGATTCTACTTTCCTGTGGTTTTTATCTGAATTATTTTTAATACTAATGATGTTTACTACTGTTTTAATATTTGTATATTTGTATGTTTTAAATTGTATTGTAATTTTTTTAATGTTAGCTGCTTTGAGTCTCCTTATGGAGAGAAAAAGCAGGATAATAATGTTTGGCATAAGGCAAGAACTGGTTTTATGTGCAGACAACTATCACAGCCAGGTTTCCCTGATAGGACTATAGGTTAGAACTTCCTCAGCTAGACCACTACTCTGTGCTTCATGCATGGATTTTAGGAGTCAAACTACAAAAAGGTGATGTCCCCAAGCTATATCACAAATCCAGTATGCATAGAGACACATTCAAAATCATTCTCATATTAGTCAAATGCACAGTGATCCATGGCAGTGTATGTGGGAACAATCTCTGACCCCTGCTATGAATTTACTCTATGCACAGATAAAAGGTGAAAAGAAAGCTCTTATATATTCAACTGTAATGGGATGAGAATTATGCCCATTTTATTTATTTCTTTGGCTGTCTGGTTATATAAATCATAAAATGGGCGAGTTGTCTGAAAAATCTCCTGGACATCACTAGAAACACCTGGGGCTTTAGAGGGGAATAAGGAAACAGTGGGATGATATTAGTGAGATATTTTGGCTGCAAACACATCTGTAGACAAAGAAGGGCAATCAAGAAAATGAATCAATATATTGTTAATCTCACACAGCACCCTAACAAACATAACAAATGAATTCACACAATTGTGTTTTAAAGAACTATCAAGAAAACGGTCATCTGTGGGAAACTTTTTCTTCTGAAAAATTACTTCATGCAAAACACCTGTTTTGTGGAAAACACATTTTTCTTCCAAAAAAAAAATTGGGAAAAAATGTATGAAAAAAATCTAATGTGCAAAAACTTATTGAAAGGTGAGTAAAATTTCTTCTAAACTCACCAGGTGCAGGAAAACCTTTTAAAATTATGTTGTTGCATGCAACAACATAGTCCACGCTCTTGTTACATCCCGTTTAGACTACTGCAACGCTCTCTACATGGGGTTGCCATTGAAAACGGCTCTGACGCTTCAATTGGTCCAGCGTGTGGCAGCCATGATACTAACAGGGGCAGCACACAGGGAGCATACAACCCCTCTGTTGTGCCAGCTCCATTGGCTACCAATTTGCTACTGGGCCCAATTCAAAGTGCTGGCTTTGGCCTATAAAGCCCTAAATAGTTCTGGCCCAAGATACCTATCCGATTGCATCTCCACCTACAAACCCACTAGGACTTTGAGTTCTTCCGGGGAGGCCCTGCTCTCGATCCCGCCTGCAACACAGGCACGGCTGGCGGGGATGAGAGACAGGGTCTTCTCGGTGGTGGCCCCTCGGCTGTGGAACGCCCTTCCCACGGACATCAGATTGGCCCCCTCATTGATGGTATTCCGGAGGAAAGTGAAAACCTGGTTATTTGAACAGGCGTTTGAATAAGCAGTGCAATGAATTTCAGGAAATGGAACTACGACTGACGAGTTTGGATCATGATTCTAGTTATGAGACGCCACTGAATGTTTATTACTGTTAAATTGTTTAATTTGTTTCTGTGTTAACTGTTTTTAAGTATCTTGTTGATGCAGCATTGAATTTTTGCCTTGATTGTTCGCCTTGTTTTTGCTTGTTGTAAACCGCTATGAGTCGCCTTAGGGCTGAGAATGGCGGTATACAAATGAAGTAAATAAATAAATAAATAAATAAAGTAAGGAAAGGTTTACACCTCTACCCATGTCTAATGAATGATTCAATCACTTTGAGTTTCTCATACAATTTACAGGTTATTTCCATCATACCTAGCCATGGATCCCACTTAATACATAAAGCACAGAGAGCAAGACCTTTACCACAAAAAGATATTATCATCAAAGCTGAAGCTTATACACTTCCCTACTATAAATGAAATGTGCTTGTTGTTCATCCATTCTGACCATCCTACCCTATTTTGTCACTTCTGAAGGCGCTCCCATCCACAGTGACAAAGCCCAAGCTGTATTTAATTCCCATTACTATTAATGTGTAGCAAGTTATCAATGTGCATATATATAGGCTACTAAATATATCACAGCTGAATAAATTATATGAAATTTGTTTTAAGCTACCATTATGTGATAAAAACAATACTAAACAGGCTGGCAAGGAAGAGGAGACTAGTTGATTACTCTATACCTCCTGTCTAGAAAAGCACTAAAATGCATAAGTGCAAAGAAAATAATTATAGTTGTGTTCTCAAGAAAAATACTCAAAAATACCCTTGATTATCCTCAAATAATGTTTTACATCCTAGTATAGTGCTTAAGTCATGATTGTCAGAGACACCAGCAGCAAGAACCAAGCTCAAAGCAAATAAGAATTCTTCACAGAATTAAAGATAGCCTTCGCATTAACTTTTCTGTATTATTCCACTCTTGAGAGCAAGTATCCGCTTTAAACAAACTGCCCATTGAATCTACACATAGAGACATGCATGCGTGTATGTGTGCCTATAATTAACAACAGTTTTAAGTTGCCATTCCATAACAAACAAACAACAACAACAGCAATAATAATAATCAGATGATTCATTGGAACTTGTGCCACAAATACCATCTGCCTGCGACAAAGAACTGGTGGGATCACAAACCTGAAAAAGTTACAATGAACATGCCAAACTCCTCTGGGACTTCCGGATTCAGACAGACAGAGTTTTGGAGCATAATACTCCTGACCTCACAAACGTGTTAAAAAACAAAGTATGGATCGTTGCGGTCACAATCCCAGGTGACAGCAGGATTGCACAGAAACAACTGGAAAAGCTGACACGATATGAGGATTTAAAAATCGAACTGCAAAGACTCTGGCACAAATCAGTAAAGGTGGTCCCAGTGGTGATCGGAACACTGGGTGCAGTGCCTAAAGACCTTGGCCTGCACTTAAACACAATTGATGCTGACAAAATTACCATTTGCCAGCTGCAGAAGGCCACCTTACTGGGATCTGCACGCATTATTCGCCAATACATCACACAGTCCTAGACACTTGGGAAGTGTCTGAAGTGTGATCCAATACAACAGCCAGCAGAGTGATCTTGTCTGCTGTGGACTCATCTTGTTGTGTTTCAAATAAATACAATGATAATAATAATAATAATAATAATAATAATAATAATAATAATAATGGTTTAAAGCATAGGCCAGGGATCTGGTTGGTGCAGTATCTTGACATAACTGTACCAGTGGATGCCAAAAGGAAACAGGCAATGGGTTAACAGCAATGAAGGAAGGTATTGGAACAGGTTGCTCACACTTAGCACATTCTGTCTGCCAAGGAATTCTCTTTGGATTCTAGTGCAATATGGGTGGAAAGTGCAATTTACTGTACAGAATGCTGGTATCAGTATCAAACAGAAGCTGGCTGAAAATCCAAGTTTTTAAGTCTCATTTGAAAAGATACATGGGAAAAGTCAGGTATATTTCCAATCATTGGCCACTCCAGATAGTAATAGTATCACCCAGGTCCAATTTTTCCTTCTCCAGTTGCTAAAAATATCTGCAATGGCAGATGCCATCTAACAACACCTGGAAATCTGTCTCTTTCCCAGTCCTGTTTTAGAGCTCCTTTACACCACACACTTGTAGAATTATGATTCCACCGTAACTGCCATGGCTGCAGCCTGTTGAATTCTAAGGTTTGTAGTTTGGTGAGTCACTAGAGCTTTCTAGATGAGAATTCTAAACACCCCACTCTGAATTGTAAATCCCAGATTTCCATAGGTTGTTGTCAGACAGTAGGTTTGGGCCCAAATCAGTTTGAACAAAAATTATTTGTATTATACGGTGGTCCATTTCATATAATCTCCAAAAACAGAATGGGTAGGAGGGAAGTGAAAAACATGGTAAAATGAAATAAGAGAGACAGATTTTATCAGCTATTGGGGAAGACTGAGTTAAGTCTGCAATATACCGGAGGCAGTGGTCTGCTGTGGGGCTCCTGGAGAAGATGGGATTATTGCAGCATCTTTTTCTCCCTCCCTAGCAGCAGCATCCATCCATTTCTTTTTGGAAAGTTTCCTAGGCTCCTCTTCCAAAGAGGACCCTGCTGGAAACTTGCTTTCCCAAGAGCACTTGCATGGGGTGGATATTGAAAAGTCTCTAAGTTCCTCTTGGAGTATGATGGGAGTTGAAGTTTCTCTCTCTCTCTCTCTCTCTCTCTCTCTCTGTTTCTCATCCAGTAAAAAGCCTGGTTGTGCCCATGCTCTGATTGGCTGAGAATGGACATAACTGTCGACTACAATTCCCAGAACTCTCTCTTGCGGATTGTCTTATTTTTCAAAATTTATGGTTAAAATTTTAAATAATACTTAAAAATCAGTAGATTGTTGAATTATTCTGAAACTTGGCAGGCCTGCAGCTTAAATGCCATCTAAAACAGATAAGTTTCATGCAGATAGGTCTTAAAATGACCGAGGATTGGGCCTTTAAAGTTTCTCATTGTAGCCAATGCGCCGAATTTTTGCTGAATGAAAACAGCAACAATCCTCCCAATTCGAGTAACTTCTCCATAAACAGATTGAGGGGTTAGCCGAAAATGTACCCTGAAATGGCATGCCTTTTGGCCAAATTGCACACCTCTACAAGGTCAGCCAAATGGAATCATGATACTAAAACTATATGGTGCAAAAGGGCCTTGAGACAGATGGCACAATTTCTTTCCTTTTTTAAGAAGCCACAAAGAGTTTTAATATTATACTTACAATATACCATATTCTATTGCACTTATTAACACACACCAAAATATGTATAAATAGGATTAACTAAAGCAATAATATTTTAAAGTACCATTTATAAGTGTGCACACACACACACAAACTTCACATATTTTATTTTTAAATCACATTTTAAAAAACTTTTACTATTTTTAATAATAATAAATGCAATGCACTAACCCCCATACTTAAAGTGAGATATCTTTATCTGCTTAGCAAATTGCACTCCTAGGAGAAGGAGCAAAAAGGTGAAAATGACTGGCAATGCTCCATAGCAAAACCAGATGCCAGGCAAAAGCAGGATGGAATACATAAATCAAAATGGGTTTTTGGTGTCTTAATCCTATTAGCTAGTTCTGCCTATAACCGATTTGTTAAATCAATAGCTGAATGGTAAAATATTTAATTGATTTAATTGATCTTTTCTAATTGAAAATAACGAAAGGATTAAGACCTGGGTATCCAACTCAACTTTGACCCATATGTATGACTATTTTTTTCAATAGATACTCTTTAGATATTTTGCTATTAACCTTCGAAAAGTGTATTAAATCAATACCGTGGGTGCTTCCTCTGCACAATTTTCCTTCTGGTTGGGAGATGCTGGAAGATCAATGACAGCTTTCACAGCTTTCTTTTTTGCTTTTTCCGTTTGAATGTTAGTAAAATAGTTGACAGCAGCAAATTCAATGAGCGCAGAGAATACGAAGGCAAAGCACACAGCGATGAACCAGTCCATGGCAGTGGCATAGGAAACTTTGGGCAAGGAATGCCTGGCGCTGATGCTCAGTGTTGTCATGGTCAAGACAGTGGTGATTCCTTGAAAACAGAAAAAACAAGCGGTTGCTGCATGTAATTCAGAATCAGATCAGATTAATGTTAACTTTCCTATATGTCTAGAAGATATAACCAGTGTTTGTGAATTGAAAATGGACACAAATCTATATTGCATTGGGGTGGAGGGAGGTAATTCTCTGCCAGTACAATTCTGTGAAGGTACCCCATTCCATTTTCTATGGATGGTAGTTTCCAAGCACGAAGCATATCCCCACAGCTATTTATTTATTTATTTATTTATTTATTTATTTATTTATTTTGAACACTTTTACCCCACCCTTCTCAACCCCTGGGGGGACTCAGGTCGGCTTCCAATTGGCAACAATCCGATGTCGCATAATATACGTACAGTCCACTGAGCTATTACCAGTCTGGTGGCCATTCATCTAGCCGTATACTATGATTGAATACTTTGTTTAACTTATCCATATTCCATTTCCAAGCCATTGTCAACATTGTCAATTGTCATTTCCACCTAATTACCCAAAGGCCTGGTCCCACATCCATGTTTTAGCTTCTTTCTAAAGGTGAGGAGAGATGACAATGACCTAATTTCCCCGGGGAGTGAATACAACAGGCACCACTGAAAAGGCCCTGTTCCTCGTCCCTGCCAAATGTGTTTGAGACAGAGGCGGGGCTGAGAGCAGGGCCTCCCCAGAAGGGGAGAAGATTATAGTCTTTTTAACCTGAGAGAACATTTCTCTACAAATGTCTTGGTTCTTGGCCGTCAGCCTCTGTTTAAAACCCTCCAAGGAAGGAGCTACCATCACACTCTGAGGCAAAGAGTTCCACTGCTGAACAGCTCATACAGGCAGGAAGTTCTTCCTAATGTTCAAGTGGAATTTCCTTTCCTGTAATTTGAACCCATCGCCCCAAGTCCCTCTTCCCTAAGACATCTTTTCACATCCTTATACATAGCTATCATGTCTCTTCTTCTCAACCTTCTCTTCTGCAAGCTAAACAGACCCAGCTCTTTAAGATGTCCCTCATAGGGCTTGTTCTCCAGACTCTTAATCATTTTAGTTGCCCTTCCAGTTTGTGGTGCCCAGAATCGACACAGTATTCCAGATGAGGACTAATTAAAGCAGAATAGAGAGGCACCATGACTTCCCTCAATCTAGACACTATACACTTTTTTAGAGATTCATAGAGACAACATTTTAATCAAAGCTGTGAATAATCAAATTAGCAAAAGTCTAAACTGAAAATGTAGAGGTGTGTTTGTAAAAGCTGTGAAGCATCCGGGCAATGTTCAGCTACAGTCCTGCAGCAAGATGAAAGGGCAGACGTTGTCCATCAAGATATCCAGCAAATCTGCTGTCCTTACTAGAGACCTGAGAGAGTGGTAGCTGTTTGCTGCAGTCAGATGATATCTTGATAGAATCATAGAGTTGGAAGAGACCTCATGGGCCATCCAGTCCAACCCTCTGCCAAGAAGCAGGAGAAATTGCATTCAAAGCACCCTCGACAGATGGCCATCCAGTCTCAGTTTAAAAACTTCCAAAGAAGGAGACTCCACCACACTCTGGGGCAGAGAGTTCCACTGCTGAATGGCTCTCACAGTCAGGAAGTTCTTCCTAATGTTCAGATGGAAACTCCTTTCTTGTAGTTTGAAGCCATTGTTCTGCATCCTCGAAGGCACCAGAAAACTAGCTTGCTCCCTCCTCCCTATGACTTCCTCTCACGTATTTATACATGGCTATAATGTCTCCTCTCAGCCTTCTCTTCTTCAGGTTAAACATGCCCAGCGGCTCCTCATAAGGCTTGTTCTCCAGACCCTTGATGCCCCCACAGTCCCCTAGATTGAAATTCCAATGGCTGTGGAAGAACACATTGGTACTTGCAAGCTGTCTTTTGTGGGGAAGGACACACTATGTGAGAAGAAACCGAATGCCTCCTTTCACAATGTTTCCAAAATTTCACATGCTAGGATAAATGCAGATTATTGCTGAATATGTCACTAACAGAATTCCAGCTAATCTTCCTGGGGTCAAACTGCTGAGCTTTTTGTTTAGAAGGAACAATGGTGTCATCCTCCATCCCCCTGAGGCATCCTTCTTCCTTATGTAATCCTCACAGTAGTGGGGGTGGCTCTTCTCAGCAATCTTTGTTACAGTACAAAGCATTTTGAGATGTCATGGTCTTGAATCTGTAATTAACATTACATTTTTTAAGAAGTTCTGCTCCAGGGAGAACTGAAAGACTGCTAGAATTGGATTACTAATATGACTCAACACACCTGCCTGAATTTTTAAAAATTGGATTTTGGGGTGTGATTGTGGCTGAGTGTGGGTTGTTTTGATGACGACTTGTGCTTCAAAAAAACCCACAATACCACTAGACATCAATGACCCTCAAATGGCACCAAATGAAGCAGTTTTACATTGGGATTTATTCGACAATAGTTTAAATGTAGGCGATTAAACACTCAAAGTGCAAGGAAATGATTCTGGTAATGATCATGAGCATGCCAAGTTCTATGGTCTATATGTTTTAAAGTAGTTATCCAAGGTGCTGAAAATGCATGTGTGAGCAAAGGATTCAGCACTGTGGACAGCTCCTTTAAAGGGCCACTGACATAGATGGTTCTGGCCAATACTAGTGAAATATATCATTCACTAAGGCTGTTATCTTTAGCAGTTTGAAAACATGCAAATGTGAGTAGATCAATAGGTACCGCTCCGGTGGGAAGGTAACGGTGCTCCATGCAATCATGCCGGCCACATGACCTTGGAGGTGTCTACGGACAACGCTGGCTCTTTGGCTTAGAAATGGAGATGAGCACCACACCCCAGAGTCAGACATGACTGGACTTAATGTCAGGGGACTACCTTTACCATTACCTTTAAGGCTGTTATCTTATCCCTCAGGGAGTAACTTTGTGGCCCTTATTTCAAAATCGACATATATAGGATTTCAATGTAAATTACTCCAGTGTTGTAAAAAAAATTAAATTGGGTGAAACTACAGCTTCTCATTTATTTATTTCTGAATAAAAGCAATCCATGTTTTGAATGCAGGCAAATGCGAAGGATCACATGTCCCCGTGAATATTATTAATGAAAAATAATTACAAACCCTCAAATTATCATCTATATGAATTGGGGTGGGGAACCTTCTTTATTTAATGAGTTCTAAGATGTAATTATTGATACTTTTATTTCTATCTGTTTAAGTGTGCTATGAGCTGACTTAGAGATCTGTTTCTGGTCAAAGGCAAGATGTAAATCAAATAAAGAAATACAATAAAAATGTGTAAAATTAAAATCAGCATGGTGCAGTGATATGATCGCTGAACAATGACTCTGGAAGCCAGGGTTTCAATCCCCACTTAGCCATGGAAACCAACTGGGGGACCTTGGCAAAGTCACACTTTCTCAACTGCAGATGAAGGCAAATCTACTCTATGAAAATCTTGCCAAGTAAACTGAATGACAGGGTGATCTGTGGTTTCAGGGATGTATAGCCATGTTCTAGAAGCATTTTAATGATGATGATGATGATGATGATGATGATGATGATGATGTTTCTCTGCAAGATTGCAGAGAAACAACTGGAAAAACTGACACGATATGAGGATTTAAAAATCAAACTGCAAAGACTCTGGCACAAACCAGTAAAGGTGGTCCTAGTGGTGACTGGCACACTGGGTGAAGTGCCTAAAGACCTTGGCCTGCACTTAAACACAATCAGCGCTGACAAAATTACCATCTGCCAGCTACAGAAGGCCACCTTACTGGGATCTGCATACATTATTCCCCGATACATCACACAGTCTTAGACACTTGGGAAGTGTCCGATGTGTGATCCAATTCAACAGCCAGCAGAGTGTCTGCTGTAGACTCATCTTGTTGTGGTTCAAATAATAATAATAATAATAATAATAATAACAACAACTTTTTTTTTGTATCCATATAACATATTTGAATTTGCCTAATTTTTTATTTACACTATCCATATTGACATTCATCACTGCATCTTGTGGCAAAGAACTACAGAATTTAACCATGTACTGTGAAAACTAGGACCTCCTCTTATCTATCAGGTATTTCCCATCACTGAGATCCATTGGTTTATCCTGGGTTGTGGAATTATTACATGAGACTAC
Source organism: Anolis sagrei (assembly GCF_037176765.1). NCBI lineage: Eukaryota > Metazoa > Chordata > Lepidosauria > Squamata > Anolidae > Anolis > Anolis sagrei. The sequence continues at coordinate 76,701,166 of NC_090025.1, read as the reverse complement.
GGAGTGGTCATAGCTTAATAGAAGAGTGCACGGATTGCTGTGAGTTTCCCAGGTGTTTTGGGCATGTTTCAGAAACATTCTCTCCTGACATTTCACCCACATCTATGGCAGGCATCCTCAGAGGTTGTGATGTCTGCTGGAAACTAAGCAAGTGAGGTTTATATATCAAATAATAATAATAAGAATCATCTTTATTTATACCCCATCACCATCTCCCTGATGGGGACTCGGGGCGGCTTACATGTGGCCAAGCCCAAACAAGAAATTTGGGCTTGGCCTCATGTCACATGCTTTGCATCTCCTAAGATCAATGTATTTCTGTTAGGGAGAGGGTACAAAAGCCTGGAGAAGTCATTCATAGCCAGGGTAAACAGTAGGCCTGGGCGGTTTCGTTTCGTTAATTCGTAATTCGTTAATAATTCGTTAATTTTTTCAATTACAAAACGATAACGAACCATTCTGGAGCAATTATTAAAAAAAACGAATTTTTAAATATGTTTCGTAAATGCTTCGTATTTCGTTATTGTATTCGTTTCGTTATTGTTCTGAGGTCGTTTCGTTATTATTTCCGCATGTCTGGGCCAGTTTTATGGTTTAATTAGTGAAAAGAAATATAATATCACACCAACAGTCAAGAACAGAGGGAGAGGGAAGCTTCAGAAGTTTTTGGAGGATTTTTAGCATATTTCGCGGTCGCGTCCGCCATTAACGAATCGATTCGTTATTGTTTCGGAAATCGATTCGTTAATTTTTTACCATTTACGAAATTTCGTAAATATCGAACTTTTTAAAAGGAAAATTTTGTAATTATTTTAAATAACGAAACGCAAAAACCCCCAAAAAACGAATCGATTTTAGAAACAAATCTTTCCGTTGTTACCCAGGCCTAGTAAACAGTACTGGGCAGGCATGTAGCCGGGGAGGGGGGGCTTGGGGGCTTCAGCCCCCCCTCCCCGAAATTCTGATGGTGGTCCATGAGAAGACCTTACTGGTGCATTATTTAAACTGTTATGTTTATTCATATCATGATCTGATCACTATACTCAATATATCCCATATGCATGGGGGTATTGGGGTAACGATACAAAAGGTTTGCTAGGGTAGACCCTCTTTCACAGACTCAGCCCCCCCTGAACCAAACTCAGCCCCCCCCCAAACCAAACTCACCCCCCCCCAAAAAAAAATCCTGGCTATGGGCCTGGTACTGGGCTATGGAAAAACGGCAACACCCTCAGATATTGTTGGACATCCCTCACTAAATCCCATTGGTCCTAAACAACACAGCTAATGATGAGGGATGTTTGGATTTGTTGTCCAATAACATCTGAAGGGTCACACAATACCTGGCCCACAGTAAGAAGCTTATTTTCTGGCTCAGTAGAATGGAACAGGGCATCTTTTTTTAGCAATAGGAATAATGCTGCAGTGTAGGCAAAAACTGCACCCTGCTGCAAGGCAATTGTTTTATTTGGGGCTCTGCGCATTTTATTTTAAAGCAACCTTTCAGATTAATGTAGTAATTCCAAGTACATCACAATACGTTGCCATTAATTCTTCTGACTCTCTCTGGTTATACACAGCTGAGCGGTGCCCCTCAGATATTTCATTGTGTGCATTATCCTATAATGTATGCTATTAAAAACTCAAGTCTTTTCAAAGAGAGTATCAGATGGTCTAACCAGCATGCAAGTGCTAATATATTATGTCATAGCTTGAACTGCGATTTTTTTTCTTATTCCCCATATAATCCAAACAGAAGAACTGGTGACATCTGTATTAAAGGAAACGATTCACTTTGGGCTGCTTATGAAAAACGGCAGGATTATCACTGGGCACTTTAAAAGGCAGCTATTTTATCTGTCAAAACTATTCTGCTGGAAGTCTGCTACAGATGATATTCAACGGGGACTATTGTACAAAGAAGACAATTTGGCAGCAAGCATATATTCAGAAAGGTTTCAACTGAAACAGTGCCCAATATCCTATATTAGTGTAAGTGTCCCCTCCTGTAGTTACATAGTAGTTTCACTTTGTCAGCCTTCTACCAATGGACTTACTCATTGTTTGGTTGCAGAATGAGGAATATGCAACAGCACTTTCTGCTATTCCAGTGAATCAAGTGGTGTTAGGTACCATCCAAAACTGTGCACCTGAATGGGCACTTACACTTTGTTCAGCTTTAGATATGGAACCATGAACAGAATACATCCATGGTGCAATGGTTTAAAAAGTACAACCACATGCATAAATGCAACAGACACTAACAGGATTCCTAACAATCACTTATCAAAATAATAATCCGTTCCTAGTATTTTGTCTGATTTTCTATAGCAGTGATTCTCAAACTTTGATTCTCCAGTTGTTTTGGACTTCAGTTCCCAGCAGTCCTAGCTAGATTGGCCAGCCAACAGGAATCCTGGAAACTAAAGTCCTAAATATTTCATATCCATAGTCACCTACGGATGTGAGAGCTGGACGATAGGCTTGGGCGGTTTCGTTCGTTAATTTCGTAATTCGTTATTAATTCGTATTTAAATTAGCTTACGATCCAATATTGAGCCATGCAGGACTACTGTGAGGAGTAATTAAAAATCGAAACAATTTTTCCAATTTATTTCGTATTGTTTCATAATTGTTTCGTAATTGTTTCAAAATTGTTTCGTAATTGTTTCGTAATTATTTCCGTATGTCTGGTGCAAGTTTTATAGTTGTTGTTTGTTTTATCAGTGATAAAAAATAAATTATCACACCAACAGTCAACAACAGAGGGAGAGGGAAGCTTCAGAAGTTCCTCCTGTCCCATTTGGAGGGTTTTTTAGCATACTGCGCAATTGCGTCTGCCATTAACGAATCGATTCATAATTTTACGAAATTTCGTAAATTTCCTTTTTAAAGGAAAATTTCGGAATTCTTTAAAAAAACGAAACACAAGGGCCCCCCTAAAAACGAAACGAGTTTAGAACCAAATTTTTCCGTAGTTACCCAAGCCTACTGGACGATAGGGAAGGCTGAGTGAAGGAAGATAGATGCTTTTGAACTGTGGTGTTGAAGGAAAGTTCTGAGAGTGCCTTGGACCGCGAGAAGATCCAACCAGTCCATACTTCAGGAAATAAATCCCTTCTGCTCATTGGAGGGAAGGATAGTAGAGGCCAAGATGAAGTACTTTGACCACATCATAAGAAGACAAGAAAGCTTAGAGAAGACAATTATGCTGGAGAAAATGGAAGGGAAAAGGAAGAGGGGCTGACCAAGGGCAAGATGGATGGATGGCATCCTTGAAGTGACTGGATTAACCTTGAAGGAGCTGGGGGTGGTGATGGCTGACAGAGAGCTCTAGTGTGAGTTGGTCTATGAGGTCACTGAACAAATGAACAACAACAACAAATATTTCAAAAACCAAAGTTTGGGAGCCACTGATCCAGAATGATCTAAGGATGCCTGAGGACCAAGTGGCAATGAATGGACTATATTGTACAGCAATCCAGGAGCAGAATGATATTTTTAAATTAGTTCTGGGTTTTTTCTCAAACTCACTATAGTTGGAAAACAACCACAGCTAATGTTATCTTAGGCTATAGCGAGAGATCCTCAAGATTGATCCACATTTTTAATGAAGCTTATTCACATTTCCAGATAGGGATATTCTCATTTTATAAAAAAAATAGCAATACAATTTTCAGCCCAAAATTTTGCCAGTGTGCATATACAAATACAAACAAAAATAATTCATATTTCCTTTACTTTCTTTTTTATTACAGATTTACATAGAAAGACATCATGGATGAAAACAAGCAAAACTGGGACATACTAGAAACAATTTCCCTACTAGAACAGCCAAGTGCACTGTCCTCCAACATGCATCCATTGTGCAGATTGGCTTAAAGAGCTGGACATGTTTAGCCTGGACAAGAGAAGACTCAGAGGAGACATGATGGCCATGTATTAATACATGAGGGAAAGTCATAGGGAGGAGGGAGCAAGCTTGTTTCTGCTGCCAGATTGTTAACCAGAGCAAGTTACAGGGAGCGGTCAACCCTTCTGTTTAAACAGCTCCACTGGCTGCTGATAAGTTTCCGGTCCCAATTCAAGGTGCAGGTTATTAGATAAAGCTCTAAACGGTTCAGGACCTGCCTATCTGTGTGACCGCCTCCTCTTCTATGAGCCCACACGATCCTTAAGATCTTCCAGGGATGCTCTTCTCTTGCTCCCACCCCTGTCTCAAGCACGGCTGGTGGGGACGAGAGAAAGGGAATTTTCGGTGGTGGCCCCCTGTCTCTGGAACTCCCTCCCCAGAGAGATTAGGCTAGCACCCTCCCTAGCCACATTCCGTAAGGAATTAAAGATGTGGATGTTTTGTCATGCTTTCAACTAACAACTTCTATGACATACTACATACATTACTATTCAGATTTTGTAAGTGAAACTGAATTGATTCTGGTCCTGTTGAATTGCTCTGCTTTCATGATATTTCCTATTAATTGTACTCTTTTATTTGCTTGCTGTTTTGTTTTTACTGATGTGTTGTTGGGCTTGGCCTCATGTAAGCCACCCCAACTCCCCTTGGGAAGATGGTGGTGGGGTATAAATAAAATTATTATTATTATTATTATTATTATTATTATTATTATTATGTTATTATACCTTTTCATCCACCTTATTGAACCAATTATCCTTTAATCATCTCGATATTGGCCTTCCTCCCACCCCTCAAAATTAGTCTCTTGTTGCTTGATGTTTGTCTATTATTGTTATGCTATTTTATGCTTTTAAATTGTAATTTGTTACTGTTTGTTATTGTAATTGTATGTTGCCTGGGCTTAGCCCCATGTAAGCTGCCCCGAGGCCCTTCGGGGAGATGGAGGTGGGGTAGAAAAATAGTACTTCTTCTTCTGCCCTGGAGAGTAGGACGTGGAACAATAGCTTCAAACTACAGGAAAAGAGATTCCACCTGAACATTAGGAAGAACTTCCTAACTGTGAGAGCTGTTCAGCAGTAGAACTCTTTGCCTCGGAAGCTCCTTCTTTGGAGGCTTTCAAACAGAGTCTGGATGGCCATCTGTTGGGGTGCTTTGAATGCGATTTTCCTGTATCTTGACAGGGGGTTGGACTAGATACCCCATGAGGTCTCTTCCAACTCTATGATTCTATGCCAGTGTAGGGCAAAGAGAATGCAACTCCAATGGCAAATAATATGCTGCACTGTAGGAATGCAGGATATTGCCCAGTGTGTGATGAATACCACTTGTGGTGCTCTCACAACTGAATTCTGCAAATCCTTTTGCAGAAGTCAAAGGAACACTGAGAAGGAACATGAAGGTGGGAGAATCAGTAATGAATAAAATGAGCAGCTACGCTACCAGGATAATCAGAACCATAGATGCTACAGACCTTGACAACTAGGGGATACTAGTTGTGGTCCAAGCAAACAACTTTCCCAGGTTTATGCCAAACCTATGAATAAAGCAAATATGCAGCATGTATATGAGCATAATTAAGAACAAGAATCCTGCTTCTCACTGATATATTTGGAAATGGGTCCTAAGGCCATTCCAGACAGGCCCTATATCCCAGGATCTGATCCCAGTTTTTCTGTTTATCCCAGATGATCAGGCAGTGTGGACTCATATAATCCAGTTTAAAGCAGAAAAACCTGGGATCAGATCCTGGGATATAGGGCCTATCTGGAAAGGCCCCCAGAAGAAAAGAAAAAACTCACCATATCCTATGTTTTTAGAAGAGAAAGGGATGAACTAATAACTATTAACAAACATTGATTTTTCAACTCATACTGACACACATTGTCTATCTGCATCTTAGGGCATCTGTTTGTGACAACTGATGGCTTCCATATCAATGGGTGGTGAATCTGCTCCAGATTTTAGCCCATACTTGATCTGGGTTATTGAACATGCCAGGTCCCTCCCTCTATATGAGTTGAACACCTTGGATACCACCTTGAAAACCCAGAGTAGACTGAGCCTGGATCAAGTTAGGGACCACCAGCTGTCACTGTACCCTACATATATATAAGAGGTTTCTTAAAGAAATCCTTTTAAGTAAAAATAAGAGATAGGAAACACCTCCTGGCTGTCTGAACATGAAGAAATGCAATAGGCAGACTGTGTCTTGCTTCTTCATAACCAGCATGGAGCACTAGACCTATGGAGGCTGCTCCACGGGAGAGCAGAAAGCCAGCAGGAGCAGCAAACAAGCAAGCACTCCAGTATATGCCTGTAAATGATAGGATTTTCCAAATTTAGCTAAAGGTTGCTGGCTGGATAATTTCCATAGAAACTAGACCATTTTTTGTAGCATTTATATTTTAAAGCCACAAAGGCAGACTAAAAAATATCTATCCACGGGTTCTGAATCCATGTATTCAACCGACCACAACTTGAAAATATTAAAATAAAATCCAAAAAGCAAACTTTGCTTTTCTCACATAACTAGCACTACACTGAGGTGCAGGCATATTTATTTATTTATTTATTTATTTACTGTATTTCTAAGCCAATTGGTGACAAGGCGGTTTCCAGGAAATCAGTATACATAAAACATAATAGATAAAAAACATTAAACAATATAAGATATCACAAAAGCAATAAAAGCAATATCATCAGCGTCTCATTATTCTCAAGCACTGTCCAATTCTATTGTCAGGTCATTCAATTTCCTATATTAGCTACTCTGTATTTGTAAACGCTTGCTCGAATAGCCACGTTTTAGCTTGCCTCTGAAACGTCAATAGGGAGGGAGCAGATCTGATCTCCCTAAGGAGGGCATTCCATAGCCGAGGGGCTACCACTGAGAAGGTCCTGTCTCATCCCCACCAAACGTGATTGTGATGAAGGCGGGACCAAGAGCAGGGCCTTCCCAGATGATCTTAAAGTTCTCAGTGGAATCAGAACCCAGGCATACTTTGCTGTAGTCCTCCACACTTTCATGGATCCTCAGGCTCTCTCCTGAACTTGTATGAGATACTCGCCATTTCAATATGCCATTGTGTATAATAGGTATCTACATGGGGGTCTGGAACCAGAACCCAGCAGTTACCGAGGGCCCACTGGATTCCCTTTTTTTCACTGTGACCAGACTTAAAGCCACTCCCCAAATCTTGGGCACCCCAGGCAACAGATTTGAGGTATCTTGAGGGGACAGCAATTTTATTTTGCAACTTAGTTGTTATTACTGCAACAGTGCCCCCCCCCCCCCCGCCCCCAACCCTGGCTGTCCATCCAGCGGCAGGCTAAAACCTTTTTATTCAAACAGGCTTAAAGAAAAAGGTTTTGAAGATCTGTTCAGAGGGTGCTGTGGTTTTTAATTCAGGCAGTGCTGTGGGTGGGATTGGGAGGAATATTATTATTATTATTATTATTATTATATTTATTTATACCTCACTTTATCTCTCCCAAAGGATACTCAAAGCCAGTTGACATAAAAGCATTAGCACATATTTTAAAATATACAAATATGCAATCCCGAATATGAATTTGAAATGCTATTTTACTATATTTTATTTTTGTTCTTACCACATTGCTACTATTTAATTGCTTTTTAATTTTTGCATTGTACCTTTTAAACTTCCCTAGTGTGGAGTGTTAACCACCTTGAGGCCCCATGGGGAGAAAAGCAAGGTATAAATAAAATAATAATAATAATAATAATAATAATAATAATAATAATAATCCTAGATACTTGGGAAGGATCTGACATGTGATCCAATATAACAGCCAGCAGAGTGATCTTGTTTGCTGTGGACTCATCTTGTTGTGTTTCAAATAATAATAATAATAATAATAATAATAATAATAATAATAATAATCGGCTAATAGGTATTTCCTGGATTTTCAGCCTCACATGCCCAGGTAACTTGGCGCTCCTTGGGAGCTATGTACCTAGAAATGGGAGAAGGAGAGGGACATCATTTGCTGTTTTGCCTTAAGAAGCAAAATATCTTCAACCATCCCTGACCAGGATAATTGGATATGCCAACTCATCATATCTTGGGGTAGGTTTACTACCTAGTTTTAGCCTGTTGGTCCTATATCTTCTACTGTTGCCTTTAAATAGTTTCTCACTTATGACAACCCTAAGATAATCCCATCACATGTTTTCTTGGCAAGATTCATTTCCAGGTGGGTCTTTTGCTGAGGATGAGAGAGTATGACTTTCTGAGGATCAACCAGTAGGTTTCCAAGGCCAAGCAAGGATTTAAACCTCCTAGAGTCCAAGTCCCACTGTAGTCCACTCAAACCACTACACTGTACTGCCACTCTTCACCCATAATAAGAAACCACTACATTGGTTGTCTGTAGTTGAGACACAAACTTTGTCCAACAACCATTTTTGGTCAGTTTGTGCAGGTTTTAGGGAGAAAAAAAACCCTTACTGAAATAGCAGTAGGGGGGTGGAGATATTTATACCCTTCCCTATGTACAATGCCCAATGAATTCATCTTACATCTGGGGTATATTTCTTCTGTGAAGCTGTACATCCCAAACAACAACAATCACATTTTGTTTTTTCAAAGTGGGGAGGGGAGGAGGAACTTCCAAAAACCTATTATCTCATTTCGAGTCTAACGTGAAAAGACACCCTTGAGACTCAAACGTCTTCTTCAGCAATATTGCGTTAGAATGAAATGGAGGGAGCAGAGCACTGTGTAATGCATACATATTCAGTTTTCTCATTCCAATGAAAACTCTGCCCCTTCCATTCTAATCCAGGTTCAACCTCGTTCATTAGTCTCTTAAAACTATTCCATTAAATAGGTCATTCAGCTCAATGGTCCCCACTTGATGAATCCTTATCCAATGCATGATAAACCAGAGGTTCACAAAGGTATCTTCTTTAGAAAATTGCTTTCGCCACATCTGTATTCTCTCGTCCTTTGTCAGAAATCCAGACATCCCCCCACTCTCTGCATGTTGCCTCCATGTGGTTTATCTCCTTCGTTTTCTATGTCCATTGTAGCATCCGCTTTCAAATTGCATTTTAATGTGTTTCACTCTAATATCCAGTAATCGATTTTCCTAATTGCTTTTTCTATTCACTAACAGCAAAGCAAAAGAAGATAGTATCAGCAAAGCTGACTATAGATTCAGGGCCTGGAGGCATGTTCTTTTACATGGGCAAATGTCCCATTCACATTGGTTGGGCTCCTTTTTAAACATTCACACAAAAGATGAATTCCTAATCAGGTGGATTCCTGAGACATTCAAAGGAAGGATGAGTTTTAACCATACCCAGGCATGTAGCCGGGGGGGGGGGGGCTGCTTGAGGGGCTTCAGCTTCCCCCACCCTAAAATTCTCAGGGTGATCTGCGAGAAGGCCTTACTGGTACATTATTTAAACTGTTATGTTTATTCATATCATGATCTGATCACCATGCTCAATGTATCCCATATGCACGGGGGTATTGGAATAATGATACAAAAGGTTTGCTAGGGTTCTTAATGGTTCTGGCCCAGTTTACTTGTCCAAACGTATCTCTCACTATGATCCACCTAGGGCCCTAAGATCATCTAAGGAGATCCTGCTCATTGTCCCCCCATTGTTGCCCTCTTGACCTTCCAGAAACAAGTAAAATCCTGGCTATGGGATCAGGCCTTTGTAGATCAGGCTGACCTACTGACGTGTTGACTTATTTAGAACTGATGGACTGCCGTTGTATCATGATTTAAATCCGTGACCGCTGACTATTTGTTTCTGTTTTTATATTGTTTATACAGTTTTATACTGTTTATACTGTTTTATATTGTTGTTATTATTACATTGCTGATAATTGTATATTTATGTTTTGATGTGGGCACCATGGGGTGCCGCTTTGTTAGCGGTCTGGAGTCCCTCTGCGGAGGTTGAGATAGGACGGGATATAAAAGCCCTACATAAATAAATAAATAATAGATCCTCACCCCCCCCCCCCCCATCAAACTCAGCCCCCCCCCCCCCCCCAATCAAAATTCTGGCTACGGACCTGATCATACCTAATGATCCAATAATAAGACATTTCCCTCAGTTTTTCCTCTTACACCTGAAGGCCTCACCAAACCCAGCCCTACCATTCAATGGATCATTTTGAGTGTCACTAAAAAGACAATTATTTGTTAGTTAATTAATTCATTATGAGTTTCTCTTTTTGAGCGCCAAGAGAGGTGCTTTTGGATCTTCTGACCCAAGCTGAAATAACTTGGCCAGCTTTGGGTACAATGCACCTTCACCTCAGAGAAGGGTGTCATGTGTTTTCAACCTTAGGCAGAAAAATATTTAGGTCTGATCTTGCAGATAGTTATACAATCCTTCTACCTACTTTTATCACAAAGTTCCCATACTTCTAATAGATACAGCAGATCTCTAGGAAGAAATAGGAAGAAAAAAACAGTATGGAAAGTCAATCCTCCCTCAGTCAAGAATTCCCTGAATATGCCATAATTCAGTACCTAATCATCAACAGAAATGCTCTAAGGGTTCAGATATGTAGAAAATTACTTTGGAATAAGTCCCACTGCAATCACTGGGGGTCACCCAAGAGTAAATATGCACAAGCATGTAGGGTAAACTATGCACAAGATGGTGCTGTGTAGGCTTGTACATATATATATTTGAAGCAGACATTATATCATTGAGCCAGACAACTTTGTGCTGAACTAGAACACACACATATGAATGAGGTGATCATATACAGAATGGAATAGAATCTCTGCATATTAAAATGTTGTGTAGAAGACACAATTTCAGCAGGTGTAGCTATGAAAGGGATAGATGTGTTGCCCTCTTTGGCCACCACACATGTGAAATAGCACTATCTTGCCACTGGAAGTATAAACAGAGTGTAATCCTGAATTTATTAATATTTGTTTTGCGTGTAATTGTCCCAAATACAAGAAAATGCTATTTTCAAAGCCTGCATTGCATCCCGGGATCTGTGCCATTATTGCCCTTTCACTATGCTCAACATAATAATATGGAAAGCTGAAGCCTCCTCTAGCCTTATCATCTCTCCTCAGGCCATTACAGTACTGAATTATTCTCCAACTGCCATGCATCACAGTGAGCTTTCTGATTTCTTAGGTTTGTTTGTTGGCATTCTAGATAATCTTGCCAGTCTTCCTTCCTTTCTCCTATAGTAGGAGGAGGGTAAACGAGACCAAGATGAACAAACACAGAAGCTCTGAAAGCCAATGATGTATTGCAACCCCTGAGATAGGAGTAGATAAACTGTCAACATAGGCTGCGTATGACATCTGGTTCGCAGTTTTGTGGCCATGAAGTCCCCCATGAGATCCCAAAACCAGCTCAACCTCCATTTAAAAAAAACTGTAGCACACCTTCCAGGCAATTTTGGCTGGAAACCCATGTAAAAGCCCCCCATTCATAAAAGTATGAACAAATAGCCCCTATGCACACGTGCATCCAGAACTCTCTATTACAACAAAAGAGGATTGTAATGCTGATAAAGAAGCAAAATCTTCTTTCTCTCTAATGAAAAACATTAATTTTATTTCCCTTATCTAGCTTCTCAGTGCTACCCCAAATTAATACTTAAGGCACATGTGTTAAACTCAAGACGCACAGGTCAAATCTGACCTTCCATGTCATTTTATGTGCCCCTCCAGATGTTGGATTACAATTCCTGTATTCCTCACCATTAGACATCATAGCTAGAGCTGGAAGGCTACCGTTTGTTCTGTTTAATCAGGATAGTGGGGTTTGAATGTATATACAAGGCTTGTAGATATGATGCTTGACTTCAAAACGACCTTCGACCTTATCCCAACCTGAGAGCCACAAGTGCTGTTGGGTTGCAATTCCCGCTATTCCCAGTCTGCATGGCAGATAATCAAAAGGAGTTATGGGAGTTGTCATTCAGTAACATCTGGGGACCCAAACTGGATAAAAACTAAAGAGCGGCCCTCTGTATCCATTGATTCTTTATTTATGCATTCAACAACCCTTTAAAGACAGCTATAGGATTGATGTGGCCCCCAGTGAGTTTGACACCCCTAGCTTAATATTAAATGAATGCAATGTAAAGCTATCATTCAGTATATGGAGGTATGCGTGACATTGTATCTGGGGACAACTATACAGTGTAAGTCATGCCTGCTTCCCTCCCCAGGCAGTCTTGTCAATGGACCAAACAAGACAGAATGCCATTAAGACATAAGAAAAATCTGCTTTCCCCCAATATGGACCCTGCCTTTATTTATTTATTTATTTATTTAAAAAGCCCTATGCTTCCTCCAAGTAGCACAAAATGACGTAGTTCTCCTCTGCTCCCATTTGAGTCTCACAGCAGGAGGACAAAATGCTGAGGCTGGGAGGCATCACCTTGCATAAGGCAATCCTGGGAATCATGGTGGAGTAGACATTTGAGCCAAGACTTCCCTCATCTTGAACTTGGATTATAATGATTCTATTGTAATCTAGAAACAGGCAAAGGCAATAATTGTACTTACCAAAAACTGTTCTGGCAGGAACGGATTCCTTGTTGATCCAAAATGAAACTTGGGAGAGGATCACAGTCATGATGCATGGAATGTATGTTTGTATCATAAAGTAACCCATTTTTCGTCGGAGGTGGAAGTGTACGGTCATTACAATATATTCACCTTTTTAAAAAATGAGAAAAAAAATGACATACTAAAAGCATTTTTTAAAAGATGTTCAGATCACCTACCCAATCTCATTTCAGTTGCATTCAACTAGTTCAATTTTAAAGGTATATGGTACTATTCCATTGCAAAAATGAGAGATCACACTCTGGTTAGGGCCTTGAAAGAATACTGTCTGGAAAGTCTCAGTGCACCACTTTAAGGGCACATTGAGACAGCAGCTTAAGTGCATGCTCTCTTGCATTTTCACGTGGGGTGTCCAAACAACACCCCAAGTAAAAACAAATGCTTTTGGGACAAAGCAGGAAAACCCTGCTTTGTTCTGAAATAATTTGTGTTCTGGAAAGACCCGGGTCTTCTTGAAAGACCCGGGTCTTTCCAGCTGTGGTTGGTTTCTGGACTGCCTCCTCAGAAGTCCTAGAACTTCTGAGGGGACCGTCTGCACAGCCCTCTCATGTTCCAATAAGGCCAGAATATCCGAGAGGGCTCTAACACCTCCAGAAAAGCATTAAAAAAGAAAAATAACTTATCTGGCTGCCATACTCTCTTCTCCAGAGCTCTACTGGTACATCATTTCTATGTGCCAGGAGCTCTGGAGAAGGGGAATGGCCACCAGGTAAGTTATTTTTCTTTTTAATGCTTTTCTTGGGGGGAGGGATGTTTTGTGTCCCAGTGCCCTGCTGGAAAGTCCAGCAGGGCATCTTCCCCCCCCCCCCCCAGGAAAGCGCAGATGTTGGGAGGAGGTGTCCGGACTTTCAGGACCTGCATGCTAGAAACAATTCCAGGGACACTGACACATTTTGAACAATTTGGGATAGCTGTTGTGGTGGCATTGATGTGTGTGTATCATAAGATTTTCCAAGTCAAGAAATATTCAGAGGGTTTTTTTTCCAGTCCTTTCATCTTACAGCACCTGCTATTTGTTAGCACCTAATGGTTAGCATCTGAGCCAGAATGTGGGGCTAGAACTCCACAAATCCTCCCACTGAGAGAGTTCACCAGTAGCATACTGACTGCAGAATTATGCGTGTTGCAATTCCAAAAGTAACTTTTCAAACTGTGAAACAATACCTAGCATCTTCCCTGTCCAACATTATTTTCTTTTCTTTTTTCTACCCAGGGATGAATCTATACTATAGAATTAACATAGTTTGACACCACTTTAACTGTCATGCTATGGAATCCCAGGAGTTGTAATTTTAGACTTTTTTTAGCCTTCTCTGCCAAAGAGTACTGGTGCCCCACCAAACTCCCAGGATTTAAGAGAATATGCATCTCTGGTCTTCCAAGCCAGACCAGATACCTAAATTAAGGCTACCCTTGAAATTTCCTCTAAGTTTCTCACTATCGCTTTGCTCTCAAGTACTGTGAGAAATTAAAAAGGTGGCTATTTCTACCCACGAAGAGCAACTTGGAACAATCTTGCCAGGTTAATAAAGAATAGAATCCACCTTTCACACTGAGCAATGGAAAGTTGCCTTTTAACACAACTTGTCCACTAGGGCTTTCCTAGTTCTCTTAATTATGCAAAGGCCCTCAAACCTGGAGCACATAGACCAACAGAGATAGATACACTGGCTCTAATTTATGTAGTGTGTGGTATGTGTTATGCATAGATCACAGAAACATACTGAACATCTTTCTGTAGGAAAGTAGAACCATCTTTATACAAGAGAGCTGCATGATGACAAGACAGGAACACAAATCAAGGTGGGCCACCAAGACTACAGGTCCACCTTACACAAGCTAAGATATGTTTCCAGTCCAGTGCGGAAACAACCATGGAGACTAAGATGCTTCAGAAAATTTCATCTATGTCCACTGAAAAAAAGTAGAATGGATATAGGTCCACTTGGAAAGCAACAGAATAGTATCTCATTCTATTCTCCTTTGCATACTGATCAGCCCCTTCCAAATCCTCCACACATGAGAAAATGGATTTCAAAGTCAAGAACCAACGCTTATTTGAAATAGATATGAAAAGGGACTGTCAATCACGTAGCACACCACAACACATTTCTGCTTTCTTTTGATATTCAGCTACTACCTAGACAGGATATGAAAGAAGACACGAGTTTCACAGGTAGTTGATAAGTTGTATTAAATAGATGAGAAGCTCATGGTTTTCCTCCATCACTGAAAGGAACTAAAATGGAGAGTATAGGGCTGGTTTGTTTTCTGAGCCCTTGGAGATTGCCGAGAAGCATTTGATTTGTTGCGACCCAAGTCTGGACAGCACACAATCTTATCTTACTACCTACTTTGTCTTCATAATCCCCTTCCTTCTTCAAAAACAAAGCATGACAGAACTGCTTGATTAATTGTCATGCTTCCATCCATCTTCCCTTTCCACCCACTTAAAGGAAAGCTATAAACAACTTGTGGCCTTCTGGTGAAAAATTATTGTATGCACAAATCATTCTCCATTTTGGCTGCTTTGCAAACTTGACATTAGAACAAAGGGGAGCTACTGTAAAGGCACCTAGGTGGGAAACCTATTCTTCACTATACAATATTGTCAAAAAGTGCTGCACAGATTAGAGGAACCTGCTGAGATTTGACCAAAATTCGGGAGCCCGTTTCCTTGGGAGCAGAAAAAGATCTTGGATAGATGTTTCGTGATAGATCAATGATGTCTCACTTACTCATAATACCCAATATATTAGGAAAATATTGCTTCATTTTGCTATCAATAATGCCACTCAGAAATCTGTCAGTTACATCTGTTCCCACTGTTGCTTAATTCTGTCATGATCTCTGTTGCAACATTTTTAACCACACCAATAAGAGAATTTTTAATAATTGCATTTTGTAACAAACCATTAAAAAGAGAAAGAAGGAATGAAAGGGAGAAAAGCGACACCCACAGATCTTAAGCACCAGCAGTTC
The DNA here is from genome assembly GCF_037176765.1 of Anolis sagrei. NCBI lineage: Eukaryota > Metazoa > Chordata > Lepidosauria > Squamata > Anolidae > Anolis > Anolis sagrei. The sequence continues at coordinate 76,685,664 of NC_090025.1, read as the reverse complement.
TCTTGCCGTCATTGCCTGTTGCTATTTTCTCACACCATGTGCTCAAAAAAAAAAAAGCCTCAGCAGTAAGGGCTGTTATATTTTCCTGTGTCTGTTCCAGCTGCCTTTTTAATATAGATGTATTTCGACAATCTGCATGCTGTTTGTAGTATAAGTCACAACTGCAGTTCAAGATTTACAACTGTATAGCTAGGAAAAAATGCCAGTAGCAGCAAACTGAAGTTATATGGAGTGCATCTTCATCCATTTTCACTTCACTTTCAGATGGGAGACAGCATTGCAGCTTTAGTGTAAGCCTAAAGATAAACTGTCTGAGATCTGTCAGCTCCTTATGCTTCGCAGACTGCCTACACTAAGATCTTCTAAATATCTTTGCTGGAAAGAAAATTACACCACTAATTCCACACTTCAAATTGATTATCAGCTACCAAATTCTTACCTGTAATGGATTTAACAGTGTCAGTCGATGCTGTGTGCCCAAGGAGATCATACTGAACTAAACTGGAAGACTCTTCAGGAACTTCCACTGAATGCTGAGGTCCTTTTGTCCAAGTGTAAATCATTTCACTCTTTGGATATGCATCTGAATAACACATATGTAGAACACAGAGACAGACATGGGAGAGACTAGGCTTAAGAACTGATCTGATCTTTCCTAAGGTCAATGAAAACATTCTTATTGATTTCAAATGACCTCGGCACTCAATGATAATTCATATGTATAGCTATACTTTGATTATTTGTTTATTTACTGTATTTATATATCACCTTTCTCACCTCTGAGGGGATTCAAAGCAGTTTACAACATCAAACAGAATTAGGACGACTCTACCACACAATGTGCAAAATATGCCCTGTAAAGACATTTTTTGGTTCACTACCTGCTGCAATGACAAATATATTTCTATGAAAAATGAATTTTGCTGTGATACACCCCTCCCCAAAAGAACCCAAGTCTGGTGCCATCCACAGTTGATCCTACAAGTGCAAACATCATTTGATGTTGCCAATCCCTTCTCTGTCACAATGTCAAATACAATAACAGCTACTTACAACTCCCAAATTTGAGAGGACAGGCATGACCGTCCATTGGGAAATCCACCAATCTCATGGGGCATTCGGCACTTATGGTGAGCCTACAAAGAACAAGATGCAATTAGTTCTAGTGGGATTTTTTCCAGTAGTAGATATTAGGGGTGTGCAATTTTTAATTAGTCCTTGTAAGTCAGATCAAATTAGTTAAATTCGTATTTACGAGGTGATATCCGACACATGGGCACGGCCCATCCCAAAAATTTAAGAATTGAAACTTACCCAATACTTTTCATTTGTATTTTGTAAAACTCAGAAGCCTCCTACAATCAGTTTCATTTTCAGTGCAAGTAAGCAAAGCAAAGCCAAAGAGGCTGCCTCTCCTCTTTAAATTAATGGCCTCTCACCATTAGGAGAGGGAAGCAGCAGGGAGGAAACACAATTCGCTGGCAAAGAAAGCACAGAATTCTGGGAAATGTAGTTTGGGAAGGTGAGAACCCCTGTGGCAGAGAATTCAAAAGGCCCTGTCCTCAACTGTATTTCCCAGAATTCTGTTCAGTATCAGAAAGCCCCAATCAGGAGAGAGATTTGTCCCTCCATAGCAGCTGCCAGCCAGAGATCCAATAAATTGTTGAATCTGCAAAGAGGAAGACTGAGTGATACTTCTGGTAAGTAAATCTCTGTGCTGGGCTGGGAAGAAATCCCTAAATTGAAGTTTTGTTGGTTAATATGAGAGACATTCAATGAGATAGCTGTTAGGCTTTTGTCAAAAAAATTTTTTAAATCCCTAAAATTAGTAGATGTATGAATATTTCTGAAAGTTGGTGGGAATGATCCCCTGTTATCTTGTGTCACTGTATCAAAAATTCAAAGAAATAGCTATTGTAGTTTTTGTTTTTAAAATGTTTAAAATATAAAAACTTAAAAAATTCCTCAAAAATCTGTGGATAAGTGAAATGTTCTGAAACAGTGGTAAATGTATTCTACCGTTGTAGCAAATTACACCCCAATAGCTGTAAAAATGAGGGAGAAAGGAGCCCTGAAGTTCCCCCAATTATCATAATTAGGCACAATTGCTATGATGAAAAAGTAATGAAATTTCGTTACTCTCATTATAGTAATGAATTTTTCACTAACTATACTTTAGAAACACTTTAGAAATGAAATGCCGGTGCCCCCTAATTTTGTAATGAGTTTTGAAACATTTATTTTATTGGGTTGTTGTAGGTTTTTCCGGACTATATGGCCATGTTCTAGAGGCATTTTCTCCTGACGTTTCGCCTGCATCTATGGCAAGCATCCTCAGAGGTAGTGAGATCTGTTGGAAGTAGGAAAATGGGTTTATATATCTGTGGAATGACCAGGGTGGGACAAAGGACTTTTGTCTGCTGGAGCTAGGTGTGAATGTTTCAACTGACCACCTTGATTAGCCTGGGGGGAATCTTTTGTTGAGAGTGATTTGATGTGCCTGATTGTTTACTCTCTGTTGTTTTGCTATTGTAATTTTTGAGTTTTTTAATACTGGTAGCCAGATTTTGTTCATTTTCATGGTTTCTTCCTTTCTGTTGAAATTGTCCACATGCTTGTGGATTTCAATGGCTTCTCTGTGTATTTCAATGGCTTCTCAAGGTGGTCAGTTGAAACATTCACACCTAGCTCCAGCCGACAAAAGTCCTTTGTCCCACCCTGGTCATTCCACAGATATATAAACCCATTTTCCTACTTCCAACAGACTTCACTACCTCTGAGGATGCTTGCCATAGATGCAGGTGAAACGTCAGGAGGAAATGCCTCTAGAACATGGCCATATAGCCCAGAAAAACCTACAACAACCCAGTGATTCCAGCCATGAAAGCCTTCGACAATGCATTTATTTTATTGATTACACATGCCTAGTAAATATATCATATAAACAAATACAGAAACATACATTGATAAAATCACCTACCTCATTGTATACAAGATGGTGCCATTTCTCATTATTCGAAACAGTTTATTTGGAGCTGTCATATTATGTGCAACAGATTTTTTCCCATTCCGGAAGAAAGTGTCTGGTGTCCAGACTTTGGTAACCATTAAGTTGTTTAGTCTTAGAATTTCAATTGGACCATCATATCTTAATCTCTTATCTACCCAAGTCTGGCGGAAAAAAACATCCATTGTGTATTCCTATAGCAAATTGAAAGAAATACAAACTTAATATGTTTTAAATGCATAGCCCTTCAATGAAAATCCCTCAAGGACAAATTAGTCATTGCTAGCTGTACACTCCCTAAACATATTTCTGTCAATTAAATTGAAGTATCTCTACTCCTTAATGCTTTAATTTGCCACATTAGTCATATAAATACATTGCTATACATATTAAAGCAATCAAAAATAATGTCTATAATCTAATAGAATAGCAAGAAGCACACAATTAAACTTGTACTCTAGCACAACACTGGAAATAAAATAATTAATTTGCTAACATATGTTAATGATGTTTATGTCCATGCTGTTTTTGAGCAGATGGGCAGATTGCATTATGTGCTAGGAAGGCATACATCCTTCTATTAATAAAAATCAAAGACATATCATCTGATTTCAACAAACAAAACACAAATGGGTAATCCAAAAGGACAACAGACAGTTTTCTAATTTCGGATTCGACCATGACATGTACAAGTGTCTTTCTCTTTGTAGAAGGTCTTCACAGGATGGAAAATGTGTATATTGTTTTTGAAATATGAAGCTCTATGTATGCACATGGAGAGAACATGGAGCACCAGTGCAAACAATCCTACAGTTCAGAAGGGACCAGCATTTCAGAAATATAGATAGAGCTCCACTTTCCACTGAAATCATATCCTATCGGCACTTAACAATGATTCCTCAAAAGTACAGTCCACAAGGTTCCCAAGGAAATGTGCGTAGGACTGAGAAAGACTTCTCAGCCAACAAATTGTAAAATGACTGAGCACTTCAAAAACAATCAATGAACAGTTTATGGCAAAGCCAAGAAGGATTTATAGGTACCTGCATTTGCTGTGACTACATATGAGTTAGGCAGGGGAAACAAACTACAAAAGAATTCCCTCAATTCCCTACATTTTCTGAGAATTTCTGTTCATATGTCATTGTTGTCTCCATCATCATCACCTCACCCCCCATTCCCACCAAAAAAAAAAAAAGAATTTTTTTAATCCTTACAGTTATCTTTACTCCAATACATAATAGAACCCACTGTAAAGTTAAAGGTAAAGGTTTCCCCTTGACATTAATTCTAGTCCTGTCCAACTCGGGGGGGGGGGGGGGTCTTATTGTTATGTTTCATCCCTGACTGCAAAAGTCTCCAGCTTTCAATGAGTAGTTAGCTTAGATAAATTAGAGGGATTCCTTCTCCTAATTTCCTCAATCAAGCTTATCTTAAGGAGGGGCTTAGATGGGTGTTGTCTTACTCATCTTTGCATGCCACTATCTCCTCCCCCTTTGAATACTTAGCAATGTGATCTCTTCAGGGAAAAAGTAACTTCCTCTTTAAAGGTATTTTTATTGCCCTGGAAAAAGCCATGTTATCAGAGTTCACCATATTGGTTCTCTTCTCCTTTTGTCTTCTCTAGAATGAGGAGGCATCTCGCCATTGTCCAGGCAAGATGTAATAGATATAGTCACTTTTATTATTTTTCCTTTTCCTTAGAAGATAGCTCAGTGAAGCTAGTTAGCTCCAAGAACCTTTCCTATCTAGAATGGATTTCTTTTGTCTTTAATATACATATTATTTTTGATCCTATGAAGCTGTGGCTCTGCAATCCTGTTCCATCCTGTTGAATGGAAGCCAATCCTTGCTCGCTACATGTATGTTTCTGCTGTTTATGAACTGTGCATCTAGCACTGCTATATTTTTGGTGGAATCACTCCCAGAGAGGGTTATTTTGAGCCTAACTGCTCCTAATTCCCAACACCTATCTCCATTTCCAAGCCCAAGAGCCGGTGTTGTCTGTAGACACCTCCAAGGTCATGTGGCCGATCTAACTGCATGGAGCATTGCTACCTTCCTGCCAAAGCGGTATCTATTGATCTACTCACATTTGCATGTTTTCAAACTGTTATCTTGGCAGAAGCTGGGGCTAACAGTGGGAGCTCACCTGGCTCCCCGAATTTGAACTGCCAACCTTTCTGTCAGCAAGTTCAGCAGCTCAGTGGTTTAACCCGCTGTCCCACCAGGGGCTCCTGGAACCCACTGTATCTGTGGGATATACATTTCAGGAAACCATGGAAATTAGTGAACTGTATATTTAACGATACTTAGGCTGGAAGCATATTGTAGAATTGCACTGGAAGACCAAGGGCGTATTTACACTGAAAATGTAATGCAGCTTCACAGCACTATAACTGACATTGCTCAATGCTATGAAATCATGGGAGTTGTAGTTTTACATGGTCTTTAGTCTTGTCTGCCAAAGTGTGTTGGTATCTCACCAAATTACAACTCATCTGATTCCACAGCACAGAACTATGGCATTCAAAGTGGTGCCAAACTGCATTAATTCTACAGTGTAGATGTACCCGCCAAGAGGCCCACAAAGACTTGTGGGGTTGGGGGATATTTTTGATGCATTATTAAGTGAAACTGGATATCAAATCCATAGATTAAGGGGTCATAATGTATACGGATGATACTTCGAGAAAACAAGACTAATGAATAAATTTCTCATTTTCAACATAATCCCTTAACCAACATGGCCAGAAACTTTGATAACTGGAGGACTGGGTTATGTCCCCAAAAGGGGACCTTATCCAAACTCTGTAAATCTCAGGGCCCTTCCACATAGCCATATAACCCAGAATATCAAGTCAGATAACCCACAATATCTGCTTTGAACTGGATTATCTGATTCCACACTTTTGTATAATCCAATGTGGATTTTATACAGCCGTGTGAAAGGGGCCTCCCAGTCCATAAGGAGATCCTAGGTGAGACCCAATGTAAATACACTTTTAATGTCCTGTACAGTTCCTTGCCCCCCCCCCCCAAAGACTTAAGGAAGCAGTATAAATTATATAAAAAAGACATCAGTCAAATGTGTTAAATTTACATAATTTATACAGTTCACTGTATTCAGCTTTTTTCAGTTCAGCATTTTATTTTTAGAACACGTACTGTAGTCTTGATTCCAATAACACACAAAATCTATTTATGTCATTAAAAAGTTTATTCAATGATGTTGTGAATTATTCGGTGTTGGGATTCTCACTGTCCAAAAAAATGGCTGTATCCTTTCCAAAACAGGTTCTTGGGGGGGGGGGGGGGTTATCCTTGGTCTAAATCCAGTATGCACAAGAGGCCCAGAATCAGGGTTAACACATCTAATAATAGCCTGAAAATTAAGCTGCTGCTAATCTTCCCTACTTTGCCTGATTGACAGTCATGCTCAAAGATATATGAATTAGTCGTTCACTTATTACAGGGGTTCATATCCCCTCCCCAAACCCATAAAATAAAGAAAATAAGGAAATACGTACCATCTCTACATCAGAAACCGGCCCAAAACTGGTGACATAGATATCTGTTTTGACTTCAGTAACAGGACCTAATGTGTAAAAAGGAAGTGAGCAAGGAAAATCAAAATGTTTCAGGGTAAAAGGCAGAGAAAACTGTACCGGCAAGTAATGCCACATCTTATGCAATTGTCACTTTGACGATTCATTGGACTAATCGGGAGGAAAATGCGCAGACAGCATGTTCTTCTAACCAAGTCTGCTGTACTTGGAGATTCTTGCATAATGTTGATTTTCATACAGTCCCTTTTGCTTACATAAGTATACTGGTGGAACTTATATATGGTTTTGTAAGTCATTGCTTCCCATTGATACAGGTAAGAATATGGATGCAATATATTTCAAAAAGTAGGTGGCTGATCCTTCAAATTATGACCACCAGCTCAATATTAAACAAAGGGATGTGGAATCTAGCATTCACAAAAGTTGGTCCATCCTAATGACATCAAACTATGATTTGAAGCTTTTTCTACTTCTTTCTCTATTCTCCTCAATGCCCTCCTCTCATATTTTGCACTCAATTAGGTCATGCTTACTAGTGTGTAATAGACCATGGCTCATAATAACATCTAAATTAGCAAACCAGACTTACATTTTCCAGGTTCTGGCCCTGTTTTACACAAATCACAATTTCCCTGACTGGGCAATTTGCCACCAACCACAAAGTACAACTTAACTGACAAGTGTGAGGAAAATAGGGTTAGATCTATATGCAAAAAGAATAATTTGTTCCTGCTAAATTCAGATAGAACTGATAACGTGAGTGTGGAATTAAGCTACAATTAAGTGAATATCTGCTAGTTAAAAAAAATAACATGGTGCTTTATTTGAGTTTGGCAATCCGGAAACATTGTTGTTTATGTTTATTTATTTATTTATTTATTTATTTCGAGCATTTCTACCCCGCCCTTCTCAACCCCCGAAGGGGGACTCAGGGCAGCTTACAAAAGGCACAATTCGATGCCAGCAATACACATAGTAAGATAAAATACATAGCAGTAACAATTATAAAATAATTAAAACAATCCAGTTATACAATACAACTAATAAAAAACCAATCTAATGATCAACGTTCGCCAAGCTCAAAATCCGTTAGTTCATTCCGCATTGTTATAATCCTATCCAATTCTAGTCGTCATTGTCCTTTTGTCTGTCTGCCAGATTACCCAAAGGCCTGGTCCCATATCCATGTTTTTAGTTTCCTTCTAAAAGAGAGGAGGGGCGTCAATGACCCAATTTCCCCGGAAAGCGAATTCCACAGGTGAGGGGCCACCACCGAGAAGGCCCTGCTCCTCGTCCCCATGTTGTTGAACTGTTTTTGATTAACTGGGAGATTTCAAAGTGTATGTTTTAAAGTTGTGACTATGTGTTTGTAAAGCTGCCTAGCATGTGTAGAGTTAACAGACCACAGAGGTTTAAGTTATCCTAGAAAGGACAGTAGAAATGTTTTCCTGCATCACAATGGAATTCAAGAGATGTGCCTTTACTGATAAGAAAGAGACTGCAATCACCATCTTTCGGAGATGTTCCTGCACCAGTTCAAACGTTCTTGCTATGTGCTATGTTTGTGTCAATAGTGTAAACAAACTAATTACTTTATGGCGGCAATCAATTCAACTTTTATTACCATTTCGACAATGGTTATGGGCCCAGCACACTTCGACAGTTTATTTGTTCAGTTGCTTCCAATTCTTAATGAACTCATGGACCAGCCCTCATGATAGCTCCCTAAAACATACTTCCTGGTAAATGAACTTTTATGACATTTCACAACAAATGAACATTTCACAACAACCTGACCATGTTAAAATTGACTATTACAACCTCAGAAACTAATAATTTCCAATTTTCTCCACTCTTAGGGGGAAAACAAATATTTCTTTGGCATATGGGACTGTCACTTGATATTCACATACACCAAAATGTTTCTGGAAAGTATTTTGCACAGAAAAATACTCTCCATTTGGACAGAGAATTGTGAATTTTCAAACAACCAGGAACTTTTGCACAAAACATGTTTTTTACGCAAAAACCAGCAACTTTGAACAAAATCTTGAACAAGCAGCAATCATGTACAACAAAACCATGGGGCTATTTTTTTTTTTGTGCAAAATTGCTTTTTCATTTTTTGGAGGATTGTCAAGATATGTTCGTCTCATTGAAGATAACATTTCCACTCTCCTTTCCTCCAATTAACCAGCCTGTGACCATCAGAACGAAGACTCCTGTCTCAAGTCTTTGTTTCAGACTCACTCATTGGCAGGGTTTTTCATCCTCCCTGCACCCCAGTCAGAAGCTAAGTGGGTTTCCTTTGCCTAATCTGGTGACAGGCTATTAAATTAGGCAGTGGTGCTGAAGGTGGGGAGGGTTGGGTGAGGATATTAGAATCATAGAGTTGAAAGAGACCACATGGGCCATCCAGTCCAACTCTCTGCCATGCAGGAAAAGTGCAATCAACCCAACAGATGGTCATGCAGCCTCTGTTGAGAGCATCCAAATAATGGTCTCCAACACACTCTGAGGCAGAGAGTTCCACTGTTGAACAGCTCTTGTAGTCAGGAAGTTCTTCTTAATGTTCAGGTGGAACCTCCTTTCCTGTCATTTGAACCCATTTCTCCTGATCCTAGCCTCCAGGGCCGTAGAAAATAAGCCTACTTCCTCTTCCTTGTTACATCCTTTCACATATATAACCACAGCTATTGTCTCCTTTCAACCTTCTCTTCTATGCAAGCGTAAACCAATCTAGAACTTCAGCAAGTGGGTTTTTTTCTGCAAAAGCCTACAGGTCTCATTTTTTTAAAAACCCATACTGCTCTGCAGAATAATTTCCTGAAGCACTTTAAGATGTCTGAATCCTTGGCAAGAATATCACAAGATTCCCTCTACTGTATATTTTCATCCCGACTGTGTTTCTTCAGGTAACCTGTTTTTCAGTCAAAACAAATAATGGCAAATATTCTTTCCATTCTTGCAAAAACTTTCATATATTTCTCAGGAAATCATCTTGTCCAAGGATTTTACTCAGCAAAACTTGCTTAGTTCCAGCATTTCTTTTTGTTTTATTGCAAGCCACTTTACGTTGCTCTCCATTAAAGAAATGTAGACTATGAAATATTAATTGTCAAAAATCACATTGCACTTTGGAATGCGAATCTGAGTATCTTCTAGAGTTCACTTCATAAAAGCCAAACTATAATTTAGCTCATGGAGTTACTACTGTTTCTCCTAACACATTAGCCCTTGAACAACCCCTCTCTGCCCAATGCAATTTATGATGCCAATGTTTTTCTAGGTTCACGGGTTCAAGGTTAGAAAAATCAGAAGGAATCCAGAAAATACTCACATTTTCCTCAACCCTTCACCAAATGATTCTGTACAAACCAGGATGACCCATTTCACTAGAAAACTGTGTCTACCATACTGCTGAATGCAAGAACACAGTCAATGAATAATAATATTAGATCTCTTCTTTAGGAACTTGGCTTTGAAGGCAGGTGATGATCAACAGGTTGTAAATTTCATCTGATTTAATGACAGCAAATATTACACAATCCACTGTAAAGATGTTACTTCCAGTTGGGCAAATTCTGATCAGTGCAGCCTGTTTAAATGGGTGGGTTATTACTTTGAAAATCTAATATATGGGCATGGAAAGACACTAGTGGGCATTTTATTCCCTCTCTTAACACCTCCCCTTTCTCTTTCTCATTGCTATTTCCATGCTATCTCTACATTGTAACACCTTCAATATATATATATATATATATATATATATATATATAGGTAAAGGTTTTCCCCTGACTTGAAGTCCAGTCATGTCTAACTCTGGGGTGTGGTGCTCATCTCTATTTCTGCACTGGAAAGCCAACATTGTCTGTAGACACCTCCAAGGTCATGTGGCTGACATGACTGTATGGAGTGCTATTATCTTTGCACTGGAGCTGTACCTATTGATCTACTCACATTTGCATGTTTTCAAACTGCTAGGTTGGCAGACACTGGGGCTGACAGTGAAAGCTCATGTCGCTCCCTGGATTCGAACCTGCAACCTTTTGGTCAACAAGCTCAACAGCTCTGTGCTTTAACTGTGCCACCAGGGGTTCCAATATATATAAATATTCAGACTTTTGAAGTCTGAAAAAGCCATTAGTGATGTGATTGATATATCACTAATGCCCCTTTCAGACTTTAAAAGTTCTTTTCCCTTGAACAGGTAGATTTGAAATTGAAGGTAGGATACATTGAAACTTAGGTATTCAATCTTATCGACTTATGGACAAATAGTCAAATATTATACATCTTTTTTTTTTTGCACCAACCTTTCTTGCATGTACTCAAAATTGCTTTTTGCCAAGTCTGAACTTGGTAGAAGCTCTTTAATTAGATGAATGGAGCATATACCAGGAGCACCTGGGTCTAAACCAGATGGTAGCTTCCTTTTTAGAGATGCAGTGCAGTCATTATATAATTTGCTCTAAATTTTGAAGGAGCTATCCAAGGTGCTTAAGCTTCTGTGACAAAAGGGTTCAGCACCTTTTCTCCTTTAAAGTTTAGACTAAAAGGCACAGCAAATTAATTGCCCAATTGCTATGGAAGTCACTGATCTAACACTCAGAAGTAGGCAGTACAATTCTAAGTAAAAGATGGGCTCGCTGTACAAGGAATTTGGATTATGCACAAGCTTCTTTTGCCGACAAAAATGCCCTATTCCTGGCTTACTTCTGTTGGCTGATCATAGAGCTCTGTTGACAAAACAATCTCCTAGCAGAACTGTTCTGTTGGCAAAAATGTAATAACAGCACAATCAAAAGGAGAGAAATGAGCTACACCAGATCCAATCCATGGGAAATAGCCACAATGCTGGCACAAAGTTAGATCATAACTTACAAATGATATAAGCAATTTGCCATGCACCAAGGCTGGAAGGGATCTGGATGCAGTACAACTTCAGCTAGCCTAGTATTGGCTCAGTCACCTTTGGGTCATCTTTGCCAGTAAGGATTGCTCTCAAACCCAAGAATCAGGAATTAATGGTCATCCTGACATTATTGGATTGCAATTCCAATTATTCTTTACCATTAGCTATCCTGGCTAGGGCTAATAAAAACTATATAGTGCAACAATATTTTGAAGTTCATTCATACCTGGATTATGTCATTATGGAGGTACTTAATTATGTGAGGGAAACTATTTCTAAGGGGTTTGTTTTTCTTTATAAAATTATTGATTTTCTTTATAAAACCTATTTTTAAACGTAAATTATATTTCTTACTTGCTTTGATCCATACAGAACCAAATAAAAACAATATATAAAACTATATAGATATAGATATATCTTAACTTTTCACTATAATTGTCCAATAATAATAATAATAAACTTTATTTGTACCCCGCCACCATCTCCCCTATAGGGACTCGGAGCGGCTTACATGGGGCCAGGCCCGAACAACAATTACAATAAAAAGAACCAAAACACAACCAAAAATGCAAACAATAAACAACATCATAATTACATAGAACATCATGGCAGGGGTTGTGGAGTCAAGCTTTCCCACAAGGGGGGGACGTCTACTCTAATGACAGAATTATCATCTAAATAGTTATGTGAAATTGTATAACTACTCATCAAAGGCACAATGAAAGAGCCAAGTTTTAAGATTCTTCTTAAAAACTTCTAAGAAGGGGCCAACTAACAGAAATAATGCCAAACAATTACAATATATAATGACATAATCAAATTATTAACATATCAGGTGAAATCATTTGATTAACCAGCAGCAAAGAGGTGACCAACAAGTCTTCTTATTCCTTGCAGCCCAAATGCTTGACCAAGTAAACCATTTAAAATTGATTTCATAAGAAGAGATGGGCATCCACCCAGCAAAAAATGGTTACATAATGAACAAAGTTTCCAAAAATATTATCACAATGCCTTTATAAAAATTGGTGTTCCAACAATGCTTGGGATACTGTGTGTGGTCTGGTTGCTCCACTTAAAAAGGATATTATGGGAAGGATGCTAAAAGAAGGCAACATGTTTTAGGAGGTAGAGCAATGCTCCTAGGGAAAAAAACTTACAATTTTGGAGAATGCAATTAATGAGAAACATGATATCTCCAGCAAACCACCCATTGAGCTCAGGGTACCTAGAAAAGATGTTATGTGCCTTCAAGTCACAGAGTTTTCTGGAGCTGAGAATGTGTGACTCACCCAAGGTCACCCATTCCATTGCTCAACAGAGAATCAAACTTTAGCCTCCAGAGTCATAGCCTGGTAGTAAAATCCAGAGCCATTCACTGCAGATCAATGATGGGAGATACAAGAGTGATAAAAGAAAGTATTTCATCATACAGCTTTTACAGTTAAACTGTAGGATTTGCTAGAAATCTAGTCTTTAAAAAGGAAAGTTGGACAAATTCGTGGATGAGATCAAGAGCTGGCCTGGTACAGTGGTTTGAGTATTAGACTAGGACTCTGGGAAACCAGGGTATAAATCCCCACTCAGACATGGAAATCCACTTGGTAATTCTGGGCAGATTACTCTCTTCCAACCTTACATAAGAGCTTCTGCTCTGACTACATCAACTCTTTTGAATATATCTTGCCAATAAAATCCTAAAGCAGGTCGCCTTAAATTGGGGTCCCAAAACTAAGGCCCGCAGGCCAGATGCAGATCTCCAAGGTAGTTTACCCGACCCCTGCCCAAAATGTTAAACTTAGGGTCACCCAATGTCTGAAATAACTTGAAGGCAGACAATAACAACAATCCTTATTAAATTGACTATCTAAACAGTCAAAAGCAAACCCACACTTCCCCCTGAAATACTGGTAAGTTTAGGTTGGTTAAAAATATTTTCCATTTGAAATACTGTATTGCACTACAAATAAGTTATGTACAGTGCGCAGAGGAATTTGCTCAGTTTTTTTTTCCAAACTATAATCCAGCTCCCCAGCAGTCTGAGGGACCATAAACTGGCCTTCTGTTTAAAACATTTGCATATTCCTGCCCTAAATCAAAGTCAGCAAGAATACACATGACAATAAAAAGGACAACAATTTCAAAGGCTAGTATAGTCATGAGAGCCATAGGTTATTGCTAGTATCAGTAACCTCAATAACTCCTCAATAACATCAATAGGGACCTTATCACACTTGGAGCTTTTGGCCCTTTCTCCTCTTTGGGGATGGGGCCTACCGGGTGCCTGTGGGCTTGGCCCTGCCCCATTTATCCTCAAAGTACACCAGGACTGTGGTGCAGCTGGCTGGGAGTCAACTGCATTAAGATCACTACTGGCCAAAAGATCATGAGTTTGAAGCCAGCCCAGGTTGGAGTGAGCTTCTGACCATTGTGTGTATCTTGCTGTCGACCTTTGCAGCCCGAAAGACAGTTGCATCTGTCAAGTAGGAAATTTAGGTACTGCTTATGTGGGGAGGCTAATTTAACTAATTTACGACACCATAAAAGCTCCAGCAAGCAAACAAAGAATGAGGAAGTACTCCATCAGTGTCTCAAATGGACAGTGAAGCGACAGTTCCCCTGGTAGCCAGAATACCCTCATGAAAGCTGGAAAGTTAAATAGCCTCTGTGTGTCTGTCTGTATATGTTGTGTGTCTATGGCATTGAATGTTTGCCTTGTATATGTACATTGTAATCCACTCTGAGTCCCCTGCAGGGTGAGAAGGGCAGAATATAAATACTGTAAATACTGTAAATAAATAAATAAATAAATAAGTGGTGAGAAAGCATCACAAGATGCTTTTTCACCAATGGCACAAGGCAAGTTGTGTTTTGGGTAGCCCCAATTGAGCTACACATATTTTTTCTCCCCATTCCCCATATGATGGGGAGAGCGCAACACAGCAATGTACACTGCTGCTCTTTCCCCATCTTATGGGGACAGGGACAGGTGCCAACATACCTTGTCCCATTCCCCAGATGCGATGGGAGGAAAAAGGAGGGTGCATGGGGTGCCACAAGGCAAAACGGAGCAAAATGGAGGTTAGTGTGAAGAGGTCCCAGAAAACATGAGTATATGGGTAATGTAAGAAATTGCATTGGCTGCTGAGGAGAACAGGATGCTAGATTAGATAGTTCTTGGGTTTGATCCAAAATCGAACTGCAAATACTCTGGCATAAACCAGTACAGGTGGTCCCAGTGGTCATTGGCGCACTGGATGCCGTGCCAAAAGATCTCAGCTGGCATTTGGAAACAATAAACATTGACAAAATCACGATCTGTCAACTGCAAAAGGCCACCTTACTTGGATCTGCGCGCATCATTCAAAAATACATCACACAGTCCTAGACGCTTGGGAAGTGTTCGACTTGTGATTTTGTGATACAAAATCCAGCATATAGATCTCGTTTGCAGTGACATACTGTGCTTTTGTGTCAGTATAATAATAATAATAATAATAATAATAATAATAATCTTTATTTATAACTCACCACCATCTCCTCGATGAGGAGGCTAACATAAGGCCAAGCCCAAAAATTCAATACAGCACAATAGAGTACAGAATGCAGAAAACAAAAAATTACATCAGAAAATAGTTACAGTAGCAAAATAAAATAAATAAAGCAAATTAACACAATATAAAATCGAACAGGATGGGCAGGCCAAATGGACGAGATACAATGATAAAACCCTGAGTGAGGTAGGAATAGAAAATATGTAAGTGAGGGGAGCCCAAGAATGATAAAATAGTGGGGTGAGGCTTTCAGTTTAGGACGGGGGAAAGTGCATCATTACTTCCACCCCTGTCCTAAAAGAGTTTCAAAGTTCCCTGTGGCTGACTTCAGTGGACTTAAAAAAACCCAACCAATTCTTAATTCCTAGCAGGGAGGGCAACAACACTCAAAAGATAAGGCATGTTTGCCTGGTGTCAAAAGGCAGAAAGCAAAATGGAATTATTATTTCTCATCATCCCAAAATGCAGTTTTCAAGCTGCTAACAGAATGCAAAGTAAAGACTTGAAAAATTGCTCTGCTCCAGCTTATCAATTATGGTTAAAAGATCAACCAGAGAAGAAAATGAAGGCAGTAATCACTATCAGTTTTTCCCAACAAAACAGAAATGTGCAAGCTCACTTCAGATTACTCCCACCTCAATCGGCTCCTTCAATTTTCTAGTTCACAATAAGCAACATCCTCTGCTTTCTCTTCCATTTAGATTCATCAGCTCTCGTAATGGTACAACTTACACTGAAAAAGCTCACATTTTCCTACTGAAATAAAGATTTTCCCAAACACTGCCATGTTAACTTGAAGGTATTATTTGTGTGGGGTTTTACAGAGTCAGCATCGTCTGTGGGCAAAGTGCAGCCTATAGGGCTCACTCAGCCCATCAAGACGCAAAAGTGTGCCTCCTCCCAAGCCTCTGAGACACCGCCTGCAACAACTGGGAGACCCTTGAAATAGCTAGCATTGCATGCTGTGCCTGATAAGAAACAATCATCTGCTTCCTGAGACAAGCAAGATGCTTCCACACCTTCCCACCCCTCACTGTAGTTCCTGATGAACTTCCGCACTGTCAGCAATGGTGGTGATCCCTCCCAATAGTCTCACTCTAACTTCCATCCTTGCTTTAAATCCTCTTTATTCGAACTGCTTCACCTCCCTGCTTAGTCCTCTTTAGAAGGAATCCTGATGATCACTTCAAAATACTCCCACCACCTCTTCCATCCCCTCTTGCTTGAATCCCTGTTTTAAATACTCTTTGTTCATTCAACCTGCTTTGACAGAAATCTTGTCATTACCTCCACGCAATTCCAGTTCTCCTCTCTGAAAAGATAATAGATGATTATATTGTGGTTTAAAAGTATGACCTTTGTGACCCCCAGCTCCACTGCAAGTGCCTAGCTTACCCCTACATTCCTTCCACATAGCTGTATAAAGTCCACATTGAATTGGATTATATGGCAGCGTGGACTCAGATAATAAAGTTCAAAGGAGATATTGTGTATTATCTGCCTTGATATTCTGGATTATATGGTTGTGTGCAAGGACCCTCTTCTAATGGGTTGAATGTGGCATTTGAACCTTGCTGATCGAATTTTTCCTTGATTTTAATGTTATGTATTACTGCACTGGGATTGTGGCACAGCTGGCTGAGTGTCAGCTGCATTAAGATCACTCTGACCAAAAAGGTCATGAGTTCGAAGCCAGCCCGGGTTGGAGTGGGTTTCCAACCAATTGTGTGTAGCCTGTTGTCGACCTTTGCAACCTGAAAGACAGTTGCATCTGTCAAGTAGAAAAATAAGGTACCACCTTAAAGTGTGGGGAGGCTAAATTAACTGATTTATGAGGCCATAAAGAAGACCCCAGCAAAGCATTCCAGCGGGGAAGCATGCGGGGAATGCAGAAGTGCTTCATCAGCGTCGCAGATGGATGATGAATGTGACAGCTCCCCTGGCGGCCAAAAAAAGTTAAATAGCCTCTGTCTATGTCTGTATATGTTTGTATGTCAAAAATTGGCATTGAATGTTTGCCATATATGTGTACACTGTAATCCGCCCTGAGTCCCCTGCGGGATGAGAAGGGCGGAATATAAAAGCTGTAAATAAATAAATAAATAAATAAATTGTGAACCGCTCCGAGCCTTCAGGGAGTGGCGGTATATACAATTGTTTAATAAATAAATAAATAAATGTTAGGCTAGGAAATGAATTCAAGGGATATGATTGCCCTGTTCTCCCACTTTCCCCCACTCACCCTTGCACTAATTCAGAATGTAAAACTTGTTAACTCTTCACAGGAATTGAAAAGTTAATTGACAACATTATTTTTAAAGAAATATCTGGAACAGTGGAACTGTGGGAGAGCAATGTTATGGCTGTAACTGGGGATAAGGTCCCAGGGCCACATATTGCCAAAGTGTCACAGTTGCATGATGGATGGAGAGTTACACAATGAATGTGGTAGATGGACACCCTCCATAGCTGCTGCTGCTACTGTCTCTGATTTTGCAAATGCCACAGGATTGAGGTTTCATGCAATAAAATCCTAATTCCCATAATTGAACAGAGCAAACCAGATCAACAATTGGATCACACAGTTTACAGAAAACCCACACACAGAGATAGATATCTACATAAAAACTCCAACCATCACACAAGTAAAAAAAAAAAAGCACTATTAAAGCCTTGGTAGGTCATGCAAAAAGAATCTGCGAACCCCACCTCCTCCAAGATGAACTGAACCACCTAAACGGGGCTTTACAGGCCAATGGATACTCCACTTCAGACATCAGAAGAGCTGCAAGACCGAGAACAAGCCACGAGAGTAAAGACAAAGATCCACCCAGAACCACTGGGTGGTTCCCATCAAGGGAACCACTGACCGCATAGGGAAGCTGATGAGGAAACACAACATACAAACTATCTACAGACCCACCAAGGAAACCCAACAAATGCTATGTTCAGCAAAAGACAAGAGGGATCCTCTCACTTCTGCAGGAGTCTACCATATACCATGCAGCTGTGGACAAGTCTACATAGGGACCACCAAATGGTGCGTCCAGACACGAATCAAGGAACATGAAAGGCACTGCAGACTACTTCAACTCTTTGAACCAGCTGAAATTTCTGAGCACTCTTAAAAGGCTGACCCATGTAGAGTGTATTACAGTAATTACAGATGGGATATAACTGAGCCATGTACCACCATGACCAGATCTGGCTTCTCAAGGAATGGGTTCAGTTGACACAGAGGTTTTAATTGTGCAAAGATCCTCTTGGCCACTGCAGATATCTGGGCCTCCACGTTCAGGAGGACCCCCAGACTGCAGAGTCCAGGAGGACCCCAGACTGCAGATAAAGCTTGAACCAATGAATCTAAATGATAAGAAGTAGGATTTCAGTTAAACATTAGGAAAAACATCTCGATAATATGATCCATTCGGTTCGGAAGGAACTATCTTAGGAGATGGTAGATTTGCCCTTGTGAGATGTTTATGAGTAAAGGTTGGAGGGCCCACCTATTGGGGTACTGCAGTAACATATTTACTGGTATTGCCAGCAGAACTACATGATATTCAAGGTCCTTGCTCACTCTAAGATTCTATGGTTTTGAGTAAAATGTAAATGGTCACAGCTAAGTCAGGGCATTATTTCTTAAACAAGGTTGGTCAGATTCTGAAAAGTTGGAATATCATTTTATATAACTTCTGGAATTTCCCAGCCTAGTACCAGCCACCTGTTTGGCTTTTAGCTGGAGGTTTTTTCACAGAACCAAATAACCCAGAACATCAAGGCAGAAAATCCCAGTCCACATTGCCAAATATTACAGTTCAAAGCTGAAAATGTGGGATTTTATTCAGCTGTGTGGAAGGGGCCTTAGTCTCAGAAACTTAATAAACTATGAGGGATATATATATATATGGCAGTCTAGAGATGCCATAATTACGCAACAGGATCAGCAGTGGGAAACAACCATAACATGAGCTATTACCTAAAAATCTATGTAGTATAACCATATGCATTCTCTGGAGTGTGATAATACAAGTAGTGAAGACATTTTAAAGCTTTAAAATGCCTCTTTAACACCATTTCAGGCAATGAGCTCAGAAATCCTTGGGTGTTAACGTACATGTTCAGGTGTGAGAAGACACAAACATAAAATGCCAGTCAGAACCTACTGTTCTGTATTTTACCTTGGCTTGTAACTTGGCATATCCAGTGCAAATGCTACAATCTGCTAATGAATTACAACATGTTGTTTGCTGTTGCATTCTGTTTATACAAAAATTCTACTGTAGAAGCACAGGATATTAAGTTATACTTAGCATAGAATTGTTTGATAGGATCAGTTAAAGTTCAGTTTAATAAAATTATCAACTGTTCCTTCAAAAATTCCCAGTTTACATTCAATGTTCTAGGAACTTATTTATAGATTCTGTGATCATTCTTAATGTCAGCTAAATAGTAGGGGAGCGTTGCATGCTGCAGTGGGCACTGTCAAGTATGAATCACAACATACAGGAATAAATATTCCCAAGAATGAAAAGCAGACCAGCAAAAATGTAATAATTAGTCAGCTTCACATCAGCCAGAGATACTGTTCAGCGTGACAACATATGAGCTAATAACATAAGGGTAGCCGCACTTGTTTCTTCTATTTGGATATCTTAACCATAGGGTTAGGCACTCCAAGTAGTAGTCCAAATTTTCCCTCACTTCTAGAGCCCTATTAATTACAGGCCCAATAAAGTGTCACTCATGCCTTACAACTTTTCCAACAGATTTCTTCTTCTTCTTTCCATTCTGTCATAGTGATGGAATAATGGATGAGCTATAACATGGGTGTCTCCATTTTTGCAAGTGTTGACCTAGCAACCTAGGGAAGGTTACTGGGCACGGCCTACACCACAATAAGCAACTGTTTATTTAAGCCTATGGTTTGTTGCTGAAACAGTGAACTTTTCAACAGATAATTAAACAATCAGAATTTGCTTTCCCGGTGACATGTCTCTTCAACCATTTTTGTTAGCTTCAATTTCAGGATGCTCAGTTGAAGAATCAAGCCAATGATAAGTCCCGTTTAAAGGCAACACAAGAAACCACAGTTTAAACAAGCTAGCATTCATAGTTTGTCATGAATTAACAAGCAAGATGGTTTGTTAGCAAAGCCAGATTTCACTCCACAACTAGTGAGATTATAATAAACCACAGAGACACTTGTCACTCTCAGCCTTCATTTGCACTACATCATTACCAATATTTAGATAATGATGTAGTGCAAATGTTCCTAGAGTGTTCTGGACCATCATTGTCATTTGTATCGCTGATATAGGATCAGACCTTTTCTGTGTTATACGGATTTCCCATTTCTCCTATTTCCCATTTGCAACTAGTGAAAATATATATCTTGAAGTAAGCTTTGTACCTTTCCAAACAAGGCAAGTTGGGTATTCAAAGCTACTTCAAAATGGAAGGAAAAACTGATTAAATTATTGGTTCTCTCATGTGGAAATGACTGACTTAAATAATTACATACTTAAGTAAAGGTAAAGTTTTCCCCTGATATTAAGTCTAGTTGTGTCTGACTCTGGGGGGTGGTGCTCATCTCCATGTCTAAGTCAAAGAGCTGGTGTTTTCCATAGACAGCTCCAAGGACATGTGGCCAGCATGACTGCATGGAGCGCCGTTACCTTCCCGCAGAAGTGGTACCTATTGATCTACTCACATTTTCATGTTTTGAACTGCTAGCTTGGCAGAAACTGAGCCTAACAGCGGGAGCTCACCCCACTCCCTGGATTCGAACCGCCAACCTTTCGGTCAGCAAGTTCAACAGCTTAGTGGTTTGATCTGCTGCTCCACCAGAGGGCCCTACTTAATGAATAGGCAAATATTTTAATCATTGAGTCAACTTCTTCAAGCAGTGGGAGAAAAAGTCATGAGAGAAACAAATCATATTACAAAGCACAATGTAAATATACGTGCTGTCTCCAAAAAATCAGACTTGGATTCCTCATGGAAAAAATAGGTTTTTGGCCTGTCTGATTAATGGAAAGATGTCATTATGTTATTTGATTGGTACAATAGTGTTCACTACAACCGCCCACTTCTAAATCTATTTTCATTTAAGGGGTAGAGAAAAATGCCTCCACCCACTGAAGATCATACACACAAGTTCAAATGTCTCCATTTGATTCCACAGTCCCTCTCAAAATGACTGCTAGAAATGACATTACATCATTTACTATTGTCATTTAGACATGGACTGCAGAAAAAAACAGAAATTATTTGGGCTAATATGAATTCTATAGTGCTTGTGGATTGGGTATTTTACCATATTTTCACCTTTTGGGACAAAATATGTTTGAAAAATCACACTATTTATAAAATAATCTGGGAGGATTAGAGTGGGCTTTAGAGGTTTTATGTAGGGTCCGGGCAAAAATAATATTAATAAGGGTTAAACCCTTGTGCCGGCAGGACTGGAGAATGACAGGTTGGAGGCTCAAATCCAGGGAGAGCGCGGATGAGCTCCCTCTGTCAGCTCCAGCTCCACATGTTGGAGCATGAGAGAAGCCTCCAAAAGGATGGTAAAACATCAAAAACATCTGGGCATCCCCTGGGTATCATCCTTGCAGACAGCTAATTCTCTCACGCCAGAAGCGACTTGCAGTTTCTCAAGCCTCTCCTGACACAAATATATTATATTATATTATATTATATTATATTATATTATATTATATTATATTATATATACACACACACATATACATATACATATATATACTTTATTTATTACCCACTCTCTCTCCCCAAAGGGACTCAGGGTGATATCTCCCTAGAGAGATGGGTCGAGCACTTCTTGGAAGTGTTTGCTGGAATAAACCCTCCCCAAGAAAATGACGACAGTGAAACTTTAGTGGGACCAAGCTGAAAGCCGGTTACATGCCAGGAAATCATCGACTTGATACACAACCTAAAGTCAAATATGGCCCCAGGCAGTGATGCCATTATCCCTGAAATACTGAAGGCAAACCCACTATGGTGGGCAAACCTGCTAGCAAACCTTTTTATAAGGACCAATGAAATGGGGTCCATGCCAAAGGCATGGACCCCCTCCATAATGGTCCCAATATTCAAAAAAGTAGATCAAAATGATCCAACTAACTATCAACCTATTAGCCTGTTCTCTATAATAAGAAAGATGTATGCCAAGCTTCTCCAGACAAGGCTAGAGTCATGGGTCAACCAAAACAACATAATTGGCCCCACGCAAGCAGGATTTACTAAGGGGAAATCAACATTAGATCAGGTCCACATCTTGGCTCACCTAGCCAACAAATACTCTAAAAATTGTTCTAACAAACTAAACGTGGCCTTCTTGGACCTCAAGGGGGTATTTGACTCTGTGAACAGAGAAAAGCTCTGGGAAAAACTAGCAGCCTTTAATATTGACCCAAGACTTCTCTTTTTTATTAAGAAACTGCACAACCAAAATCTATGCCAGATAAGAGACCACAGGGGATTCCTGTCGAACCCAATCCTGGTTCAAAAAGGAGTCAAACAAGGACTCAGGGTGGTTTACAAGAATAATAAAAATGGCAAACATTCAATGCCCAAAAACAGATACTAAATAAACAACAGTCGAAGCAAAGCAAAAAAGGAAATAAAATAAACTCAATGTAACAGAAACAACTGAATCCAAGGGTTAAACTAAATAAACAAAAGTGCAAGGATCAAACCAATTAAAACACAATACAATTAAAAGCATAATATAATATATCACATCAGCAGGCTAAGGTGAGTATCCAATGTCAAGGTGAGGATGTGTGTAAGATTTGCTGGATAGATGCAATCTGTAGGCTGCATTATCATGTCATTGTACCATGGCCACACTAGCTAGCAAGTTATGCTGTAATAGCTGTAATAGTTGTTGTAGCAGCCCCCCCCCCCCCCCCACCTCTTATACAGATTGAAAGTCACTTTATTACTTTGCGAATATAAAATATGTATGATTTTGCTTGGCATAAGAGTATCATGCAGGGTATATTTATCGTACAGCTTATTGAGAAAAAAAATGCATACTGATTTTTGTTTATTTTTGACAAATGAAGCTATAAGAGTTTAAACTTAAAGGAATACCTGAACTCTGAGGAACCAGTTTATTAAGAACAGAAGCAATACAATAAAAACAGAAAAAACATCATATTAACTGAAGAGGGTGGAAAATGTTTTACTTCCTCCAGTACTCCATAATGTCAAATAAACATAAAACATTCATTCCAATGGGGGGGGGGGGGGGACTTAAGAAAATGAAAACAAATACAAAAATTGCACTGCTCTGATAATGCATATAATCTTAAATGAAAGCACTACCCTTAAACAGTTTGTACAAATGATTTTAAGGCAATGAATATATGAACCCCTTATTTTAAACATTTTATTCCTCATTCTAAAATAAAAATATTCCATTAATTTGCCATTTTTTCAATTTCTCTGGGGAAAAAGAGTCCATTGAGAAAAACTATGCATGTTTTAAAAAATGTGTTTCTCCAGATCTTCGCATTGCTAGCTCTATAAAATGAATGCCATTAGGGAGAATCAGTAAATTGCTGAAGTTAGCAGATTGTAGGAACAGCACTGTCGTCTCCATAAGACCCCCTTACCATATACACAGGGGATACATCCCCATCCAGACCGCAGTTACCTAAAACTTTGCATATGACCAAACACCATTAAATTACCCAACTTCCAAGGCCAGCACACCACAGAGTTGCACTGAAGGACCTTAAGAGTTATTCTCTCTATGAATTTGCTAAATCCTCCAACACAATTCTATAGTAACTTCCAGGGGAAGCATGCCATAGAGTCACCTGAAGGATCTAGTGAATTCCTAGAGATACAATTTTATCTCAGGCACAGAGATAAATGAAGTATAGATCTTACTGAACTTCTGTAGACCTAACATCTTTTGAAAAAGAGAACAGTGAGTGGCACAAATCATGTCCAAACCACCCCTAAACTAGCTGTTTTTTCCAAGTATTATGTCAGTTGACCCTATCCTTCTGTCAGGCTTGAGGTCAGATTCAACTATCATGTACATGGACATTAGGTTGCCATATTTTTTGTCTCAGAAAATAACATGTTTTCAACCTACATTAAGGCCTAGAGAAAATCTGAGAAAACAATGTGTAGACCAGTGTTTCTCAACCTTCCTACATCCAGAGAGCATTGTGGACTCAAACAAAAATGGATCTGGACTAAACTTGGCACTAATACTCAATATGCCCAAATGTGCATAGTGGTGGGGTTTGGGGAAAATAGACCTTGCCATTTGGGAGTTGTAGTTGCTGGGATGTATAGTTCACCTACAATCAAAGAGCATTCAGAACTCCACCAATGATACAATTGGGCCAAACATCCCACACAGAACCCCCATGACCAACAGAAAATACTATGTTTTCTGATGGTCTTTGGTGCCTCCTCTGACACCCCCTCATGACCCCTCTGGGGGTCCCAACCCCCAGGTTGAGAAACACTGGTGTAGACCTTTAGATGTCTTTCATTCCCAGCCATTATTACAATCTATACACAACAGATGTCATTGAACCTATCCAGAATTGTCCACCACGTAAAGGAGTCTCAATGGCAGATCAGTAAGGAAACATAATCTATATAAATGTAAGATTTCTCCTGATGAAAAAGTTTGAAAACAACCATATCACTGACATTCGACACCCTGCATCCAGAAAGGTCATTTGTAGAAATGATGAGGTAATTTGTTTTTCACTTTTATTTAGCATCCAAGCTTCTAGCTGAGGATGCCAACAAGGTTGATAACTGAGGCCAATTTCGTGATCAAGACACCTGTCCACTGGGGACAATGCTAAGAATACTATCTAATTTGGCCAAGGTCACTGAGCAGTAGACAGATGGTAACAACTTCAGTCACCACCAACTTGGGAATGAAATCAAGAAAGACAACTTGCAGGTAAACAGTCCCATATCCTCTTAGCAGTCCCCTGAGTCATCCCGTTTGGCTGTCTGGACAGTTGCCTGGAAAAATGATCAGCCTCACTTCATGGCTCACATACTATTCATAATTTTGTTTTTCAATACAAATCTAATCAGTATAAAACAAGAGTACAAAGTTGGTGATGTGGACGCACTATTTATAACCAGTCTGGTGTAGTGGCTAGACCAGCGTTTCTCAACCTGGGTGTCAGGACCCCTGAAGGGGGTCACAAAGGGGTGTCTGAGGGGTCACCAAACACAGTATTTTCTGTTGGTCATGGGGGTTCTGTGTGGGAAGAAGATTGGCCCAATTCTCTTGGTGGGGTTCAGAATGCTCTTTGATTGTAGGTGAACTATAAATCCCACCAACTACAATACCCAAATGTCAAGTCCTATTTTCCCCCAAACTCCAGCAGTGTTCATATTGAGTATTTGTGCCAAGCTTGGTCCAGATCCATCATTGTTTGAGTCCACAGTGCTCTCTGGATGTAGGTGAACTACATCTCCAAAACTCAAGGCCAATACCCACCAAACTCTTCCAGTATTTTCTGTTGGTCATGGGTGTTCTGTATGCCAAGTTTGGTTCAATTACATTGTTGGTAGAGTTCAGAATGCTCTTTGATTGTAGGTGAACTATAAATCCCAGCAACTATTAAAACTTGTGCACCAGTTGCGCCCGTTCCTTGGGAAGTCTGATCTGGCCACAGTGGTCCACGCTCTTGTTACATCCCGAATAGACTACTGCAACGCACTCTACGTGGGGTTGCCCTTGAAGACGGTTCGGAAACTTCAACTGGTACAGCGAGCGGCAGCTAGGCTGCTCACTGGGGCGACATACAGAGAGCACACCACCCCTCTGCTGTGTCAGCTCCACTGGCTGCCGGTTCAGTTCCGAGCCCAATTCAAGGTGCTGGTCTTGACCTATAAAACCCTGTACGGTTCCGGTCCAGCGTATCTGTCCGAACGTATCTCCCTCTACGTCCCACCACGGAATTTAAGATCATCTGAGGGGGCCCTGCTCTCGACTCCACCGCTTTCTCAAGCAAGGCTGGTGGGGACGAGGAGCAGGGCCTTCTCAGTGGTGGCCCCCCACCTGTGGAACTCACTCCCAGTGGATATCAGGGCATCGACATCACTCCTGTCCTTTAGGAGAAAGACAAAGACGTGGTTGTGGGACCAGGCCTTCGGGCAGTCTGCTAACTAGATAGGACAACCAGGCAATTAGGACCGGCAGGACTGATATATGTGGACTGATAAATGTGGAAGAAAACTCTGAACCATGAGATAGCGAACACTGACTGGCAAGAAGGAAGAAGTGGTTGTATCGGTTTGTATGAAATTTTACTGGTTTTATTGGTTTTAACGGTTTTAGATGCAATGTATTGTTGTTGTTGTTGTTTGCTAATTTGTTATTTTGTTTTATTGCTTATTATTGTGTATTATGTATGCTATGGGCATCGAATTGTGCCTTGGATGTGTAAGCCGCCCTGAGTCCCCTTTGGGGTGAGAAGGGCGGGGTAAAAGTAAACCAAATAAATAAATAAATAAATAACTACAACTCCCAAATGACAAAATCAATCCTCCTCCCCGAACTCCACCGGTACTCAAATTTTTGGTGTAGCGGATATTTGTGCCAAATGGAAATACATCCTGCATATCAGATATTTACATGACGATTCATAACAGTTGCAAAATGACAGTTATGAAGTAGCAATGAAAATACTTTTATGGTTGGGGGTCACCACAACATGAGGAACTGTATTAAGACGTCATGGCATTGGAAGGTTCAGAACTCTGGGCTAGACTATTGGACTGATCCATCACAAGCAGCAATCATCAGGTTCTTTGCATTTTCCATTTTTCTAGTGTTCTGATGCAACGCTATTGTATCGTTGTCCATCCTGCCAGGAGAATTCCCAGAGATATGCTGGACTAGATAGTCTTTGGTGGTGACTTCGCACATTTCTTCTCCTGTTTTGACAAAGGTATCAATGAAGAGCCATGTGACATTTCCTCACTTGCCTCCGTAGAACCACATTTTATCCATGTGTGTATTTCCAGAACATCTCTGTACATGTATGACCAAACATTGTAAGATCCATAAAGAAGCAGAACACTATGCTAAGCTGGCATTCAAGGACAGTGGGGCAGGATGACCTTCTAAATAACTCATTTATATACCAGGATTGGAGCAGAGCTTTTTGGAACAGAACAGAAGCTGCTCCTCCATTCATATTGCTGGAATTAACATCTGAATGGAGTCTTTTTGAGTGTCCAAAGCCCTTCACATGTGTTTGTTTTCATTAGGTGTTGCCTATCTTTTGAGGCATACAACATGGCACCATATGAGGTTCACTCCTCTTTCTATTTTATTCTCACAACAGCTATGCAAATTATGTCAGCCTGACAGAGAGTGATCCACCCTGTGACAATGACATATTCTACCATTAATTCCAGCAGCAGTCCTATAAAACACACCAGTATTATTATACCTGAATTGTAGATAGAAAAGGGCTGGGAGCTATTAGCTTCCTGGTGGATTTAGTTGGCTAGATCAAATATGATGCCAAAGTATAATTTAGAATTGTAAGGATGATTCACAAATAGCTCCTGCCTTCTATGCTGTGCCCTTCTTGGGAGTACAAACATGAAGAAGAGTCTGGAATTGTTTGTATTTTAGATCACAGCTTCTTAAACCTTTTTCTATTTGTGAGCCCTTAGAATCATAGAGTTGGAAGAGACCTCATGGGCCATCCAGTCCAACCCCCTGCCTAGAAGCAGGAATATTGCATTCAAAGCACCCCTGACAGATGGCCATCCAGCCTCTGTTTAAAAACGTCCAAAGAAGTAGCCTCCACCACACTCCGGGGCAGAGAGTTCCACTGCTGAACGGCTCTCACAGTCAGGAAGTCAAAAGGCACATAAAATCACTCTCAACAAAAGATTCCCCCCAGGCGCTTCCAAGCCATTGAATGCAAATCAAGGTGATTAGCTGAAACATTCACAGCTAGTCATTCCACAGATATGTAAACCCATTTTTCCTACTTCCAACAGACCTCACTACCTCTGAGGATGCTTGCCATAGATGCAGGCGAAACGTCAGGAGAAAAATAGCGTCCAGAACATGGCCATATAGCCCGGAAAAACCTACAACAACCCAGTCAGGAAGTTCTTCCTAAGGTTCAGATAGAATCTCCTTTCTTGTAGTTTGAAGTAGTTTCCGTGTCCTAGTCTCCAGGGAAGTAGAAAACATGCTTGCTCCCTCCTCTCTGTGACTTCCTCTCACATATTTATACATGGCTATCATTTATACATGGCTTGGGCTTTCTCCCCAAGAAGTTTTTATGGGACCCCAGGTACATAAGTAAATAAAATAGGTTAAAACATAAAACATTTACTGGAAATAAATCTGCATTTGCAAGGCTGATTTTCCTTTCTGTGGAGTACAGCTGAAGCATTTTCTGCAGAGTGCACTGTAAACACTGCACATTGTTGCAAATTTGACTGTTGCCAATTGACTGTTGCCAATTTTTATGACCTAGCAGGGCCCCATTTTGATGTTGGGACCCACACTTTAAGAAGGAGAGTTTTAGATGAACCGTGGGTGAACAGTAGATACTCTTAACCAGGGGTCCTCAAACTATGGCCCGGGGGCCAGATACGGCCCTCCAAGGTCACTTACCCGGCCCTCGCTCAGGGTCAACCTAAGTCTGAAACGACTTGAAAGCACACAACAAATAAAACAATCCTATCTCATCAGCCAAAAGCAAGCCCACACTTCCCACTGAAATACTAATAAGTTTCTATTTGTTAAAATTGTTCTTCATTTTAATTATTGTATTGTTTTTAAGTGGTTTTTGCACTACAAATAGAATCATAGAATCAAAGAGTTGGAAGAGACCTCATGGGCCATCCAGTCCAACCCCCTACCAAGAAGCAGGAATATTGCATTCAAATCACCCCTGACAGATGGCCATCCAGCCTCTGTTTAAAAGCTTCCAAACAAGGAGCCTCCACCACACTCCGGGGCAGAGAGTTCCACTGCTGAATGGCTCTCACAGTCAGGAAGTTCTTCCACATGTTCAGATGGAATCTCCTTTCTTGTAGTTTGAATCCATTGTTTCATGTCCTAGTCTCCAGGGAAGCAGAAAACAAGCTTGCTCCCTCCACCCTGTGGCTTCTTCTCACATATTTATACATATCTCCTCTCAGTCTTCTCTTCTTCAGGCTAAACATGCCCAGCTCGTTAAGCCGCTCCTCATAGGGCTTGTTCTCTAGACCCTTAATCATTTTAGTCGCCCTCCTCCGGACACATTCCAGCTTGTCAATATCTCTCTTGAATTATGATATAAGATATCTGCAGTGTACATAGGAATCCATTCATGTTTTTTTTTTCAAATTATAATCCGGCCCTCCAACAGTTTGAGGGACTGTGACCTGGCCCTCTGTTTAAAAGGTTTGAGGACCCCTGCTCTTTACTATGGCCATTTGAAATAAGGGAAATTCAAAGCATTAGGTTCTTGACTTGTTTCAGTTAAGACTAACCATAGTTTCAGTTTCAACTATGCTAAACTATGATTAATCAAAGACCAGAAGCAAGGGATTGTGAACTTTCTCCCAATTGTGCTGGCAATTAGGAAAAGGTGTGTGACATTTCCTGAAAATTGGTTTCATAATGGTATGGGCAGGGTTTAAACTTAAACTTTGGGGGTTCTGCATTCCTTTGATAATCTGCTGGAAACTATCTCTTCCCTTCCCAGAACACTGCACTTAAATGCTATTTTGAAAGTATCAAGAAGGAAATCAAAGGAAAAAAAATCAATTTCTGCCTCTGTTACTGATCGATTGAGCTCTTGGAATCTATGGACCACAGCTAAGACCCTTGCACTAAAACATGGCCAATTATTACATCTGAAGATAGCCATTATCATACTTTTTCATGTCAGGAGTGACTTGAAAAACTGCAACTCATTTCTGGTATGAGAGAATTGGCCATCTTGCCCAGGGGATGCCTGAATGTTTTACCATCCTGTGGGAGGTTTCTCTCATGTTCCTACATGAGAAGCTGGAGCTGACAGATGGGAGCTCACCCCACTCTCTTTTGAACTTTTTTGTGTATCAGCAAAGAAACTGTGTACAACATAATTAGTGAGACCTCCTAGAAGGGAAAGGACTTGGGGTAAATTCACTAAAGTTTTTAAAGAAAGAAATTATCATAATATTAAGGAGGAGGTGAAGGGGAAGTCAATACAAGCAATGATGTTGTTATTGTGTGTCTTCAAGTCACTTCTGATTCCTGCTGACCTATGACAAGGCTTTCATAGCAAGATTTTTTCGAGGGAATTTGCTCAGGGCTCAGCAGATTTCGGCAGCTGAAAAGGGATTTGAACCTGGTTTTCCAGAGACCTTGTTCAACACTCAAGCCATTATGCTACTTCAGCCACTACACCATGCAATATAGAAAGATACAGACATTATGTACTGGTTTTCCAAAAGTGGCTTGTTTCGGTCATTGTCAAAATAAGCCTGGTAGGAAGGTCAACATATATACACCATGGTACAGATTTGACCTGAAGGCCAAGTCCTCAATTTACAAAACACAAAGGGATAATAGTTTTGTTTTGTTTAAAAAAATGAAAGAAATAAAAAAGAAATACTGGAAGTGGCTGTTTTTCGCATAGGCCTAGCAAGTGTACAAAATGTGATTAACCCCTTGTCCTATTGAACATCACATGTAATTTTAAGTTGCTCCAAACATTCTCTTTCACACATAAATATGCTATGGGAGTCTGTTTTCTTTGCAAGGATACAGTTTTATCTGGAAAAGAAAATTGTTGCCTATAAGCGACATAATTAATTGGTGGCAGAAATGCAGAAATGCAACTAGCCCAAGTGGGGATTCATGCACACATCCACACCATTCAAACTTGTATTCTTCTTGAACTGTTTTCCACTTGGAAAATCAAAGTTCACCGCAGCTTTCTTATGGCTCTTCCACACAGCCATATAACCCAGAATATCAAGGCAGATAATCCACAATATCAGCTTTGAACTGAATTATCTGAGTCCACATTGCCATATAATCCAGTTCAATTTGGATTTTATACAGCTGTGTGGAAGGGGCCTGAGGTCCATTCTACACTGCCATATAAAATCTAGATTATCTGCTTTGAACTTGATTATATGGCAGTGTAAACTCATATAATCCAGTTCAAAGTAGATAATCTAGATCAAGGGTCCTTAAACTTTGTAAACAGAGGGCCAGGTCACAGTCCCTCAAACTGTTGGAGGGCTGAATTATAATTTGAAAAAAAAAACATGCACAGATTCCTATGCACACTGCACATATCTTATTCGTAGTGCAAAAAACACTTAAAAGCAACACAATAATTAAAATGAAGAACAATTTCAACAAATATAAACTTATTAGTATTTCAGTGGGAAGTGTGGGCCTGCTTTTGACTGATGAGATAGAATTGTTGTTATTGTTGTTGTTTTTTTGCTTTCAAGTCGTTTCAGACTTTGGTTGATCCTGAGCGAGGACCGGGTAAATGACCTTGGAGGGCCGTATGCTGCCCTCGGGCCTTAGTTTGAGGACCCCTGATCTAGATAATGGCAGTGTAGAAAGTGCAATGGCAGTGTAGAAAGGGTTTCATATAATCCAGTTCAAAGCAGATAATGTGGATTATCTAATTTGATAATCTGGATTATATAGCAGTGTAAAAGTAGCCCTAGGGCCCTTCTAGACAGGCCCGATTTGATCCCAGGTTTTCTGTTTCTCCCAGATTATCTGGCATTGCAGACTCATATAATCCAGTTTACAGCAGAAAACGTGGAATCAGATCCTGGGATATAGGGCCTGTCTAGGAGTGCCCTTAGATACATTTCTGTGTAACAGGTAGGCTGTTATCCTAAGATACAAGTTTCCCCAAGGCAAGTTTATGCTTGAGTTGAGATTCTGATAAAGACTTTTCTGCTTTACAGCACTTGACCACTACAGGACACAATTCTGCTTCATTTCCAATCATTCTCTTGAAGCATAAAAACATTAAGAATTATTGGGTGTCCTAATGGGTCATGACTGGTCCCCTTGAGCATACTCTAGGCTTGTTTACAACTTTGGAGTTTTTAAAAGTGGTTCTCTATTTTTTTTCTTTAACTATAGCCATGAGGAAACATGGAGACGCATGACTTTCAACTGTCTCAACTTGGCAATCCCAATTAATTCTCAGTTGTCCCAGTTTTTGCCTGCTTTTAAAATGTTCCAGCGTCTCAATCCTCCTGCCAGGTTCCGCTTTGTCCTAAGTTTATTTCAATTGCTGCAAAGTGAGTTCAAAATGAAAAAGTGGTTTGCAATCAGTTAACTCAAGAGGACAGAGAAGATCGGGAAGCAAATTCTTGCCCTTTCCTGTGGGTCCAGGCAAAAACAAACTGCTGCACCCTCCCTTAGTTTGTGTGGCCTTCCTAATAAATAACTGTTGTCATTGTAGCCACACCTTGGTTTTCACCTATGAAATGTTGGGGGATATACAAGCAGAGTTGTTCTCAAATGTTCAGTAATAAATCAAATTGTCTCGTAGTTGCAGCTAGATAAAAGTGGACATGACTTAAAAAGTAAAATTTATTTAATATAATGAATTATAAATTTATATTGCATTCCCATCGCCTTTGTTATTGTCTCCATCAAACAAATGGAGCAGGTTTGACATTTCTTTTATTGTTTCATCCAATTTTATGATACCCTTTATACACATAACGAATTCTGGCTCCAGGTCTGAGACAATCATAATTATGATGAGGCATTTGGAGGCACAAAGTACAATCCTAAAGGTCCTATTCAGATGTCAGACCCTCTGAGTTAAATCGGATTACTTCAAGTAAGTGTATACAGGAGAGCCAAAATAGCCTCAGCATCAAATCCTGTCTGATCTTGGAAGGTAAACAGCATCGGGACTGATTAGTACTTAAATGGGGGTTAGCAAGGAACACTGGGTACTATAGGCTACAGATCAAAGGAAACCATCTCTAAGTCCTATTCCTTACCTGAGAAAACTCTATGAAATTCATGAGATCTCCATAAGACAACAAGTGACTTAAAGACACACAAGCACAACTAGGATTACGGCACACTATACACACACCTCCCTAGGCATAGTAAAGGTAAAGGTTTTCTCCTGACATTAAGTCCAGTCGTGTCCAACTCTGGGGGTTGGTGCTCATCTCCATTTCTAAGCCGAAGAGTCAGCGTTGTCCATAGACACCTCCAAGGTCATGTGGCTGGCATGACTACATGGAGCACTGTTACCTTCCTACCAGAGCGGTACCTATTGATCTACTCACATTTGCATGTTTTCGAACTGCTAGGTTGACAGAAGCTGGGGCTGACAGCGGAAGTTCACACCGCTCCCCGGATTCAAACCTGTGACCTTTCAGTCAACAAGCTCAGCAGCTCAGTGGTTTAACCCACTGCACCACCAGGGCATAAGCTCCCATCAAATACAGTGGAACCTGCTTTATTTTTTGTTTGTTTTAAAGATTTTATGACTGGAGGTAAGGAGGATGAATCAAGACCAACCATACTACTAAACTGAATAAAATGACTCCCTAAGGGCACAAATACTAGGGGGTTTCAGGGGATGCATACTGACCGCCCCCCCCTAGTTTTGGGGGTAGAACCAAAATGACTATCACAGTGGTTCTCTACACTGTGCATTTGGACAAATTGGGTTGAGGGGGTCTTAAATAGGTGTCAAACACACGGCAGGCACATACAGGTACTGGTGTGCACCACAGGAAGGGGGAGTATGCTACAGTCTCTACCTGTTACCTGGAGAGTCCCCATGGGAGAAACATGTGGGTTGCATCTGGGAATTATGGTGTCTCGCCCTTGTAGGAGGATGACGTGATCATGCGGGGCCACCAAATCATCTGATTAATAGCAAATTCAAGTTCAAATTCATGTTCAAAGTTATGTTGAATCATAAATTGGTTTGGATGATCACACAGATATTGATTGATAACATATAATAAAAGTTGCCTATAGTTAACCCACAACATGGTGTTGTCTGGTGATTTCGCTGGTTGGAGAGCAAAGACTACCAACTGGAGTGATGGGGATGGGGGTGCACTGTGATAACAATGGGTGGGAAAGAGGACTTCCTTCTGGGACAAGTGCCCTGTCTTTCCTCCTACTTCTGCAACACACGACTCGTGGTGGGACTGCTCTGAGGATAAGAAGGTAGCAGGCTGATGGTTGGGATTCATGGAATAGTAAGTGCAGGGGCTCATCCATTACGTGAAGTAAGCGGTCGCAGAACACTTTTTTTTTGCCAGGGGTGCAGAGGCACCTCTGTAAATGCCCCTCGACCGCCACTTGAGGAGCGCCCCCTCAGCTCACAACAGCCCTAGCAGTCCGAGGGGAGCCTTGGCTTTCTTGCCTCACTGGCGGGCGATCCGCTTCCCAAAGGGGCCGGGCCCTTGAGCCTCGCCTAGCCCCTCTCATTCCTGCTCCACCCGGCCACCGGGTGCGCAAGCAGAGCTGGTGCTCAATTGTTCTCTGTGTTCTATCCCTTCCCCATGACCGACTCCCTTTCCCAATCCCCCGGCGCTCCACCCGCCTCCTCTCCTCTCCCCAATCTGCAGGTGGGCCAAGGGGTGGAACCGCTGCGCCTGGCCCGCTTCGGTTCCGGAGGCGTGTCTGAAGACCCCAGCGTCCGCACCAAAAGTCGCCTCTTCTCCTGACTTTCTCTTCAGCCATTGGGACCGAGAGAAAGAGAGAGAGAGAGAGCCCCTCCGGCTGGAAGTATCTCCCACCTCCGCTCCCTCCTTTGTTTTTGCGCCTACCTTCAGGAAAGGTGGGCATCTCCACCTCTGTCTCTCTCTCTTGGTCCCAATGGCTGAGGAGAAAGTCAGGAGAAGAGGTGACTTTTGGTGCACACACCGGGATCTTCAGGCACGCCTCCGGACCCAAAGCGGGCCAGGCAAGGGAGCAAGTGCGGCAAGTGTAGTTACTGGGATGTATAGTTCACCTACAATCAAAGAGCATTCTGAACTCCACCAATGATGGAATTGAACCAAATATGGCACACAGAACTCCCACGACGAACAGAAAATATATATCAATGATTGGTTGGGGGGGGGGGGGCAAAATACTGTTTGCTTACCATTGAAAATTACCTAGGGCCGCATCTGAGTAAGTGGGACTGATTTCCCAGAGGCCAGGGTCATGTCACTGCTAACCACCAGGAGCTGCACTCTTCCCTGCACTGGGTGACACCAATCCTAATGATACTGCTGCTTCAAGCTGCCAAATGTGCTCAACAAGACCTATGTTTCCGTCTTAATGTTTCTGCAGCTAAGAGAGTGCACTGCCTGCGAGATACAACCCAGAAACTATAAATAAAAAGTTGGTTTTCTGTAAAGTTGGTTTTAATGAGTCAACTCCACCCCTCATTTTTGGGCCCAAGTTCTTCACTCAGAAATTAGAGAGGGTTGTGTGTGCGTGCATTCTTGCAGTCCCACGGATTATTTCCTCTTTCAGATTGAAAGAACAGCAAACTCCAGCAATAAGTGGGAGTGGATACGCTATGCTGTTGCATTAAATTAGTAACAATTAAAATGGCATGTTAAAGATTAAGGCAACCATCTGGGTAATACTTCCAAGCTTGCAAATCTCATTGAAAGCAAACTTGTAAGTCATGTCAGGACTACATTCTTTAAGCACTATCAGTGAAGAGCAGCTCACTGATCCAACCTGGGAACATTTAGTATTTGAATATCTAATATCAAGTGGTCTGAATAGTGCTTCACATGCAGTTACTGTAGTTCATTCTTTCTCGCAACAGTCCCAGAGGGATGGCCTGTGTTACTATCTTCATATCACAGAACAAGGACTGTAGCTGAAAGAACAATGGTTGCCTAGTGATTTTGTTCCTGATGAGAAATTTGAATCTGGATGTTTTGTTCAGCACAATTCACTAGGATTTATGTGGTCATTATAAGAAGGCCAGCTTGATGGCCTTGAATACTCGATGGCCTTTGATGGCCTTTGAACACTCGACCAGGGTTCAAATCCCCATTCAGCCATAGGAAAGCCACAGATTGATTTTTGGCATGTAACAATATCTCAATATCACCCCTCTGAGAAGGCAAAGTTAACCCTCACTCTGAACCAATCTTGCCAAGAAACCCATGTGATAGGTTTGTGTTAGGGTCGCCATAATACAGAAATGACTGGAAGGCAAACAACAACAATATAAGAATGTCTAAATTTCAAGTAGCCAATAAGGATGCTAACAACTCATATCCCAGTGCAATAATAATGGATTTGTGTGTGTGTCAAGAGCAACTTGAGAAACTGCAAGTCCCTTCTGGTATGAGAGAACTGGCCATCTGCAAGGACATTGCCCAGGGGATGCCCGAATGTTTGCTGTTTTACTATCCTTGTGGGAGGCTTCTCTCATGTCCCTGCGTGGGGAGCTGGAGCTGACAGAGGGAGCTCAATCCACTCTCCCCAGATTCAAACCACTGACCTGTTGGTCAGCAGTCCTGCTGGCACAAGGGTTTAATAATGTTGATACATATTGATTTAAAATACATGAGCTTAAAAAGTAGAATGCAAGTCCCTTCTGGTGTGAGAGAATTGGCCATCTGCAAGGACACTGCACAGGGGATGCCCAAATTTTTGATGTTTTACCATCCTTGTGGGAGGCTTTTCTCATGTCCCCGTGTGGGGAGCTGGAGCTGACAGAGGGAGCTCAACCCACTCTCCCCAGATTAGAACCACTGACCTGTCAGTCAGCAGTCCTGTTGGCACAAGGGTTTAATAATGTTGATAGACATTTATTTAAAACACATGAGCTTAAAAAGTAGGATGTATGTATATATACTTACACACTGAGATACTTTTTAAAAAATCATTTCAACAAACAGTCAATCTTTTAAAAACAGGGTGAGCAGGTAAAATTGCTGCAGCCAACAGATTATATAATGCTTCCCCCCCCCCCCCCATTTAATTCCTCATATATCTATTGTGTCAGTGCTCATTCATTATTTGAATTGTTCAGTACCTTTTATTAAAATAATACACCTACGCTTTCTGAGGCTTTCCAAGGTTATAAGTGAGCAACCATCCTTTATTAGGGATGACCTAGCATTGCCACTTGGTAGCAGTCTCAAAAGGAACTAATGGTTGGGAGATACCCCCACCCCAGCTCAGGAATAAAGGCTGATACAAGCATGTTTGTGTGCTCACATATACAAGTGCATATACACACATGTACACATATAGTCTGGGAAAAGGCAAAAGTAGGGAGAAAGGGGAAAGGACCATGGAAAGTCAGTGGAAAGCTAGAAGACATCTTGAGATAAGTGTTGTCGAAGCCTTTCATAGCCGGAATCACTGGGTTGCTGTAAGTTTTCTGGGATGTATGGCCATGTTCCAGAAGCATTCTCTCCTGACGTTTCACTCACATCTATGGTAGGCATCCTCAGAGGTTGCGAGGTCTGAGGATACCTGCCATAGAGGTGGGCAAAATGTCAGGAGATAATGCTTCTAGAACATGGACATACAGCCTGGAAAACTCACAGCAACCTATCTTAAGATACCACCTTCTCTTTAGAGATCTGATAATTGTCAGCAAACTGCAGCCAGGTGGGGATAAGTAAACCACACATGACAAAGGGCCCATCTAGACAGTACCTTTATTGCAGTATCTACTGCAATAAAGGAAGGGCTGTCCAGACAACGTTCTTCGAAGGTGTGGGTTTATTCCATTCCTTCTTGGAAGGAGCGGGATAAACCCATTATTTCTGGTTCTGGACTGCAGAATACTACAGTCCAGACAAAATTCCCACAGTTTACCAAGCTAAATAAGCCCGGTAAACTGTGGGAATACCACCCCTCTCCCCAAGCCCCCAGACCCCCTAGAAAACTAATGAAAACTTACCTGGCCTTCATTACAGTCTCCCCTCCCCCCCTCCCCCATCCCCACGCTCTCCTGGTGCGTCATTTCTACACACCAGAAGAGCTGGCCGAAGCTTGTAATGGAGACCGGGTAAGTTTTCATTAGTTTTCTAAGGGGTCTGGGGGCTTGGGAGTAGGGGATAGGGCCTCCAGATGTTCTCTCAGACTAGTCCTGAAAGAACGCCTGGACACCCACCCCAGAAAGCACGTGCTTTCTGGGGTGGGTGTGGACAGACCCCTAGGAAAATCCGCGTTTTTAAAACACGGATTCTCCTGGGATAAAGGCCTGTCTGGATCTGCCCAAAAATTCTACAGTTCTCCAAGGCTTCTAAGTGAACCCAAGCTCAAATGCTGCTTGACTTTATCTCTGCACATAGGTGAGTACATAGCACTGCCAATGCCTAATCTTTCTTTAATTCTATCAAATATTTATCCCAACCATCTGTTAATCCTACTTTTCCCCTGTAGTATCACAGTAGTTTTTGTAACTAGGCTGTCTTGGCTCAGTCTTCTTTTTTTAAATGTTTTTGAATAGTGTAAACCACCTCTGAGTATTCATAAGAAAATCCTAAGTCAACAGCAAATATGGAGACACAGGGCAGCCGGAATATACAAAGAGATTTATTGTAAAGTGTAGAGCTTCCTTCTACTGTATTTTTTCCCTGTAAAACACAATAAGCAACATGTGCTTTATTCCTTAACTGAAGAAATCAAGAGCTGACCATATGCTAATACAGACACATTAAGATCTTATTAATTAGGCATGGTGAGCATCTTCTTTCTTGGCTCTCAACAAATGACTGAAAGATAACAATGTCATAATTGTAAGATTGAAAATTTGAAATTAAAAGCACTTCTGCTGTAGACATATGGTCACTCAATGAATATTTTAAGACACTAGGCTTTCAAGGCCCAGTTAATAAATTTGTGTGCACACTCCCTATAAATCTAAGTACTCTTCTTCACCAAGAAATTGGAAGGCTCAAATCTCACTGTTTGAATAACAGCGCTTGCTGTAAATCAAACACGGGTGTTTTCTTTGTCAAATAAAGTTATGCCAAAATGCATATCTCAGAATGCAAATTCTTGAATAGCCATATTATTGATCCCACTAACCAGGTTACTCACTAACAGTAACAGAATTGTGATTGCTTCACAATATGAAGATTTCTTTCACTTGCAATCCATCAACATATAGGGTGGCAACCTGTGTTCGACAGGGTTGCACTCCCCCTGAAGACACAGGTTCGCAGTCTGGGGGTCCTCCTAGACTCAGCACTAATGCTTGATGCTCAGGTGTCGGCGGTGGTTGGGAGGGCCTTTGCACAACTAAAACCCGTGCGCCAGCTGCAACTGTACCTTGTAAAGCTCGATTTGACCATGGTTGCCCATGCCTTAGTTACCTTTAGATTGGACTAGTGCAATGCACTCTATGTGGGCCTGGCCTTAAAGACAGCACAACGATCAGCAGCCAGATTGTTAACTGGTGCGAATTACAGGGAGTTTAAGGAGCTCCATTGGCTGCCATTTGTTTTCCAAGCCCATTTCAAGGTGCAGGTTATCACCTACAAAGCCCTGAACGGTTTGGGACCCGCCTACCTTCGCGATCGCATTTCCTTCTATGAATCTGCACAACCTCTTCAATCTTCTGGGGAGGCCCTCCTCTCACTTCCCCCTCCGTCTCAAGTGCGACTTGTGGGGACAAACAAAAGGGCCTTCATATTGGTGGCCCCCTAGCTTTGGAATTCATTACCCAGAGAGATTAGGCAAGCACCCACCCTGGCAGCCTTCAGGAAGAGCCTAAAAACCTGGATGTTCTGGTGTGCCTTTGAGGAATAAATAAAAAT
Organism: Anolis sagrei; assembly: GCF_037176765.1. Classification (NCBI taxonomy): domain Eukaryota; kingdom Metazoa; phylum Chordata; class Lepidosauria; order Squamata; family Anolidae; genus Anolis; species Anolis sagrei. Next base: position 76,645,809 of record NC_090025.1, on the reverse strand, counting down.
CCCCATACCACAACCAGCTCAGTATAATATGCCCCTCGATACACTTTATCCCATCCTTTAGTTTAACTCACCCCATTGCTTGTCCCATCTGAGATCTCTCACCCGGCACACTGCCCTATTCATCCTTCTCACCTATGTTTTTATATGTATTGTCGAAGGCTTTCATGGCTGGAATCACTGGGTTGTTGTAGGCTTTTTCGGGCTGTATGGCCATGGTCTAGAGGCATTCTCTCCTGACATTTCGCTTGCATCTAAGGCAAGCATATCTGAGGATGCTTGCCATAGATGCAAGCGAAACGTCAGGAAAGAATGCCTCTAGACCATGGCCATACAACCCGAAAAAACCTACAACAACCTAGGTTTTTACAATTTTAACCATCCCCACTCACTATGCTCACTTTACCATCTTATTTTATTTTCATTTCCTGTGTTTGACTCTGTATTAATTTTGCAGTTTATTTATATTTTTATGTTATTTTTATTTGAGGCTATTGTTTACTGTAATTTTATATTGTTATGCATTCATATGTTTTATGTAATTATGATGCTGTTTATTGTTTTCGTTTTCAGTTTTATTTTGCTGCAATTTGTTGTTTGGGCTTGGCCTCATGTAAGCCACCCCGAGTCCCCATCGGGGAGATGGTGGTGGGGTATAAATAAAGATTATTATTATTATTATTATTATTATTATTATTATTGTAATTTGTTGGGCTTGGCCTCATGTTAGCCGCCCCGAGTCCCCTTTGAGGAGATGGTGGTGGAGTATAAATTATTATTATTATTATTATTATTATTATTATTATTACTTTTCCTGTTCTCTATCCAACTGTGAAAATGATAGGAGAATCCATCCCTTTTTCTTCCACAGGCAACTCCATGTTTGGTTCCATTTTGAGATCTTTGCTAATTATAAATTAAAAGCTCACCCTAAAATATTCTTCGGAACTCACAGGTCACATTCTAGAACACAGTGATGGTTCAAGAACACTGTAATACAACCATTACCCCTTCAGTTACATTGCAAACAGTTCCTGCCAAATGAATAAATGTACAGTTAAGTGGGGATCAGGCATGTAGCCGGGGGGGGGGGGGGGCTCGGGGGGCTTCAGCCCCCTCCGAAATTTTCATGGTGGTTCGCGAAAAGGCCTTACTGGTGCATTATTTAAACTGTTATGTTTATTCATGTCATGATCTGATCACCATACTCAATATATCCCATATGCATGGGGGTATTGGGGTAATGATACAAAAGATTTGCTAGGGTAGACCCTCTTTCACTCAGACTCAGCCCCCCCCCCCCCGAAACTCAGCCCCCCTCCCCTCGAAACGAAATCCTGGCTACGGGCCTGGTGGGGATGTCAAGGAGTATAGAGATTTGGGGAAACAGTTAATCTTTTTCTGTCTCATTTGACTATTTACAATATCTTGGAAAGGACCAACTCCAATGCTAACTGCTGCACTCATTGGTCACAAATCTGCAATTAGCAGCAAAACCCCATTTAGAGCTTATTTAAGCCTGAATGACCAAGGTGCCCAAAGCAAAATTCTTTCTCCAAAAACATCCTCTTGTTGGGGTAGGCTTTAACCATGGTATGAATTAGTATGGTGTGTGTCTATTATTTCATTCTCATCCAAGAATCACATAATCATATTAAAATAGAGTTGGAAGAGACCACATAGGTCTCTTAGTCCAACCCCCTGCCATACAGGAAAAGCACAATCAAATTACAGGTGACTAGAAAATGGAAATATTCAGCATTCTTCCTGCTGCTCAAGATTGTGAGTGTTTTGTGCATTTTAAAATAAGATTTTACATTTTGGAATGCTTGCAAAACTTTTATGCAGGCATATGGTTTTGGGCATAAAGCATTACGATCATACAACATATATTTCAAGCTAGTAACCATATTTATGATGAAAACTGATGTTCTTCTGCACTGTGCTCTGTATAAAGATTGGAGGGAAAGTTAACAACCTTTTCTGGAAATAGTTCTGCAAAAATAATCTCCTATTGGCTGTGAGATTCATAACCCTTTATTTCTGAAAGATTAGTCAGGGTTTTTTTAAAAAAAATCAACTAAGGTTAGGAGTGAAAAAGCAGAGCCCGCTAATGTTTGAGTCCCTTTTGGGAAGATAAAGCAAGGTAATAATAATAATAATAATAATAATAATAATAATAATAATAATAATTTTCTAAGCATATGATTGTATAAATGGCACATATTTTCATGCTGTTTGATCCCTTGTAACCTTTTGAGTATATAAACAATCTTGTAATCTGGAAAAGAATTAAATCTTCTGAAATCAACAACAACTAAGTCTTTCTCCAATAATGCTGGTTAAAAAGGTCCCGCTTTCTCCTAAAGATTTGTGTGTGTGAAAGAGAGATTCCCCTTTGAGATATAGTTCAAACCACTTCTGAATGTATGGACAATAACATTTAATGTAGGAACCTACAGGTGCAAAGTACACCTGGAAATTTTGTTGTTTTTATTAGGAAATATGTATCAACATATCAAGGCATCGCACTAAAAAAATGAAACATTGATATGACATTTTTCACATTTTGGGTTCCTTTTGAAAAAAATGTTTGCGGGAATTGATTTTGCACAATAGCACGTTTTTTTTCTTTATTTAGCACATAAGTTCCTGAAGGAATTTAGTAAAATTCATAGAAGTTTCAAAAATTGGAAGATAGATGAGGTGGATCACAGAGGATTGGAAAATAGATGAGGTGGATCACAGAGGATATGGGCAGTATATCTTTGCTATTGTTGTATCAAGGTAAATAATTCACTTAACCACTCCTTGACAGGACCTGACTAACATTTGGCTTGTCCTTTGAGTCAATCACTTTTTGACCAGCTGAAAGCCCATATCTGGTGAGGGGAAGAAAAAGAGGAAGGAAAGAAAGGGAGGAAGGGAAGTGAAGGGAGGGAAGGAGAAGAAAGGGAAGTAGAGAAAGGGAGGGAGGGAAGGAAGGAGGGAGGGAAGCAGGGCGTTGGACCAGATGGCCTTTAGGGTTCCCTTCCAACTGGTTGGCCATCTGTTGTGAGGGCTTTAATTGTGTCTTCCTTTACTGCCAAATGAGGTAGGGCTGGATGGTCTTTGGGGCTCCTTTCCAAGCAATGTCAGTTTCGTGTGTCTCTATTACCCCCATCATGGCACCTTCCTCCTTCCCTTGTGCTGTGGGAGTGTGTGTGTGGAGACAGAGAGCCAAAGTGTGTGCACAGAGTGTGTCTCTTTTTTCCTTCCCCCCCCCTCTCCTACCCCTCCCCCTCCCCCTCCCCCTTCTCCTCAGCCTCTGCCCTTTGATCCCTTGCCTTAGTGTTAGTTAGGGGTCAGAGAGAGATGCAGGGAGTAGCAACTGCCGCTGCTGCTTTGGAACCCTCATTCTGTGTCCTCAGCATGAGGGGGGCAGGGGAGGTGTGTTTTCTTCTTCCTTTTTTGAATTTAAAGGTGTTTCTGTGGGGGTTTTTCAGTGATGGTCACTCCTTGGATTGTGAGGAGTTTTGTTGCCAAATTTGGGGTCATTTGGCCCTGTAGTTTTTTTGTTTTTAAGGTACTCAGTATGCACGGAGCATTTTTGTATAGATAGATTAAAACTGTTAGCCACTTGAGGCCCCTGTTGGCAAGGAATGCAAAGTATACGTTTTCAAAATGAAATAATTTTAAAACAGAAGTATAATATTTAAGGGAATAAAAATAGTAAACAAATTCTACTGACAGGCATGGAAACTAGGGCTGGGCAACCACGGAAAAAATTGTTTCTAAACTCGATTCGTTTTTTGCGGTTTTTTGCGTTTCAATATTTAAAAGAATTCAGAAATTTTTATTTTAAAAAGTTCGATATTTATGAAATTTCGTAAAATTATGAAACGAATACGAAACGAATACGAATCGATTCGTTAATGGCGGACGCGACCGCGCAATACGCTAAAAAACCTCCATATGGGACAGGGGGAACTTCTGAAGCTTCCCTCTCCCTCTGTTGTTGACTGTTGGTGTGATATTTATAATTTTTTTTCACTGATTAAACAAACAACAGCTATAAAACTTGCCCCAGACATGCGGAAATAATAACGAAACGATTTCGAAACAATTTCGAAACGAATACGAAACAAATACAAAGCAATTACGAAACGAATTGAAAAATTCGTTTCATTTTTTAGATGCTCCTGAATGGTTCGTTATCGCTTCGTAACCAAAAAAAATAACGAATTTTTAACGAATTACGAAATTACGAAACGAAACCTCCCAGCCCTAATGGAAACATCTATGCACAATGCAAAGCTACTTCTGCAATATTGGAATGTCATCCCAATCTCTGCACCCTTAACAAAACGTTTCTGGTGCTTGAATGCACTAAGTTAGAGAATCAGCTCCATATTAAATATTCCACTGCTTGTCAACACACAACACAACTTTAACATTAACTTCTCTTTTCTTGCTGCATCTTGCCATTCTCTGTGACATTTGTTTACTCTTTGTTCACTGGTGAATGACCCACTTTTAAAAAAAGGAAGTAACTTTTTATCATAAAGGTTTAGTATTTTTAAAAAATCCAAAATTAGGAGGAAAGAAATACTTGATCTGAATAGTAAAAACTTGAATGATTAATCAGTTGCTATTACTTCTTAGAGTTATGTCAAAGAAACAAATCTCTACTCACAGCTGAATAATTCAATCATACAATGAGTTCTTTCTGTTCTAGCTGAAAGGTACATTTGTTACCAGAAAAGCAGCATGGGTAAATCTCTCTTAGTGTATTGTTCAATCTATTTCTTGGAAGCTTCAAAATGTGAAAATAATCTGAGGTGGACAAATATTCCCATCCACACAAAAAAGTAGCCTAACACCCAGCTCTGAATCAAACTAATTCTTTCCAAGGCTTTCTTAGTTCAGTTGAACAGTTCCAGATATGAACAAAATGTAGATTGCATTGCATGAACCTTAGTCTTCCATAGCAATGGGAAAATTGTATTCTACTACGTCCTATGTCAGAAAAGCTGACTAGACTCACAGGTGAATCTTATTTTGACAAAGACAGTGGCACAATGTTATGCTGACAGCAGTAAATTAATGTAGGGGTCATAAGGCAGGCCATATGATTTAGCCTGCCTGCTGGGATCCAGATGGAATCACACATTATGAGATAAAAATACCAGTTTTGCTACTAAGTCCGCACTCAGCATGAAGTCACAGGCCTACTCCACACATAAAATAGTCTTCCACTTCCTCCGGTCTGTTCATGCCCATTCCTGCCAAAATTATTCACTTTGACGATGTGACAACCCTCCCAAATTCTTAAGGCTGACTTCCTTTCCATTACCTAATCTTGTATAACTTTTTCATACTTCCATAGCCTTGCCACGCTTACATCACTGATTTTAAAAAAAAAATTATCCCTACTCCTGGACATATCAGAAGTTGAATACTCCCTGAAATTATATATACATATAGGTAAAAGGTAAAGCTTTTCCCCTGACATTAAGTCCAGTTGTGTCCGACTCTGGGGTGTGGTGCTCATCTCCATTTCTAAGCCGAAGAGCCAGCGTTATCCATAGACACTGCCAAGGTCATGTGGCCAGCATGACTGCATGGCAGCCGTTACCTTCCCGCTGGAGCGGTACCTATTGATCTACTCACATTTGCATGTTTTCGAACTGCTAGGTTGATGAAGAAAGGCGATATATATATATATATATATATATATATATATATATATTCTTCATCTTGATACTGACTCTCTGAAAGCCTCCATGAGACGAATCCATTTTACTGCCTTCAAGCCACTTCTCAAAATATTCCTTTTTCTTTTTGATTAAAACTTTTCTAACAACCTCTTACTCCAAATAGCCTAGGGTGATAAAGTCATGTTCAGCCAGCCCTCTGTATCCATGGATTCTGCATTTGTGGAGTCACCCATTCACAGCATTAAAACATTTTCAAAAATAATAAAATCCCAAAAGGCAAATCTGGATTTTCCCATTTTATGTAAGGAACACCATTTTATGTAAGGAACACCAATGGAACTTGAGCATCCACAGATTTGGTATCCACAGAGGTTCCTGGAACCAAACCCTAGCAGATACCATATATATTAGTAAGAGGAAGGCGTGTCAAGCCAACCCCGACCGAGACCGCCTTCCACTTGGAAACCAATGCCCTCACTGAGGGAGAAGATGCAGGTCAAGAATAGGGCTCCACAGTCACCTACGGACCCACAAGAATACTGATCCTGGAAGACCATCCTACTCGGTCAACGAGGGATCGCCTAAGCAAGCTAAGCAGTGAGTATATCTGTTGAAATAATAATATTTTTCTCCTTGGCCCTATGCCCCTTTTCCCTTTACTCTATCTGCCATTTCCTTTATGTCAGCTTTTGCAAAGATTGTAAGCATTTGGAATCCAGTTCAATTTATCTCACATATTGTGAGAGGACCAGTTAGATCAATAGGTCAGTAGGGGATGGAGAGCGTCGATGAGGATGCTAGAGGACAACTATGCCTGACACATATGATGAGGCAGCTCCATACATGGATGATGCTGTATAGTAAACGAATACAGATTAACTAACATAGATCCCTTGTTCACTCCTACCTCCCAGATGAACATATGTTTTACAATACAATGTTTTCAGATACATGTTTATAGCTCTTCACACATTACAGATGCATATCTGAATTTGTAATGCATGAAGAGCTATGACATGTAATATATTTACTACCTCCTATATCTCACACATCTAGGATCCAGATTCTAGACCGGTGGATCTCAATCTGTGGGTACCCAGGTGTTTGGGCCTACAATTCCCAGAAATCCCAGCCAATTTACTAGCTGGTAGCTGAAGGCCAAAGCATCTGGGGACCCACTGTTCTAAACCTATGTCAATTAGAACTTTGTAATAATATTTCTACTGAACTTAGAGCTATTGTGGTGTGATGAGCAGGAGGGTGAATCTGAGTTTACGCCATTGAGGCTCGATACTCCAGGTTGAACCCTCACTACATGACTAAACTGAGGCTATCATACTTCAACTGTATCATGAGATGAGATGACTCAATAGGAAAGGCAATAATGCTTGATAAAGTGGAAGGCAGTTGGAAAAGAAGAAGAACAGATTACAGATAGGTTGATTCAATAAAGGAAGACACAGGTCTGAGTTTGCAAGTGCAAGACCTGACCTATGCTGTTGATGGTTGAGGCAATTGAAGGCTTTTCATTCAAAGCAGGCCCGTAGGCAGGATTTCGTTTCGGGGGGGGGGGCTAAAAAAAATTCAGGGGGGGTTGGGGGGGCTGAGTTTCAGGGGGGGCTGAGTCTGAGTGAAAGAGGGTCTACCCTAGCAAACCTTTTGTATCATTACCCCAATACCCCCATGCATATGGGATATATTGAGTATGGTGATCAGATCATGATATGAATAAACATAACAGTTTAAATAATGCACCAGTAAGGCCTTTTCGCGAACCACCATGAGAATTTCGGGAGGGGGCTGAAGCCCCCTGAGCCCCCCCCCCTCCCGGCTACATGCCTGATTCAAAGGGTCACTATAAGTCAAAACCAACCTGATGACAGCACCCTTTAGTTAGCCCTTCTGAATTCAGATTCAGTGACCAGATTAATAACTGGGGCAAATTACAGGGAGCGGTCAACCCCCCTGTTTAAGGAGCTCCATTGGCTGCTGTTTATTTTACGGTCCCAACTCAAGATGCAAGACATCACCTATAAAGCCCTAAATGGTTTGGGACTCGTCTACCTTCGTGACCGCATCTCCTACCTACCATAAACCTGCATGATCCCTCCATTCTTCAGGGGAGGCCCTCCTTTCACCCCTTCCACCATCACAGATGCTACTTGTGGGAACGAGGAAGAGAGCCTTCTCCGCTGTGGCCCCCAGGCTGTGGAACTCGCTCCCTGATGAGATCAGTCAAGCCCCTACCCTAGCAGCCTTCAAGAAGGTTTAAAAACCTGGCTCTTCTGGTATGCCTTTGGAGAGTGACTATATACCTCTTTCCTGTTATCTCCCCCATAATATGTCCTCATGATGATATTTTTGTTACTCTGTATTTTGTTGTTATGCTTTATCAGGCTTGGCTTCATGTGAGCCGCCCCAAGTCCCCTTTGGAGAGATGGTGGCAGGGTATAAATAAAGATGATGATGATGATGATGATTATTATTATTATTATTATTATTAAATCTGGAGAAGATACACTGTCCCATGACCATGGAAACTTCCAGTGAGACCTGGTCAGGAGTTAGAAACACCTATTTGTTCAACATCTTGATGCTACATTCCCAACCATTAAAAACCACAACTACTTACCAATACAAATGCACTTCAAACACATACAGTCAGTTTTATTTTTAAATATGCATCCCACCTTTTCAGCCCCCATAACATATAAAATCTGTAAGTAGAAGAAAAATAAGAGCAGCAGAAAGCAATATATTCATGGTCTTAGGTCAGCAGAAGAAACTCCATAATTACAAGACTTTAGGGCATCACACAACTGTTGCTCAGTAAGCAAATGTCTATGCTTGAAGTGATTTTTTTTTAAAAAAAATGAGATTACAATACTATTTGTCTGGAATAATTCTTTAAACAGTTTGCAGACACATCTGTTTTTCTCCTTATATACTCAAAGACATCCTTTTTCAACATCATGCCCTGCTTTTTCTATGCTGGAGGACAAGCTGTGTTGAAATAGAACTCAAATATCTCTGGATAATGCAAGTTGCAGTCCGCAGGCTAAATCAGATATAATAATCCTGCTGCCCTCCAGATGTTTTTGAACTGCAACTCACAGCAGCTTTAGCCAGCATAGTCAATGGTGAGGAATGTTGTACATTTCAGTTCAATAACATCTAGAAGGGTTTATAATTCCCACTGCTGAGAAAAATTCAATTGTTACTGCCAACCAGACTAGAGCCTCTGAACAAGTGGGGCTTGTGCCAGTCTTGGTTTATCACTTTTCCATTCAGTTAGGATTCTCGTGAGGATTGACAATAGAATTTCACCCCAGCAACAGGCATTAGGTTGGTGGAATCTGGGATAGGACCAAAAGAACCGCTTTGAGAGTCCAATCCCAATCTTATTTGAGAGTAAACACAGAGAGCGACTTTAAACAAGCTTCAATGCCCCATCAAACACTCTATTACATATTCAAAAGTAATTGACCACATGACAAATAGAATCGCTTTTTAAGACCCACAAGCCCAAAGGTACAGTATGTATTGATGTATAATGGGCGACCCAATTCTTCATGTTCTGGCTATAGAAAACTGGTGACTTTTTCATTCTTCTTGGAAAGTGTTCCTTGCAACTCCAAAGCATTCATCATCTCACCCTAAGAGAAGTTATCCAAGTAAAATGATGCACCTGCAGCCAGGCATGTAGCCAGGGGGAGGGGGCTTGAGGGGATTCAGTCCCCTCGAAATTCTCAGGATGGTCTGCGAAAAGGCCTTACTGGTACATTATATAAACTGTTCTGTTTATTCATATCATGATCTGATCACCATGCTCAATATATCCCATATGCATGGTGGTATTGGGATAACGATGCAAAAGGTTTCTAGGGTAGATACTCTCTCACTCAGACTCAGTCCCCCTCCCCCCCCCCCCCCCGAATCAAAATCCTGGCTACAGGCCTGCCTGCAGCTATCTAAAAGTCAAAGTAAAGGTTTCTCCTTGACATTAAGTCTAGTCAAGTCCAACTCTGTAGGTGCTCATCTAAGCCAAAGAACTGGCATTGTCCATAGACACCACCAAGATCATGTGGCCAGCATGACTGCATGGAAAGACTTTCCTTCCCACTGGAGTGGTACCTATTGATCTACTCATATTTGCATATTTACAAATTGCTAGGTTAGCATTAGCTGGGTCTAATGATGGAAGCTCACCCCGCTCTGCAGATTCAAACCACTGACCTTTCGGTCAGCAGGTTCCACAGCTCAGTTCCACACCACCACCACAGCCCCTTACTATCTAGGACAAACATAATATATTTGTGTGAATGGACTTCAAAGATTGAACTCAATGAAAAAAACATGCAATGGCAAAAACTAAGAAATTCAAACTACTGCATTTATGTAATGGACTGCCTCCAATACTTTGAAAATTTTAGCTTTGTTTACACTTCCTGGTCCTCAGAGAAAGCCCAGCCCCTCCTGGAAAAGATGCCTAAAATAAGCATAAACGGATATAGCGTCAAATTGCTTTTCCCTGAAGTTTGTGCCTGCATCGGAGAACGGCATATATGGAAATGATGGGCATAGATGCCAGCGTAGGTGTATCACATGTCTAAACTAAGCACTTAAGAAAGACGCACAATGTTTTCGCAGAGCAAGCCTAGGCAAAAAAAAAATCTTTCTCGATATTGGGATGGCATAGTAGCCCCAGAACTATCTCTCCATCATTGCATCCTATGGTTTGACATACACTCATCTCCACAAACAACGAAAAATTGAAGCTAACTCTTAATACTTTATCATAAAGAGGAGGGAGGCATCAGAGTATCAGCGTAGGACTTTTAAGTCCAGTCTGGACTTCGCTCACAAGCCAAACCTCTACCCTACACATCTGGACTTTGAGATTACTCATATTTCAGGCATTCAACCTGCTAAATCACAAGAAACAAATGAGACAAGTGAGCTGATGAATGGACGCAGTAAAACTCAGAGAAAATTATATTAGAAAATCAGGAAGAATCTTCTCTCTATACACACACACACACACACACACACACATGCATACACACAGCTCTAAGAGATTTGGGACACATGAATGTTATTAAAGAAGGGTTATTAAAGAACATCATTTAGCCTTTTCTGCCACTCTGTATGGGATTTTGGACCAAGAACATTGTAACCAAGATCAAGGCACGTGCAAATACAAGCCTGAAAGCCTCTGTGTGTGTGTGTGTGTGTGCATTCATACACACAAACACACACACACAATTTATTTTCTCCCCATCCTCGTTGCTCCAACGTCAGAGTGTGCGGGTGTGTGTTTAATCAAGAAGCAGCAGCTGCACTCGCTCTCCTTTGACAGAATGCCAAGTGCTTCGCAGCAGCCCCCAAAGTCGTAGGATCTAAGCAACCGACTCCCAACTTCTCCTATCTCATGGTGTTGTACAAGATCCACAGATGAAGCAGGGGGAGGAGGAGGAGGGGGAGAGGGGGAGGCAGATGCGAAATCCTTCTTCTCCGCCTCTCCTTTGCTGAAGGTGGCAGAGGGAAAAGGGACCACAAAGTAGCAGGGAAATCTGTCCAGCTGTTCCTACCTTGATGGGTTGGAAAAGTGTATATATGAGAGAGAGAGAATGAGAGATAGAGAGTTCGTAGGGTGTTGTGTGGCTGTGTTCTAGCAGCATTTTCTCCTGGCGGAGGTTGGCAGAGAGAAAAGCGACCACAAAGTGGCAGGGAAATCTGTCCAGCAGTTCGTAACTTGATGGGTTGGCAAAGTGTGTGCATGAGCCATAGAATGACATGTAGAGAGTTGTCGGGGTGTTGTGTTGTTTCTACGCTGTATGGCCCTGTTCTAGTGGCATTTTCTCCTGGTGGAAGGAAGGTGGCAGAGTGAAAAGGAACCACAATGGTCGGGAAATACGTCCTGCAGTTCCTACTTTGATGATGTGGAAAGTGTGTGTATGAGAGAAAGAATGAGAGATAGAGCATTTGCGGAGTATTGTGTGGTTTCCGAAGCTGTGTGGCCCTGTTCTAGCAGCATTTTCTCCTGGCAGAAGGAAAGTGGCAGAGGGAAAAGGGACCACAAAGTGGCAGGAAATCTGTCCGGTAGTTCCTACCTCAATGGGTTGGAAAGTGCGTACATGAAAGAAAGAATGAGAGATAGAGAGTTTGTGGGGTGTTGTGTGGTTTTTGGAGCTGTGTGGCCCTGTTCTAGCAGCATTTTTTCCTGGTGGAAGGAAGGTGGCAGAAGGAAAAGGAACCACAAAGTAGCACAAAATCTATTTAGTAGTTCCAACCTTGATGGGTTGGAAAAGTTTGTGTGATAGAGATAAAATGGGACATAGAGAGTTTGTGAGGTATTGTGTAGTTTCTACACTGTGTGGCCTTGTTCTAGCAGCATTTTCTCCTGGTGGAAAGAAGGTGGCAGAGGGAAAAGGGACCACAAAGTGGCCCAAAATCTGTCTGGTAGTTCCTACCTTCATGGGTTCGAAAACGTGTGTGTATAAAGATAGAATGGGACACAGAAAGTTTGTGTGGTGTTGTGTGGTTTCTATGCTGTGTGGCCCTGTCCTAGTGGCATTTTCTCCTGGTGGAAGGAAGGTGGGAGGAAATCTGTCTAGTAGTTCCTACCTCAATGGATTGGAAAGTGTGTTTATGAGAGATAGAATGGGACATAGAGAGTTTGTGGGGTGTTATGTGGTTTCTGTGCTGTGTGGCCCTGTTCTAGCAGCATTTTCTCCTGGCGGAAGTTGGTAGAGAGAAAAGGGACCACAAAGTGGCAGGGAAATCTGTCCAGCAGTTCCTACTTCATTATACATAAATGTAAATTATTATAAATTATACATAGAGTACTCTTATACTTTATTTATATAAATATTGTATACATATATAAATTATAAATAAACTATCATTATATATTTATATAAAATATTTATTTATAATATTACTATAAATTATAAATAAAACATTATTATTAGTAGTATGTAGTAGTAGCAGTATTATGTTGATGGGTTGGAAAAGTGTGTGTATGAGAGAAAGAATAAGTGAGGGTGAGTTTTTGGGATGTTGTGTCGTCTCTACACTGTGTAGCCCTGTTCTAGTGGCATTTTCTCCTGCCGGAAGGAATGGGGCAGAGGGGAAAGGGACCAAAAAGTGGCAAGAAATCTGTCTGGTAGTTCCTACCTTTATGAGTTGGGAAAGTGTGCATATGAGAGATAGAATGAGAGAGAGTTTGTGGGCTGTTGTGTGGTTTCTACGCTGTGTGGCCCTATTCTGGCAGCATTTTCTCCTGATGGAAGGTGGCAGAGGGAAAAGGGACCACAAAGTGGCAGGTAAATATGTCCAGCAGTTCCTACCTTGATGGGTTGGGAAAATGTGTATATGGGAGATAGAATGAGAGAAAGAAATACTTTGTGAGGTGTTGTGTGGTTTCTATGCTGTGTGACCCTGTTCTGATAGCGTTTTCTCCTGGCAGAAGGAAGGTGGCAGAGGGAAAAAGGACCATAAAGAGGCAGGGAAATCTGTTTGGTAGTTTCTACCTTGATGGGTTGGCAAAGTGTGTATATGGAAGATAGAATGAGAGAGACTGAGTTTGTGGGGTGTTGTGTGGTTTCTACACTGTGTGGCCCTGTTCTGGTAGCATTTTCTTCTGGTGGAAGGTGGCAGAGGGAAAAGGGACCACAAAGTGGCAGGAAATCTGACCGGTATTTCCTATCTTGATGGGTTGAGAAAATGTGTATATGGGAGATAGAATGAGAGAGAAAGATTTTGTGGGATGTTGTGTGGTTTCTACGCTGTGTGGCCCTGTTCTGGTAGCATGTACTCCTGGCAGAAGGAAGGTGGCAGAGGGAAAAAGGACCACCAAGTGTCAGGAAATCTGTCTGGCAGTTCCTACCTTGATGGGTTCGAAAAGTGTGTATATGAGAGATAGAATGAGGGGTGGGGGTGTTGTGTGGTTTCTATGCTATGTGGCCCTGTTCTGGCAGCATGTTCTCCTGGTGGAAGATGGCAGAGGGGAAAGGACCACCAAGTGACAGGAAATCTGTCTGGCAGTTCCTACCTTGATGGATTGGAAAGTGTGAATATGAGAGATAGAATGAGAGAGAGAGAGTTTGTGGGGTGTTGTGTGGTTTCTACGCTGTGTGGCCCTGTTCTGGCAGCATTTTCTCCTGGCGGAAGGAAGGTGGTAGAGGGAAAAGGGACCAAAAAAGTAGCAGGAAAATCTGTAGTTTCTACCTTGATGGGTTGGGGAAGTATGTATATGGGAGATAGAATGAGAGAGACTGAGTTTGTGGGATGTTGTGTGGTTTCTAAGCTTTGTGGCCCTGTTCTGGTAGCATGTTCTCCTGGCAGAAGGAAGGTGGTAGAGGGGGAAAGGACCACAAAGAGGCAGGGAAATCTGTCCAGGAGCTCCTACCTTGATGAGTTGGGAAAATGTGTATATGAGAGATAGAATGAGAGAGAGAGAGAGAGAGAGAGAGAGAGAGAGAGAGAGTGTTTGTGGGGTGTTGTGTGATTTCTACACTATGCGGCCCTGTTCTGGTAGCATGTTCTCCTGGCAGAAGGAAGGTGGTAGAGGGGGAAAGGACTACAAAGTGGAAGGGAAATCTGTCCCATAATTCCTACCCTAATGGGTTGGAAAAGTGTGTGTATGAGAGATAAAATGGGACATAGTTTGTGGGGTGTTGTGTGGTTTCTGGGCTGTGTGGCCCTGTTCTGGCAGCATGTTCTCCTGGTGGAAGGTGGCAGAGGGAAAAAGACCACCAAGTGGTAGGAAATCTGTCGGGGGTTGATGGGTTGAGAAAGTATGTATAGAAGAGATAGAATGAGAGATAGGAGTTTGTGAGGGGTTGTGTGGTTTCCAGGCTGTGTGGCTGTCTCCTAGCAGCATTTTCTCCTGACCTTTCCCCTACATCTACAACATAAACCGGTCTGAGCCCCTCAAAAGAGGTGAGAAGGTCGGTATATAAAACTCTGAAATAATAAATAATAATACATCTGTGGTTAGCATCTTCAGAGGGGCGAGTTTGACTAGCCAGAGAAGGTAGCAAAACTTCCTCTGTGTGTGGGAATTTGGCTGCTGAAATCTCAAAGGGGCTTTACCAGATGTGTTCCAACCAGGTGCCTGGCTTGTCTGGGGAAGGGATTTTGGAGAGATCTGAGAAAGCAGCAGCAGGATCCCTGTCTGCTCCTTCTCCTTCCTCCTCCTCCCTGTCTAGAAGATGAGAGCTAGGCAAGCTGGAACATCAGGGCAGGCTTGGGGAGAGGTTTGAACCAAGCCCGCCTGCGATTTGGAGGGAGAGTATCCATATCCATCAGAAAAAGAAAGAATAAGAGAATCATCATGAACACGACAAGATCAGGGTTAGTTTGGAGGGGTTGGGAAAAGCAGGGGAGCATACCTAGGGCGGCTTTTGTTTTTGATCCCCCTCACAGACAAGACAGGCACAGTAAAGCATACCCCCAAATCCAGGACGGAGCCTGTTGTCATAACCATCCAGGAGACGGTCCAGGATGCGCGTGAAATTCTCCGGGCGCAGTTTCTCCTCCTTTTTGAGCTGCCCTGGGAGGACAGTCAGGCTGTGGAAGAGAAGGTGGGAATAGGAGTGAATGAAGGGGAGCTGGAGGAGCAGGGAAAGAAGGAGGAGGAGGAGGTCGCCAATCGGACTCACCAGGTCGCCAAGCTGAGGAAGTGCACCAAGGAAAGGGACAGCCCCGAAGACATCGCGACCGCGGGCTCCTTGGCAGAGACCATCTTTGCTTGCCATACTTCAAGCCTTTGAGCCGCACGTTCGCCCCTCGCCCGCCGCCGCCGCCGTGTCCAGGGCCAGGAGCAGACAGCCGCTCGAGGAAGGAGGGAGGGAAGGAGGGAAAGAGGGAAAGGAGGGAGGGAAGGAAGGCAAGAAGGAGGCGAGCCCGCCACCGGCGCCCACCCGCGCTCCCCCGCCGCCACGCACACGCCTGCTGCGCCTATGGAGGAGAGAGAGAGGGAGCCAAGCAGCCTGAGGGAGGGGGAGAAAGAAGGACCCTTCCCAGCCCAGCCAAGCCTACATCTTCGTCCCCTCCTCGCCTCCCAAGTCCCTTTCCTCACTCGGCACAGGTCCCTTCCCCAAAGCCCTCCTCTCCCTTTTTGCCTCCCTTTCCTCTGCCTCTTCCCTCCCTCCTTCTCCTCCCAGAAAAGGATTTACTCCCCCCTCCCCCTTATTTTCAAAAATAAGATAGCTAGATCGTCCCTCTCTCTCTCCCTCTCCCTCCCTTTCTCTCTCTCTCTTTCTCTCTCTCTGTCTGTCTTTCCCTCTCTTTCTCTCTCCCTCTTTCTATCTCTCTCCCGCTTTCTCACTGTCTGTACCTCTCTCTTTCTCTCTCCCTCTTTCTGTTTCTCTCTCTTTCTCTCTCTCTTTCTCGCAATGTCTTTCTCTCTTCTCTCTCTCTCTCTCTCCCTCTTTCTCTCTCCCACTTTCTCTCTCTCACCCCCCTCTCTCTTTCTCTCTCTGACTTTCCCCCCCTCTCTCTCCCTCTCTCTCCCTCTTTCTCTCTCTCTTCCTCTCTTTCTCTTTCCCTCTCTCTTTCTCTCTCCCTCTTTCTCTCTTTCACCCCCTCTCTCTTTCGCTCTCTCTTTCTCTCTTTTTCTCTCTCTTTTTCTCTCTCTGTCTTTCCCCTTCTCTCTCTTTTTCTCTCTCTGTCTTTCCCCCCTCTCTCTCTTTCTCGATTTCTCTCTCTTTCTCTCTCCCTCTTTCAGTTTCTCTCTCTTTCTTTCTCTCTCTCTTTCTCGCAATGTCTTTCTCTCTTTTCTCTCTCTCTCCCTCTTTCTCTTTTTCTCTCTCTCTTTCTCTCTCTCTCTTTCTCCCTCTTTCTCTCTCCCTATTTCTCTCTCTATCTCTCTCTCTCCCTCTTTCTCTCTCTGTCTTTCCCCCTCTCTCCCTCTTTCTCTCTCTTTCTCTTTCTCTCTCCCTCTCTCTTTCTTTCTCCCTCTTTCTCTCTCTCACCCCTCTCTCTCTCTCGATTTTTCCCTCTTTCTCTCTCCCTATTTCTCTCTCTCTCTTTCTCTCTCCCTCTCTTTCTCTCTACTCTTTCTCTCTCTTTCTCTCTCTCTCTCTCTCCCTCTTTCTCTCTCTGTCTTTCCCCCTCTCTCCCTCTTTCTCTCTCTTTCTCTTTCTCTCTCCCTCTCTCTTTCTCTCTCCCTCTTTCTCTCTCTCACCCCCCCCCCTCTCTCTCGATTTCTCTCTCTTTCTCTCTCCCTCTTTCTCTCTTTCTTTCGGATTGCCAGACAGGACCAACCCTGGGCTTCGCTTAGCAAACTCTTTCCCATTTTTTTTTTTTTTTACAAAACAACAACCAATACTTCTCAAGGTGTTGTCGGCTCCAAGGTTTTCATGGCCGGAATCAATGGGTTGCTGTGAGTTTTCCCAGCTGTAGGGACAGTACATCAGAAGCATTCTCTCCTGACCTTTCACCCACATCTATGGCAGGCATCCTCAGAAGTTATGAGGTCTATGTATTGTCGAACGCTTTCATTCGGGAATCAATGGGTTGCTGTGAGTTTTCCCAGCTGTATGGACAGTACCCTAGGCCATCTGTCGGGGGTGCTTTGAATGCAATTTTCCTGCTTCTTGACAGGGGGTTGGACTGGATGGCCCATGAGGTCTCTTCCAACTCTGTGATTCTGTGATTCTACTCCAGAAGCATTCTCTCCTGACCTTTCACCCACATATATGGCAGACATCCTCAGAGGTTGTGTGGTCTATGAATTGTCGAAGGCTTTCATGGCTGGAATCACTGGGTTGTAAGTTTTTTGGGCTGTACAGCCAGTGTTCCGGAAGCATTCCCTCCTGACCTTTCTCCCACATCTATGGCAGGCATCCTCAGAGGTTGTGAGGTCTATATATTGTCGGAGACTTTCATGATTGGAATCACTGGGTTGTTGTAAGTTTTTTGGGCTGTATGGCCATGTTCCAGGCATTGTCTCCCATTCTGTACCTGGCAAAGAGATGAAGAGCCTCAACCTTTCCAGCCCTCCCCCTCCTCTTTCAAGTAGAATGTTGCCCTAAAGAACACTTCCTGGTGTTTTGGAAGGAGTGGAATCATAAGGGAAGGATGTCTTCAGAACATATGCAGAGTGTCTTGGAGAATATTTCCTCCCTTACTATAGAACTACAGTAGGAAAAGCTTCACAGCCATTCTGGAAAGTTTGAATTTAGAGACAGGCTTGTGGCTTCTTTGACTGGAGCTACACTATGTTATATCACAGAATCTGACCCCAAATTATCTGCTTTGAACTGGATATTATTATTATTATTATTATTATTATTATTTATGCATATCCACTGCCAGATAATCGGGGATAAGCAGAAAATATAGGATCGGATCTTGAGATATAGGGCAGTGTAGGGCCCCTTCTACACTGCCATATAAAATCCAGATTGTCTTCTTTGAATTGGATTATATGATGTAGACTCATATAATCCAATTTGAAGCAGATAATGTGGATTATCTGCTTTGATTATCTGAATTATATGGCATGGTAGAAGGACCTTGGAAGCTTCTTGTGAATCATCCATTTAAATCTCCCTGGTGCTCTGGAAGGTGTGGAATCACAAGGAAAGAGTGCCTGAAAGCATGTACAGAATGTTTTGGGAACTATCCCTGACTGGAATAAGTAGGAAGGTTTTGCAGCCACTTGGGAAAGTTTGACTTTTGAGTTGTGGCTTCTTAGGCTGGATCTGCGCTGCCCTATATCCCAGGATCTGATCTGAGTTTTTCTGCTTATCCCAGATGATCTGGTAGTGGAATCATAGGGTTCGAGGAGACCTCATGGGCTATCCAGTCCAATTGCCTGGCAATTTGAATTCAATTCAAAACAGATATCTTGGGATCAGATCCTGAGACATAGGGCAGTGTAGATGGTGCCTTAGAAGCTTCTTGTGAAGCTTCCATTTAAATCTCTTCCCAGCGCTCTGGAAGGTGTGGGATCATATGGAAAGGTTGCCTGAAAGCATGTGCTGATTGTCTTGGGAACTATCACCAACTGGAATGAGTAGGAAAGGTTTGACTTTTAAGTTATGGCTTCTTAGGCTCAATGTGAACTGCCCTATATTCCACGATCTGATCACAGATGATCTGATTTGAACTGGATTATATGAGTCTACACTGCCAGGTAATCTGTAATAAGGAGATAATCTGGGGTCAGATCCTGGGATATAGGAAAGTGTAGAAGGGGCCTTAGAAAGACAGACCAAAGCCCCACCAGTAAATAATTATAGGCATTTATTCCACTGTGAGGAGGAAGAGGAGAACAAATAGGAGACACCAAGAAGAAATGCCATCCTACAAAGTCAGATCTCACCTGGAATACTGTGTCCAATTTTGGGCACCATAATTTAAGAGAGAGGTCATGTTGTTTTAGGTTTTTCGGGCTATATGTTCTAGAATTATTCTCTCCTGACGTTTCACCTCATCTATGACAGGTCAGACCTCACAATCTCTAAGGATGCCTACCACAGATGCAGGTGAAATGTCAGGAGAGAATGCTTTTAGAACATGGTCATATAACCCAAAAAACCTACAACAACCCAATGATTCTGGCCATGAAAGCCTTCAAAAATATATTAAGAGAGAGACTGACAAGCTGGAACTGTCCAGAGGAGGGTGCTGAAAATGATCATGAATCCCTATGAGGAACATCTTAAAGAACAGGATCTGTTTAACCTACAAAAGAGAAGGTTGAGTGGAGACATGACAGCCATGCATAAATATGTCAAAGGATGTCATAAGAAAGAAGGAGCAGGCTTGTTTTTGGCTGCCCTGGAGACTAGAGACTCTGGAGAGGCCCTGCTCACGCTTCCACCTACATCGCAAGCGCAATTGGTGGGGACGAGAGAGAGGACCTTTTTGGTGGTGGCCCCTCGACTCTGGAACTCACTTCCTAAGGACATCAGGCATGTCCCAACTCTGGCAGTTTTTAAGAGGAGCTTGAAGACGTGGTTGTTCCAGTGTGCCTTCCCAGAATAATGATCCCATAGCACTTTGTCCTCCAAAGCACTTTATATTGTTTTAAGTCTGCTCGTATGTTCCCACAAACTGCCCCATCACTTTTTTTCGCCCATGTCCAGCATTATTTTTTAATCTTTAATTTTAGTTACATTTGGCCACCCATAGATTTTAAAGTGTGTTGTCCTATTGATAATGCTTGTGTTATTGTTTTATTGTTTTGTTGTTTTAAATTGCTTGTATAGTTATTGTTATTGGTTATATTGTTGCATTTTGGGCTCGGCCTCATGTAAGCCACACAGAGTCCCTTTGGGAGATGATAGCGGGGTATAAATAAAGTGTTATTATTATTATTATTATTATTATTATTATTATAGAGTACAATTTACCCAAAAGGAGATTCCACCCGAACATTAGGAAGAATATTAGGAAGAGCTTTCAATGGTGGAACTCGCTGCCTTGAGGTATGCTGGATTCAGGCCTGTAGCCAGGATTTTGATTCGGTGGGGGGGGGGGGGGTGAGTTTGATTTGGGGGGCTGAGTTTGAGTGAAAGAGGGTCTGCCCTAGCAAACCATTTGTATGATTATCCCAATACCCCCATGCAGATGGGATATATTGGGCATGGTGATCAGATCATGATATAACAGTTTAAATAATGTACCAGTAAGGCCTTCTCACGGACTACCATGAGAATTGGGGGGGAGGGTGAAGCCCCTAAAGCCCTCCCCCCCTTCCCAGCTACATGCCTGGCTGGAGTCTTTTGGAATGAAGGTTTTGAAGCAGAGCTGGACAGCCATCTGTCAGGGTTGCTTTGATGGTGTTTTCCTGCATGGCAGGGGGTTAGACTGGATAGCCCATGTGGTCTCTTCCAACTCTATGATTCTAGGAAAGTCTAACATGTACTTGTATTCGACAGCACTCATCCATTGTCTGTGTGCACTCCTTTCTCCCTCTCTTCCGCCACCTTCCCTCCATGGCAGTTCCACTGGGACACTTTCCCTCTGTCATTATCAAGGCTCATTGCCTGCGGGTAACACAACCACTTTCACTTCTTCAAAACCTTGTCTCCCAGAATGACGCAGACTTGCTGTCACAGTTCCTACTCAGCTGTGTGTGAGTCTACGTCAGCCTCTTGTGCTCCTTCCCAGATGTCTTGGTCATGTTTGTGGTGATGATGTCTTCATTGCCTTGATTGTCTTTTGTCGAGACAAGATGGGGAAGAGAAAGGAAGAGCCTGCAAAAGGCCAAAAAAAAAAAAAAAACACCAAGAAGAGGATGGATAAAGAGCTGAGTTTAACACATTTTTCCCCTTTGATAAGAAAAACTAGATTATATGGGTGATTTCTTTCCTACTGTGCTCCCGATGTAAAATTAAAAAGGAGAGGGTGGCGAAAAAGAAAAGGAATTACAACTACTGTACTGTACTGTTAAAAAAAACAGTGCCCTCCTTATCCAAAGCCTGTCACTGAGCTAATTATCCTAGGGAATTAAATCCAGAGATGTCAAAATAGCAAAGGGGGGCCGCCATTTGTCTGGGCATGCGTTCAGGATGCTACTCGCAATGAGCAAGTCAGTTCTTTGGTGACCCACATAAATATTTCTTATCACATTTCCTCCAAAGAATTAGGTACTGTATTTTGGAATTTAGTTTATATTTATTAATTTATTTATTTGCTTAACAACAACAATCTGGTTTTCATCTGGCAGCAAGAAAACTTCTTGTGCAGCACAGCTTCTGGTCCCCAAAGGAACTAATGATGGCTTTTAATTCAAGACACTGAAGTCTATATTTTATTCAGGACACTGAAGTTGGGACCCCTGCGGAGTCGCAAGGGGGTGTCAGAGGGGTCGCCAAAGAAAACACAGTATTTTCTGTTGGTCATGGGGGTTCTGTGTGGGATGTTTGGCCCAATTCTATCATTGGTGGGGTTCAGAATGCTCTTTGATTGTAGGTGAACTATAAATCCGAACAACTAGAACTCCCAAATGTCAAGGTCTATTTTCCCCAAACTCCACCAGTGTTCGCATTTTGGCATATTGAATATTTGTGCCAAGTTTGGTCCAGATCCATCATTGTTTGAATCCACAGTGCTCTCTGCATGTAGGTGAACTACAAACTCAAGGTCAGTGCCTACCAAACTCTTCCAGGATTTTTTTGTTGGTCATGGGCATTCTGTGTACCAAGTTTGGTTCAGTTACATCATTGGTGGAGTTCAGAATGCTCTTTGTTTGCAGGTTAACTATAAATCCCAGCAACTACAACTCCCAAGTGTCAAGGTCTATTTTCCCCAAACTCCGCCAGTGTTCACACTTGGGCATATTGAGTATTTGTGCCGAATGTGGTCCAGTGAATGAAAATACATCCTGCATATCAGATAATTGCAAAATTACAATTATGAAGTAGCTACGGAAATAATTTCATGGTTGGGTGGTGTCAAGTAGCAGTTGGTGATGGAAGGGTTAATGTAATTCTTAGTTCTAAAAAGTTGAGTAATCTGTAAGTAAGAGTTCATGGGTGAAAGCAATTAAGGGTGGAGGTATGCCAGAGATGAATTGCAGCTGGGTGTTTCTGGAAAAAAGAGCTAGTCTTGGGACTGATCTTTAGGAGAAAAGTATTTGTCATATTTTGTTGGTAGATGCTTCTGGTTTCCCCCCAGGTGTTTGGATTTTTGGTGGCTTGGCCTGTCTCCTGAACTCCTAGAACTTTGAATCTCTGGACTGGTTTTGGACTACGGTATAGACTCTTGATCCCTGGTCTTTGCTCACTGAACTCTCGGCATTTTGACCACTGGACTGGACCCTTTGACTACAGTGTGGCTTTTGCTATCAGTGTTTGTTTATTCTGTGGTTGAGTGCTATCTTTATGTTTTATATTTTGGACTATTAAAACAGCCAGGAAGTAAGTGCTGTTTTAATTAAATTGTTTAACACAAACTGGGAGTTTGGTTAATCTCTGCCTAAATATTGGCAGAGCCCTGGCAATGTGACAGGGGGTCACCACAACATAAGGAACATATTAGGAAAGTTGAGAAACACTGATGCAAAGGTAGAACTTTTAACTGTGCAATGGGAGATAACTAAACAGAAGCAAGTCCTGTAGAGTTAAATGGAGCTTACTCCTCATTATGGATTGCAGCACAAATGACTCATTCCTCTGTCACCAAACAGCACTCATTGGACACTTTATTCACTACTAATAAGATATCTGGAAGGTTTTTTTTCCTGCCATTGAAATGGAATCTGATTATCTTCAATGCTACCATATCCTTGAATTCATCTAGATTGTATGTCAGCTCTCCTTATAAAGGTGCCCTTCTTGAATCCTTTATATCACATACACTTGTGCTGTACTTGAAAGCCACTTCATTTTATCACTTGTTCAAAGGACTTTGTCTAAATAAGCAATTCTCTTAAACTCATGAATTGGTAGTTCGGATTCTTTTTGCTGAAATATAGAAAAAACTCAGCTGGGTTCTATTTAGATTTGGGGGTAGGGGTTTATAAGTACTCTGTGTAGGAGAACTAGTGTGGTGTAGTGGTATGAGTGCTGGACCAGTGTCGTTCTCCAACACTCAGTCAGAGAAACACATCATTGGGAAAGTCACACTCTCTGAGCCTCAGAGGAAGGCAAGGGCAAACCCCTTCTTAGTAAATTGTGCCAAGAAAATCCCATTATAGTTTTTCATTAGCGTTACCATGAGCCAAAAACATCTTAAAGGCACACAGCACAACTCTACATAACATACTTGCTATGTGAAACTAAATTTAAAGTATAATTCACTGAGACAAACAGTCTCATTACAATCTATACTGAGTTATTTATTTATTTATTGTGTCAGAAGCAAATTGAGAATAGAGTTATAATGTATAAAAAACCCACAAAATTAAAAACTTAGCATTATGCTAAATTTACTTTGACCAGAAGCTGACCACTTGGAGTGCCTCTGGTGTTGCTGTGAGAAGGTCCTTCATTGTGCATGTGGCAGGGCTCAGGCTGCATTGTAGTAAGTGGTCTGTGCTTTGCTCTTCCCACACTCACATTCCATGGACTCCTCTTTGTAGCCCCATTTCTTAAGATTGGTTCAGCATCTTGTGGTACCAGAGTGCAGCCTATTCTGTGCTTTCCAAGTCACCCAGTTTTCTGTGTGCCTAAGGAGGGAGCTTCTCATCTGGCATCAGCCACTGATTGAGGTTCTAGGTTCTGTACTGGGTAATATATAGGATAGAAGACAAATCCTCCAGATATTCTTGGGCTACAATTCCCATCTGTTCCACCTAGTATGGTTGATTTTGTTTTTCCGTGTCAGGAGCAACTTGAGAAACTGCATGTTGCTTCTGGTGTGAGAGAATTGGCTATCTACGAGGACATTGTGCAGGGAACACCCAGATGTTTTTTGATGTTTTACCATCTTTGTGGGAGGCTTCTCTCATGACCCCGCATGGGGAGCTGGAGCTGACAGAGGGAGCTCATCTGTGCTTTCCCAGAAATCAAACTTCCGACCTGTCCTGCCAGCACAAAGATTTAACCCATTGCACCACCAGGGGTTCCTTTTTACAATGGTTGATGATAAGCAAGTTTTAATACATAACATCTGGGGAGCCAAAGATTTCTCACCTCTACCTAGATCAGTGGTTCTCAACCTGTGGGTCCCCAGGTGTTTTGG
Organism: Anolis sagrei; assembly: GCF_037176765.1. NCBI lineage: Eukaryota > Metazoa > Chordata > Lepidosauria > Squamata > Anolidae > Anolis > Anolis sagrei. The sequence continues at coordinate 76,621,465 of NC_090025.1, read as the reverse complement.
CCTTCAACTCCCAGAAATCCCAGCCAGTTTACCAGCTGTTAGAGGCCAAAACATCAGGGGACCCACAGGTTGAAAACCACTGACCTAGATGGTGCTAATGGCCCCAGCTGCCACCACTAGTGGGGAAAGTACCGACAATGGCAGGTCTCTGACTCTAGGGTGGATGCCTTGGCTCACCTTTTCCCGTATTTTGTTTAGTGTGGCCTCCTCATAAAACTAATTTTCCAAATAGGACAGGAAAATTATTTTAGATTCATTTTAATAGAGTAGTACATTTTATTTTATTAGCTCATTGGCCTATTTGACAAAAATATATACACACACATACAACCCGCAGTACAACAGAAGTAAAAATAAACAAGCTGTTAACAAGGTCCCAATCCAGCTCAAATATCCACATCACCTACAGTTTACCCCAATTGGCTGAGAAAGAATCATCATTATATGACCCCCCCCCCCCCCAATTCTGTCCTTCCCCACTCGACAAGTGGACATTTTGCTCTGTTGTAAACCAGACCGCTAGAGAGCCAGAGTGGTGCAGTGGTTGAATATTCGACTATAACTCTGTAAATCAGGGTTGAACGGAAACCCAGGCATGGAAACCTACTGGGTGATCTTGACCAAATTACACACTCTCAGCCCCAGAAAACTCCATGATAGATTTGCCTTTGGGTCACTATAAGTTGGAAAAGACCTGTATTTATTTATCGTTTCAGAAGTGAATTGAGAATACAGTTGTAATGTATAGAAAAACCACAAACAAAGTTAGACACTTGGGATTATACTAAATTTCCTTTGACCAGAAGCTGGCCACTTCGAATGTCTCTGGTGTCACTGTAAGAAGGTCCTCCATTGTGCATGTGGCACAGCTCAGACTATATAACATGAAGGCTCACAACATATACCAGAAACTTAACTAGTTTCTGAGCTCTTTTCTACAGTTCATTTGATACTCCCTTGTATGTTTTTCCCATCCCATCCTGAGAATATATATTGGATGTTGATTTCAATAGTGGCACATTTTGGAGTACAGAGTTCATTGAGAAAAGCCCCAGTAGCTGTGGCCCCAAGATAAATGTCTCCAGGACAGAGAAAGATAGACAGCTCCTTTTCTTTCTGCTCTAAAAAAAATGCATTAAAACGCTGACAAACAAAACAAAGACAACACTAACATAAACAATAACATAATAGGCATTTGTTAATTAATTGTTTTAACTACTGTTTTTAATTTTTTAATATTTTAATATACTGTTGTTTGTTTTATGATGACAACACCATATGGTGCTTTGTGAAACCACCCTGAGGCCCCCCCCCCCCCCCGGTTAAAAGTTCTACCTTTGCATCAGTGTTTCTCAACTTTCCTGTGGTGCAGTGGGTTAAACCCCTGTGCCAGCAGGACTGAAGACCGACAGGTCACAGGTCCGAATCCAGGGAGAGGCGGATGAGCTCCCTCTATTGATTCCAGCAGTTTCTCAAGTCGCTTCTGACACGACAAAAAAACCCTCTGCTAATGCTGTTCCTCATGTTCAGAAGGACAGGGTATAAATATAATAACTAAATAAACTCACAGGTTTACTGGGCATGACTAAGATCCTATGCATTATTACCTGGCAGTAAACACCTTTACCTTCAGTGGCATTTATAATTTGTTTGTTTGTTTGTTTGTTTGTTTCTCACAATTCTAACCCATCCTTCTCAACCCCAGAGGGGGGACTCAGGGCGGCTTATACCAGCAACAATTCGATGCCACAAGATAATACAAATATAAACAAATATAACAACAGTTTAAAACAGTAAATGGAACAGTAAGTTTAAAACACATTAAAAACATTGACATCAATCCATATAGCCATTTATAACTGTCTTTAAGGGCTCACTCTGTGGAAACCAATCTAAAATGTAGCATTTAGCTTTTAGTTATTAATACAATGCATCTTGCAATTAATTCTCACTGTTTGAACTGAGAGCATGACATAAACACACTGTCAAAACATAAGTTTCCAGTATCTGCTTCATTATTTTCTTCATTTGTTTACTTCCTTGATACTGATCAATTGCAAACATTAAACAAAATTTGAAAGCTTTGTTATCACTTCCGATTATTATAGCACAGATACTCTCCAACAGATAAAAGTATGCCCCCTGTTCTGAAAAAAGTTACCTAGCATTTTCCATCATCATCATCATCATCGTGTTTACAAAGCTTTTCTCCTTGATGAATCCTATGCAGTTTTCCTATGGATGCACCCTGCATTTCAGAGTGAGGTGCCCTCAATCCAATGAACCATGGGCTTTTTCTAAAAATATTACTTTTGCAACAGTTAGATGACACTATAAGCTGTGGCCCTTTGGACTGAGATTTTATCAGCTTTGGAGTTGGAAGGGGTCCAAGGCCATACACTTCTGTTGCAACAGTGGGTAGAATTTTATTTATCGTGTCAGAAGCAAACCACAAAGTTAAAAACTTGGCATTGTGCTAATTTTCCTTTGACCAGAAGCTGGCCACTTGGAGTGCCTCTGTTGTCATTGTGAGAAGGTCCTCCATTGTGCATGTGGCAAGGCTCAGGTTGCATTGTAGTAAGTGGTCTGTGGTTTGCTCTTTCCCACACTTGCATGTTGTGGACTCCACTTTGTAGCCCCGTTTCAAAAGATTTGCTTTGCATCTTGTGGTGCCAAAGTGCAGTCAGTGTGCCCTGTGGGTGTTGGGGTTCAGCCTCCGTGTGAACCTGAGCCTCAGTCTCTGTGTGAACCTGAACCTGATTCTCTTATTGTATTTCCTGATGCAAGCTACTGAACATGTATCTTTCCCTGATGGTTTTGAAATTGTTGATTCTGAGGTCAGTGGCGGGGAAAGTGAAAGTAAACATCCTGATAAGAATGTTTTAGACCCAAGCAGTGATAACTCTCCGAAGGAACTCACACCTGGTTTTTTTTTTAATGAGGATCGGAGAGAACAGATTTGGAAAAACAGGAGTGAATTGCAGTTTCTACGAAGGTCACATAGATTAAGGGAAAGGGAGTCTTAGGCTTCAAAGTCGGGAGGCGTATCAAGGAATAGTTTCTTTAGTTTAAGGGGCCTCTCCCAGGCCTGTCTTGTTAGATCAAGCATCATTTTAGACTGAGGCAGCACCTTGGCAGATTTCCCATGTTCCATGGCCTGCATTTCCAGAGGCTTCTAGTTTTCAAGTATGGTTAGTGATATGCTAACAGGTTCCTGGTTTTTGTATTGTTGCTTTTGGAATTTTGCTCTAGTTCAGAGATTTTTCTGACTCCTGAGTTTCTACTGTGGCTTTTTGACTTTGCATTTACCTTTCTTTTGTAAACATTTTTCATCAATAAAAAGGGTTGTTTTTTCCCACAGTCCAGTGTGGTGGATTTAATCTTATGGTCTCGTTTCCTGATCTGGGATGCAACAGTGGGTAGAATATATCATTTTGATATTTTAATGTGGAATAAGGTCATATACATGTTGCTGGTCCTCAGCTTTCAGGGAGTTTATAGAGAAAAGAAGCTATGCTGGATTAAACCATAAAGCAATCAATTTGTCTAGTTGATATATTTGTCATCCTTCTCCTCAGTCTGGGTTCAAGGAAGCCACAAAAATATAAACTGGTTTCCCATAAGAAGTCCACACCCAGAATATGAGTGCTACACCCATTGCAATTCTCCAGCAATGAGTATTGAGAAGTATACTGACTCTAGATACCAGAAGTAACATATTTGTTTAATGTGCAGTTTTTTCTTACATTCCAGTCTAATTCTCTTTTAAGGATAACTCTTGCTAAGCATAGAGAAGTCATTTAACCACCAAGATACCTCTCAGAGAATGTCCCTAGGTCCTCCAGTACATCTCAATAGCTTCCTTTGATCATTTGAATAGGTTTGGCTATTGTATACAGTAAGTTCAAGAATGTATCCCCTGCAGACATGGGGGCTCTACTATATATATCTTGAAAAACAATTAAAGAAAATCAATTCTGTTATTTCATATTGCACATGGTATTTTCTGAGTGATGACTTCAGTAGATGTTCCAACAGGGTTTGTAGCTGATTTGCTTGATGTACTTGGCAACATTGCAAAATGTGTTGTTCCGTTTGCTTTCTAACTGGTGCTTGTTCCGACGCCTGGGTGCTTTTAAATGTCCAGGTCACTCTGACCTTGGATCAAATGCAGGTTCAGTTTCTCCTCTTTTTCTATTTCATTTATTTGTTCTCATATATATTGAAAACTGAGCTTGTAAAACATTACTTTTTGGATAATTCGTCCCAAACCCAGGCTTGCTGTAGAAAATTATAATACCAAAGATAGCTTTTCCATGCTCTCTTTGTAAATGCATTTGATAATGTTCTTGGATGTGTTTTGGACAGGAAAAGGCTGAGATGACATTGGTACTCCCAGTGAGAAGGCAAAGGCGCATTGTTTCTTATTGCTTATGATCAGATATGGCACAAGAAGTTTTGCAGCCTGAAATTGAACAGCATGTAGTGTCTCATACACATTCAAAACAAGACAGTACCAAAAATAAGACACATAATATAATATAATATAATATAATATCTTTATTTATATTCCACTCTATCTCTCCTGGGGGACGTAGGGTGGATTCCAACAAACAAAAAGGCAAATGTTCAATACCTCAATGACAATAAGTGCAAATATAATAACCCAGAATAACCCCACATAAAGACACCTTAAACATAACTATAACTTAAATAAAAGTATGCTCTTGTTAATTATGCCCCCCATCTTTTTCGTGCATAAGCCAGAAATTCCTACAACTCTCTCCATCTCTGGCAGGAAAAAGCATAGTAACTAGTAATGACTAGTATTAAATAATAATCAATAATAATATTTTTAAATGATGCCTGAAACAACTACCAACCTTGGCATAAGTGTCAGACCAGCCCTATTCCTTTGTATTGTCGAAGGCTTTCATGGCCGGAATCACTGGGTTGTTGTAGGTTTTTTTGGGCTATATGGCCATGGTCTAGAGGCATTCTCTTCTGACGTTTCACCTGTATCTATGGCAAGAATCCTCAGAGGTAGTGAGGCCTGTTGGAACTAGGAAAAAGGGTTTATATATCTGTGGAATGACCAGGGCAAGACAAAGGACTCTTGTCTGCTGGAGCTAGGTGTGAATGTTTCAACTGACCACCTTGATTAGAAACAGGAAGGAAGAAATCATGAAAATGAACAAAATCTGGCTACCAATATTTAAAAACTCTAAAATTACAACAGCACAACAACAGAGAGGAAACAAACAAGGACATCTAATTACCTCTCAGCAAAGGTTTGCTCTAAGCACTGTCAGGCCATTATATGCTAATCAAGGCGGTCAGTTGAAACATTCACACCTAGCTCCAGCAGACAAGAGTCCTTTGTCTCACCCTGGTCATTCCACAGATATATAGCATTTCAGCCGAATTAGGCTGAAAAATGTGGTATAAAAATAAAGCAAATAAATAAAATAAATAAATAAATCTAGCATATCAGGAATGTAGAAACCTAGAATGATGGGACAGGGGGAGAAGAAGAGAAGTGTTTGTGCGTTGCTATGGTAATTTGCTATGGTCAATTTGTGATGTTATTTAACAGAAATCATGAACCCAAAAGGTTTAGCTTGTAAATGTTTATTGAACAGCATGAAATTTGATGTTAATGAGGTTAGAGTTGAGTGGAACAAAGAGAGAGACTGTGCTGTACATTTTAACCAATGGGAAACTGCCCTGGTTTCAATATCCAAAATCTCTTTATTCTGGAAACTAAATTTGATCCTGCAAAAATGTTTCAGGCTTGATGGATGCTGCTAAACCTTTTAATAAGGAAACTTTCTTCTTCAGCTAAATGTTGCCAACAAAACTTCCTTGTGGTATCTGATTTGGAAGGGTTCAATGGTTACCCCTTTTTGCTTTGAAGTGTTTCAACATATTAATGTTACATTAGTATTAGAAAAAATATTTGACAACTATAGATGTACATGTTCTTTTAAATTACATTCATACGACGTGGAATTTAATTGAGGGTCAGTGTTTTTTAATACGGCATGCTTTAATAATTCGAAAAATAACTCCATTCCAAGACTAGAAAAAAAGGATAGTATATTTTGCCATGTTCAGAAGATCCTACAGAAGTAGAAATGCACAGAAATGTATTTTATAGATGTCAGTTTAAAATACATTTTTGGCAACATGGTTAGCTTATATTAATACTTGTATTCCCTCTTTATTTGGAACAGGGAGGGGGTGGGTATTTTGAGTCAGATTTTCTGTAGCCAGTATAGGTGTCTCTTAAGGCTTTTTTCATCTTCTGGAATTCCTTGTTGAACCAGATGGGCCCAATAGGCCTGGTGTCTATATGTTGGAAGTGGCCTGGTTTGGGGACAAAGTTAGGTCTTCTTTTAGTAGAAGGATTAGCTCGTCATAAGCCCTCAGAGTTGATTCCACTGGTCAATCCAAGAAAATTACTGATCTTAGATTTGATGGTGATTTTGAGTTAAGTCTGGCCATAAATCGAGCCTGGACATCATCTGACTACTTGGCTGTTAGCTTAAATGGGCTCCCTGTGGTGGCTACTCTTGATACAGAGATTTGGTTCAGGTGAACTTTATAATCAGAGTCAATTATGCCCTTAATCAGGGGTTGATTATCACTATCAGTTCTAGTACCAATTCTAACATTCTGGACTCTATAAAAGTTATTTCTTGAGACTAGAGCATAATCCACTGTACTGGAGACGCATTGGTTTGAGAAAGCGATTTCACCTCAGCTATCCTCTAATTTATTTATTTATTTATTTACAGCATTTATATTCCGCCCTTCTCACCCCGCAGGTGACTCAGGGCGGATTACAGTATACACATATTTGGCAAACATTCAATGCCAATTAAACATACAATGTATATAGGCATACACAGAGGCTATTTAAATTTTTCTGGCCACCAGGGGAGCTGTCGCTTTCATCATCCATCTGTGACACTGATGAAGTACTTTCGCATTCCCCGCATGCTTTGCTGGAGTGATTTTTGTTGGAGTCTTTTTTATGGCCTCATAAATTAGTTAAATTAGCCTCCCCACACATAGGTGGTGCCTAATTTTCCTACTTGACAGATGCAACTGTCTTTCGGGTTGCAAAGGTCGACAACAAGCTACACAATTGGTCGGACACTCACTCCAACCCGGGTTGGCTTCGAACTCATGACCTTCTGGTCAGAGTGATCTTAATGCAGTTGACACTCAGACAGCTGTGCCACAATGCCGGTGCTAAGGCCGATCCATTTAGGTTCAATAGATGCAAATTGAACTGGATTTACATTAATACAACAATAGTTTTCAGTCAGAGATCTAGTAGTGATCTTTCATCATCTAATCTCCCCCCTCCACATGCTAATAAGCAAAAGTACGTTTTCAGTTGTTTTTTGAAGGAGAGAAGGGAGGGGCCAGCTTTATTTCTTTAGGGAGGAAGTTCCAAAGGTGGGGGTGATCACAGAGAAGGCCCCCTCTCTTGTTCCCACCAGCCATCACTTGAAATGGAGGTGGGACCAAGATGCAGGCCTCATCCACAGAGCACAGTGCCTGAGTTGGTATATAGGAGGAGATGTGTTAGTCAAATGGCCTGGACCAGAGCTGTTTATAGCCTTAAAGGTAACCAGCACTTTTTATTTAGCCCAGAAAGCAGCCAGTGGAGCTTATGCAATATGGGAGTGGATCTCTCCCAGTTAGTAACCTGGCTGCTGATCTCTGAACCAATTAAAGCAGTGGTTCTCAACCTGGGGTTCCCAGATGTTTTTGGCCTACAACTCCCAGAAATCCCTGCCAGTTTACCATCTGTTATGATTTCTGGGAGTTGAAGGCCAAAAACATCTGGGGACCCCGGGTTGAGAACCACTGAATTAAAGCTTCTGAACTATCTTCAAAGGCATCCCCACATAGAGAGCATCGCAGTACTCAAGGTGGGATGTGCCTAAGGCATGGACTACCATGGCCAAATCTGGAGTCTCAGGGTGCACGTAATGTAGCCTATAGTATCTTGTATTTTTCTAGCAGTTTCCCATTGAAGTACTAACCAGGACTGACCCTACTTAGCTTCCAAGATCAGAGAAGAGTGGTATTTTAAAGCAAAAATCAAATGGGATCCACCTGAATCTCTTTAACTACTTCACATGAAAATAGAGAAGGAGAACAACTTCCTAAATATAAATGGGATAGAGAGAAGGTGACATTTTGAGAGAGGGACTCAAAAGGAAAATACCCAGATGGCCAAATAATTAATTTTTGAGACGGCTTGGTCAAGTGCCAATTTTGGGGAACGCAGAAGATTTGACTTTAAAACTGGCTATAGCATTATTATTGCTGTGCTTTTTTTTTTTTTTTTGCTATTACAGAAAAGCCCTCTTTCTAGAAATTTTGAAGATCCTGCCATATGAGAGTAAACCAAACCATCTATTATATTTAGTCACTATCCTTGGCTGCTGGAAGAAGAAGATGATGTAGCATACATTCTCATTAGGACCAAAAAGCACCCAAAACAAAACATACAGTCTGGCAAGTGAGAGTTTGTGATCCTGAAAATACAAGAGAAAAAGTCCTGGATTGATGTCTAAGATACGATTCTATTGCTCACAGGATTTGATCATAGCCTTGAAGTTAATCTGTGGTGGCTAGTTAATCCCATTTCAGTGGAGCAGTGAAGACACTCTGGATTTTGGATACCTTTGAAAATGTCTTAAGTGCTAAATCTATTTTGAAGGATAGAGTTCAGGACCTTGGAGAGCTCCTTTAAAGCTATCAAAAACTTGGAGAGGGTTCATACCACCCCATTAACATGGAATCACTAGCTGCTGCTAGAAGTAATTTATGTCCATTTACTTGTTACCTACTCAAGTCTATATAAACATGAAATAAATATTGCATACAGTTTAGGTGGCCAAGTGTTTGTGCTGATGCTCATCAGCAAAACATTTCTATTTTTCCTTTTAGCTGGGGATAGTTTATATTTTAAGCAATGAAAATTGTCCACGAAGCTCTCAGGAGCAGCTTGGGTATAAAACAAAGAGGTCTTAATTAGTCCTTCAAGATCAAGCTACCACAAAATAGGTTACATAATACAGATATTACACCGAAACATATTATTGCTTTGAAAATGCATTTGTCCCTCAAAACCTGTAGAGACAGGAAAGCTTGAGAAATATGACCGATTACACTGCAGATATAAACCAGTTAATGAAGTAACTCTGTTCCTCAGCATTACATCTTTAACCCAAAATTTGATAAAGGTAAAGGTTTCCCCTTGACATTAAGTCTAGTCGTGTCCGACTCTGTGGGCGGTGCACATCTCAATTTCTAAGCCAGCGTTGTCCGTAGATGCCTCCAAGGTCATGTGTCCACCATGACTGCATGAAGAGCCATTACCTTCCTGCTGATCTACTATTGATCTACTCACATTTGCATGTTTTTGAACTACTAGTTTGCCAGAAGCTGGGGCTAACTAAGGGAGCTCACCCTGCTCCATGGATTCAAACTTCTGACTTTTCAATCAGTAAGTTCTGCAGCTTAGCAGTTTAACCAGCTGTGTCACCGCAGCTCCAGAAAGAACAGGTGTTGATTCCTACACCCCAAAAAGAGAATAGTTCAACAAATTTTAGTAAAGGTTTAATTTAAGAGAGCAATGTGCATATGTAAAATGAAACTATGGGGTCAGGAAAACTTTGTATAAGTAAATAGAAGTGCCTTGAAGTGTTATGCAGATGTGTAAAGCATTCTGGAAGCGTCTGTAGTTTACTTTGCATGTTGTAAACAGGCACATGTGGCTTCAGTAGGTTCATCTAGAGCAGGGCTTCTTTAAGTTTTTTCACTTGCAACTCATTTGCACCAGAGATATTTTTATATGACCCCAGGTATGTAGGTATATAAGATAAGTATATAAACAACAAGAAGCAGAACAACAATAATACTTGTCTCACCCTGGTCATTCCACAGATATATAAACCCCTTTTCCTAGTTCCAACAGACCTCACTACCTCTGAGGATGCTTGCCATAGATGCAGGCAAAATGTCAGGACAGAATGCCTCTAGACCATGGCCATATAGCCTGAAAAAACCTACAACAACCCAATAATACTTTATTTATATTCCGCCCTTCTTCCCGAGGATACTCAGAGTTGATTACAGCATATAAACAGACACAGGCAAACATCCAATGCCTTCTTACAATGAAATACAATGGGACACAAATACATAGACAAAGGAAAAGGCTTCTCCTTTCATTTCCGGCTCATGAGGCTGTGCTCATCTCCAGCTCTGGGGGAGGTGCTCTTCTCCATTTCAAAGCCTAAGAGCCTGTGTTGTTCATAGACACCTCCTGGTTGTGTGGTTGGCAAGACTGCATGGAGCATCTTTTTGCCTTTTCCCACTGAAGCTGTACCTATTGATCCACTCACATTTGGATGTTTTCAAACTGCTAGGTTGGCAGGAGCTAGAGCTAACAGCAGGAGCTCACCCCTTCCCGTGGATTCAAACTGCCAGTCTTCAGGTCAGCGGTTCAGCAGCACAAGGGCTTAACCCATTGCACCACCTGCCTCTGATAACAAATCAGCATTTGCAAGGCTTGCTAAATAGACTGATTTTCCTTTTTGTGGCATACAGATAAATCATCTTCTGCAGACTGCACTAAAATGCTGCATGTCGTTGCTAACAGATTTGTGTAAGTGGGTGACATTCAAAAACCTTTCAGTGTTGCCAAATTTTTGTGCTCAGTGGACCCCATTTGGGGTTTGGACCCACAGTTTTAGAAGCAATGATCTGTGCAACAACAAGCTTTCTGAGGTCACACTGTGTTCACTGCATTTCTGCAAATGAACACTGCACATCTGTATTGTCCATCGTAATAAAAAAAATCTCAGTACTTCAAATCTACAAGCTCTGACTCCTCTACATCACCGATTACACAACATGAGTGTTTGCGATCATTTGGCTCTCCCTCTTGCTCCCTCTCTCTCCTATCCACAGGAAACTGCTTCTATAAAATTGTCCTTGGGCTTTTGTTATTAGAGCAGTGAACCCATCTAATACTCTGTCCTTAATGGTCAGTAAAGTGTCTTTAGATAGCAAATTGGAATTATTTCACTTACATTTGAATGTGGTAAGCTTTCCCCACTATGTCTAGGGACCCTACCATATGAAACCCTAAAGCCCTGCCCAGAAGGTCCCACTAAAACTTCACAGCATTGGGAAACGTTTATGCCCTTGTATAATACTTGCCCAATATATTTTCCTACTTGAAGTAGGGTAGCAAATGGTAGCTCTCCTCCCCTCCTACCAAAAAAAATAATAATCATGGCCCATAGTATCCAAGCCAACCAAATGTTATTTTGGGACCTGAGGCTGACAATCCCACACATACCTCTCCAACAACCTAAAAATGCAATAAACTGATAGCTAACAAAGCTGTATTTTTCATGCTACCCCAGATCGGCTGTTTGAAGCAGCTGCCTCTCTGCCTAATGGTAGGGTCACCTTCGTCCTCTGCACAAATCCAGTTAGTGGCAGATACTTTTGTATTTGCTTTCACCTTTGACTCCCATTCAAAATCCTAGCAGAGGATATGATTTCTGAAAGAAAATTTAGCCAACCTGGAAAAGCACAGAGCCTGCGAGCCTATGTTTTGAGTTTTCTTCCTTCTTTCGAGAGCAAGCACAAATGGGAAGAGAAAAGGTGAAAGGAGAGATGCCTAAAGGGTACATCCTGTCTACTTCTTGCTTGCTACAGCTGTTTTATTAAATGCCTATTTTGACTTTGGGGAGCCTGTAATGGGGTGCGAGCAGAGCTCGGGTGTGGGGAGGAGACTCGGGGAGAGCGGTTCAGCACACAATGTTCCCCTTTCGAGGCTTCTAAATTATGATGCAAAATGTATCATAAATTCTGGTTGCCCTGAGCAACTGTAACAATCCCTCTGCAGTTTTCACACGCTGCTGCAGGGCTGTGGGGAAGTGGCTGACAGGCAGCTCAGAAGCAGTGAAGGGAAAAGGCCACATCAGAGGTGCCGCGGTGACCATGAAGGTGAAAGCAAAGGAAGAGCTGGAGTCCTCCTACCATTCACCGTTGTATACAGCTATAACCAACTCTCAGAGCTCTAGCTTTTCGGTTGTATTCCAGATCCTTGTTTCCTGCCACAAAGAATTACTTGAAATATGAAGTTAAGATCAATTAAGGGACAGACTTTGGGAAAATGTCCCAGGCCCATACAAATGATGGTAGGCAGGCCTGTAGCCAGGATTTCGTTTTGGGGGGGGGGGGGGCTGAATTTTTTTCAGGGGGGGTTTGGGGGGGCTGAGTTTCAGGGGGGGGCTAAGTCTGAGTGAAAGAGGGTCTACCCTAGCAAACCTTTTGTAACATTACCCCAATACCCCCATGCATATGGGATATATTGAGTATGGTGATCAGATCATGATATGAATAAACATAACAGTTTAAATAATGCACCAGTAAGGCCTTTTCGCGAACCACCATGAGAACTTTGGGGGGGAGGGGGGCGCTGAAGCCCCTGAAGCCCCCCCCCCCCCCCCCGGCTACATGCCTGATGGTTGGCAAAACAGCATATCCTCCAGCATTGCACAGGTATAAACTGGGGCACATGCGTCCAAACAACAGTTAGGTTGAGAAAGGTATTAAAGAAGTAAGAAAACACATTAGAAAAAAATGACTGAAATTTGTTTTTGCCTGATTCTATATTGAAGGGTGAGATTCCTCCTCCTCTCTCTCCTGCAGTTTGTAGTGCAGAAGGGGATTTTAGCCAAGTCCCATGCAAAAGACACACAGACAAGAGGAAAAAGGAGCAGAAAAACTTTACTCTTATCAGCAAAGGCATAAAATTGCAGTGTTGTATATAAAACCAAACAGTGCAACAAACTTACACATTTATTATTTATTTATTTCATGCCCTTTTACCCTGCCCTTCTCCCCCCGAAGGGGGACTCAGGGTGGCCTCACACAAGCACCATACAATGCTGTCAACAAGTAAACAATTCAAAGTACAATTAAAGCATTAAAATCATTAAAAAATTAAAAATCAATAAAACACATTATACAATTCATTAGATAGCAGTTTTTTTTGTTGTTGTTGTGTCAGGAGCGACCTGAGAAACTGCAAGTCGCTTCTGGTATGAGAGAATTGGCCGTCTGCAAGGACGTTGCCCAGGGAACGACCGGATGATTTATGTTTTATCATCCTTGTGGGAGGCTTCTCTCATGTCCTTGCATGAGGAGCTGGAGCTGATAGAGGGAGCTCATCCACCTCTTCCCGGATTCGAACCTGTGACCTGTTGGTCTTCAGTCCTGCCGGCACAGGGGTTTAACCCACTGCACCACCGGGGGCTCCAGATAGTAGATTATACATGTAATCCATGTAATTTGTAAAACCAAATCCAAGTCTAGGCAGATTCAATGTCATAAATATCCTAAGTCTTTTTCCAATTTCCACTATCCGATTAATCAAATTCCTGGTCCCAGAGTCAAGTCTACACTTGTCTTCTAAAGGACAGGAAGGAGGTGGCCAACCTGATGTCCCTGGGGAGAGAATTCCACAGACAGGGGGCCACTGCTGAGAAGGCCCTGTCTCTTGTCCCCACCAAACGCATTTGCGATAATGGTGGGATCGAGAGCAGGGCCTCTCTTGAAGATCTTAAATTTCGTGATGGTTTGTAGGATGAGATATGTTTGGACAGCTGGTCTGGGCCAGAACCATTTAGGGCTTTAAAGGTTAAAACCAGCACTTTGAATTGTGCTTGGAAGCTGATCTATGTAAGTTACTTACACAGTCCTTGTACATAACACAGAATAAAACTTCTTCATCTTCATTCAAATGAGAGAGCAAAACATAAACCTTGAGTAAATAGCTATTTCACCATAGCAAAGAGCAACACTGTTAGAGCATAGCAACATTACAGCATATTGCTTCTCTTCCTTAGAGTAGTGTATTGCTTCTCCAAACTGTATTCTAAAATCCATACAGTTATACCCCACCAGGTGTGGCCCAAACATGCTGGCTGACCTACATTATCAGCTGTACATAATAATGAACATCATAAGGTTTTTCTTTAACACGCACTTGATCCTGCTACAACTTACTGTAACAGAGTTGACTCAGGGGAAACTTTTTTAAAACTCTGAACTCAGTTTACAACCATTCAAGTCAGCTGAAAACAAAGTGGGGGAAGAAGAGAAAAACTGGCCAACCTTAAGAAATGGGACTACAAAGTGGAATCCACAACATGCAAATGTGGAGAAGAGCAAACCACAGACCACCTACCGCAATGCAGCCTGAGCCCTGCCACACGCACAATGGAGGAACCTTGTAGTAACACTAGAGGCACTCCAAGTGGCCAGCTACTGGTCATAGGACATTTAATCAACTCCCAAGCTTGCAAACTTTGTGGTTTTTTGTTTGTTTGTTTAAAAATGCCATACAACTGTTTGGCTTGCTCCTGACATGATAAATAAATAAATCCTTCAAAAGTTGCCTTATTTCAACCTGGCATTTTCTTTCCCAGATGGAATACAAGGCCCATATCGGATTGTTGTCCAGGAACAGTGGGAGTGAAACACATTTGGGAACTGACAGGTTGAGAAACACTGTCCTAAAACATAGTATCCCATTTTACAACTTCAATTAAATGTGTTACTCATCTGCCTCTCTCTTCTTTTTACCTCACCAACATGTACACTTCCCTCACCCTTCAAGTGCTTCATCTGTTAAAGCTTTTTTAAGGAATACTGTGTTTCAATTCGAGAACATCGATCTACCACATATGTACCAATAAGGGGATGGCTATAAAGATGATTCAGTGAATCAAGGGTGGACATTCTTCATCAGAAATGTTTTGATAGCCTCCTGACATAAAACTGAATCATTGCACCATTTCTGTCCTCCACCCCTTCTCAATTCTCAGTCAAGAAGTGTAGCCTGCAGACAGTGGCAGAGCATATGTTTTGCACAGAGAAGAGAGAGATCCAAAACTAAATCTTTGGCATCTTCAGATTAAACGATCAGGAACTGAACAACTCTTTTGATCTCTCACTTGTTATACACTTAAAAAGAACAGGAAGGCAGAAAGAAGAGGGGAGACTAGAAAAAAGAATAGGAAGGATGGGGGAGAGATTGAAGGAGGAGGGATTTATTTCTTTTGTGTTGAAAGCATTGCATAAATAGTGGGTTGCTGTGTGTTTTCCAGGCTGTATGGTCATGTTCCAGAAGCATTCTCTCCTGATGTTTCACCCACATTTATTTATTTATTTAAAACTTTTCTATCCCGATCTTCTCTATCTTAGGCAGGAAAAACGAAATGTAAAGATACAAAATGGGGGACGCCTGGCTCGAGTGAAAAAGATCTTGGAGTCCTTGTGGACAACAAGTTAAACATGAGCCAACAATGTGATGTGGTGGCAAAAAAAGCCAATGGGATTTTGGCCTGCATCAATAGGAGCATAGTGTCTAGATCTAGGGAAGTCATGCTACCCCTCTATTGCGCTTTGGTTAGACCACACCTGGAATATTGGGTCCAATTCTGGGCACCACAATTCAAGAGAGATATTGACAAGCTGGAATGTGTCCAGAGGAGGGCGATTAAAATGATCAAGAGTCTGGAGAACAAGCCCTATGAGGAGCGGCTTAAGAAGCTGGGCATGTTTAGCCTGAAGAAGAGAAGGCTAAGAGGAGATATGATAGCCATGTATAAATATGTGAGAGGAAGCCACAGGGAGGAGGGAGCAAGCTTGTTTTCTGCTTCCTTGGAGACTAGGACGCGGAACAATGGCTGCAAACTACAAGAAAGGAGATTCCATCTGAACATGAGGAAGAACTTCCTGACTGTGAGAGCCGTTCAGCAGTGCAACGTTCTGCCCCCGAGTGTGGTGGAGGCTCCTTCTTTGGAAGCTTTTAAACAGAGGCTGGATGGCCATCTGTCAGGGGGTGATTTAAATGCAATATTCCTGCTTCTTGGCAGGGGGTTGGACTGGATGGCCCATGAGGTCTCTTCCAACTCTTTGATTCTATGATCTCCGTAAAGGGACTCAGACCGGCACATCTATGGCAGGCATCCTCAGAGGTTGTAAGGTCTGTTGGAAACACGAAAAATTGGGTTTACATATCTGTGGAATGTCCAGGGTGGGAGAAACAACTCTGTTTGTTTAAGGTAGGTGTGAATGTGTTGTTGTTCATTCATTCAGTCACTTCCGACTCTTTGTGACCTCATGGACCAGCCCATGCCAGAGCTCCCTGTCAGCCATCACCACCACAATTCCTTTAAGGTCAGGCCAGTCATTTCAAGGATACCTTCCGTCATAGACTTCCTCAATATACTCATTTAGATAAAGAATTTGAGATGTGCAGTTTTTCCCTGGTCTGAAACCTCCTTGAGAAAGGAAAAAAACAAAACAAAAGAGAAAGAAATGAAGGTGGAATGGGAAAAAATCACTTCATTCTACAAGGGTCTATCAATACGTGAATGACAACACACACGGGAGAACTACAGAGGGATTTGTTGCAACTCACCCCAAATAATATACAATAGAAACTGTGCAGGTACAGCTGTACCAGGAGCTCCAATTTTGTTTGCTTTGCATTGAATGTTTGTTGTAGTCCTAAGTTTCAGGGACTCTGCAGATAGGTGGCTTCTTTTGGCTGCAATCATAGGGCAAGCCACCTGTCAATTATCATTAGGTTCCCTGGTCCCGCCCCCCTTTTGGGTTTTGGAGGGAATAGGAGCCATTTTGGGTTAGTCCACACAGAGAAGCCTTTCATACAGGACATAAAACCAAGAGCTTCTGTAGAAAGCTTTGTCTTCTACAGCTTGGCTGGTGAGAAAGGGCCCCATAGCTTGGCTGGGGATATACAGCCCACGGCTTGGCCGGGAGATATACCGCCTTACAGCTCCTTTACTGAGGGAATCCGGTCCCACAGCACTTCAGCCAGCCATCACAGAAACTTGAACTCCTTTTCCCCTGGAAGTCTACAAAGCTCTGCTTGGTAAGGGTCACTTGCGGAAGCCAGAAACAGTTGGTACCGGGTGCAGGGGCTCCACGCCAACAGAGGCAAAGACAGACTGCCCAGATTAGAAGTTAAGGATTTCCCTATTAGTTCAATTACAGTTTATGAAGATAGTGCCTGTTCCCAGTGGACAAGACTGAGAAGGCCAATAGACTATTAAGAAAACCTTGAAGTTCCTGTTTGATTTCATTAATAAAAAAAACTTTGTTGAACCTTTAAGCAATCTAAATACTCTGTTTTAAGGAAATCCAAAGGCCTTTAATCTGAGGCAGCCCCGGCATCCCGTTGGGCACACAGAATGTATGTCCTGTCTACAGTCTTATGCACAGGCCCAGCATGCGACAGCACAGAAACCACTCCAGAATATATCCACCCAAAGACGATAAGTTATTGAAGAGAGTTACAATTCACAAACATATCCCAAAAGACTCCAAACACTTTCCTTCAATATATGCCTATGGTGATGAGGGAGAGAACACAACATGGGGGCTTTCACCAAAAAAAAAAAAAAACCCCACACTTCCCCATTCCATTTTTGTATTCACTTTTTTGTTTATCCATTCTTTGATTTTAATCCCTTTTCCTCTGACTTAAGCTACAAAATATATTTACTTTCCTCCCCCAGCTCTCTTTCTCTCTCTCTCCTGCTCTCTTGGTTTACCAGCTGTATAGCACAGCCTTGTGATGCATTTCCTCCACACACTAAAACATAATTTTAACTTTGGTGTTAATTGGGTAATCTAGTGAGGTAGGTGAAATTGGTAGGAAAATGTAGCAAATTAATAGCAAGTTAATTGGTGAGTTATTCCCCTGCTCTTCTCAAAATCTGTTCATACAGACTGTACTCAAAATATTTTCATTCATAAAAATAAAATTAATTCAACAAACCTTTTCTTAGGAACATGTGTTTCCTGAGATAATGTAGTTCTGCCTCAAGGTAAGTTGAGACTGAATAATTTCCCTGCATCGCTTGGACAAAGGCCCGGGAAAAAAAACGTCATAAACATTATCCCTTCTTACATTATAATTGTCATGTAACCCACTAATTCCTCAGTTATTTCAATAACAGAGAAATAATAAAAGAAATAATTGCAAGTTCACTATTTGTAGTTACTTATTTCCAAGCTCTAATTCTGAGTGGGACGCTTTAGTACCACAGAGTTGATGTTCTCTTACTGACCCAGTGAGAAATGCAAGACATACAGTTTACGACAATAATACATAAACAATATGTCTTAAACCTACACCTGCAGATAGACTTCATAAGCTAGCTAGCATTGCCCTCCCCTCAATGTGCAATGGGAAGTTGCTGCCAATTGTAAGAGAAATAAGGTTGAACACTCTGAAAGCCACCCATGGTATGGCTATCAGCCTCCTCCCAGTAGAGGAAAAGTTTCATGAGAATCACCACTTCTCTAAATGTTCCTCCAGCAACAGCAAGAATATCCCTAGTAAAAGGTAAATGTTTCCCCTTGACACTAAGTCTAGTTGTGTCCAACTCTGAGGGGTGGTGCTTTTCTCAATTTCTAAGCCAAAGAGCCAGTGTCGTCCATAGATACCTCCAAAGTCATGTGGCCAGCATGACTGCATGGAGCGCCATTATCTTCCCACTGGAGCAGTGTCTATTGAAATACATTTATATGTTTTCAAACTGCTAGGTTGACAGAAGCTGGGACTAACAGCAGTAGCTCACCCCACTCCATGGATTTGAACCACCAACCTTTCAGTCAGCAAGTTCAGCAGCTCAGTGATTTAACCCGCTGCACCACCGGGGACTCCAAGAAAAATCAGGCAATTCCAACTAAATGACCCCTCACGACATTCTTCCTCCAGGGAAAATCCAAGAATGGGCAACTTGGAAGTCCCTGAATAGACTCAGAAGTGGAGTGGGCAGATCATCAGACAATCTGGCAAAATGGCACTGCCTAGAAGAATCCTCCACCTTGTGCGATCATGGAGCAGAACAAACAACTCAGCATCTATATGCTTGCCCACATTGCCCTGCCTCATACACAGAGGACTGTTTAAAGCTAAAGACAATGTAGTTGCCATTATCCTTTTTTGGTCTAAAATTATTTAGTTGCTCCCTTTATTTTATCAGTTTTATACTAATTTATTTATGCAATGATTTTGACACAAAATAAAAAAATAATATGTAAAGAGTTGTAAAGTGTGTCCCATCTCGTAATCTAAGATCATCCGGGGAGGCCCTGCTCTTGCTCCCATCAACAGCACAGATGTGTCTGGTGGGGATGAGAGACAGGACCTTCTCAGCGGTGCCCCCCTGCCTATGGAACACACTCCCAAATGAGGTAATTTCCACTCCCTCCTTCCTGGCTTTTAGAAAAAAATTAAAATCATGGTTCTGGGACCAGACCTTTGGACAGTAGATGTATGTAGCATTTTAGAAGGACATTGACTGGAACGGCGATTTGACGAGACTGTTTTATTATTTTAATGCTTGTTGATATATTGTTTTAATTATAATTTATGTTTTTATTGTGGTTTTACTATTGTAATTGTATTGGCATCGTATCGGTGCCAGGCCCGTAGCCAGGATTTCGATTCGGAGGGGGGGGGCTGAATTTGTTTTGGGGGGGGCTGAGTCTGAGTGAAAGAGGGTCTACCCTAGCAAACCTTTTGTATTGTTACCCCAATACCCCCATGCATATGGGATATATTGAGTATGGTGATCAGATCATGATATGAATAAACATAACAGTTTAAATAATGCACCAGTAAGGCCTTTTCGCAAACCACCATGAGAATTTCAGGGGGGGGGCTGAAGCCCCCCAAGCGCCCCCCCTCCCCACCCCCCCCCCCCCCCGGCTACATGCCTGATCAGTGCCCAATGTAAGGCATTGAATTTTGCCATTATTTATGTGTAAACCGCTTTGAGTCCCCTCAGGGGTGAGAAAGACGGTATATAAATACTGTAAATAATAATAATAATAATAATAATAATAATAATAATAATAATAATTCTAGGCTTGTGCTGTATAGGTGAGTATGGTTCATTTTTTTGTTTGTTTGTTTTTACATATAAAAAAGTGGCTGGGACCAAAAGAAAAAGGTCCCAATAAGTTTAATTTTGTCAGTGGAGTTATTTTGATCTTAATTTATGAAATAGGGTCAAAAAATTGGGCGTAACATCTCTCAGTGAGCAATGATGCAGAGAAACAGAAGTATATAATTTGGTTCTCAGTAGATGAAACGAATGCAGGGTACTGCAATTCCCCAGTACAGGCAGTCCCCAAGTTACAAACATCTGACTTACAAACAACTCATAGTTAAGAATGGGAGTTGAGACAACAGGAAGTGAGAGAAATCTATCCCAAGGAAGGAAAAATCACTCCTGGGAGAGTTATCATGGAGAAAATGTGTCTCAACTGAGACTTTATCACCATACCTTGTTTCCACAAGTAAGCCATTTTTTTTCAAAATCCAATTATCACAAGGGCAGAAAGTGCAGTGAAATATTCTGAACAGAGCCATAGATAGCAAAACAAATACTAAAAGGGTGTTAACCCTTCTCTATGTTATCCAGAGTTAAAAAGAAATATATTTTAACTGAAGTTACACTTAAAAATGTACCTCTTCCAACTTACAAACAAATTCAACTTAAGAACAAACCTACAAAAATATGCCAAGTTAACCTTTCCACTATCTTTAATTGTGTCTTCATTACTTTAAATTCCCTTTGGATCAGAAAATAACCAAGAATTGAATCAATGCATCTTTATCCCTGGATGAAGATGGGATGATAATAGAGAAGACATCTGTCTGAAATACTAAATTATATAACCCAGGACTTTATCTCTTCATTTTCTCTCTCAGTCAATTCAGAATGGAAATGCATTATCTGAATCCATTTCATTTCTGTGCAATAAAGCTGAAATATGTTCACTTTTGCAACATTAGCAAACTATTACTTACCAGCAGGACCTGGAGTACATTTAAGTAAATTGTGAGTTTTCAAAATGCATTCCATAGGGCAAGTAACCGCATTCAGGTTTATGTGCTGTTGTTTAACAGAGCCATACATTAAGCATTTGTTCTAGCTCAGTGCTACTCCAAGTGGTAGTCTGTGGATGGATGCCAGTCTACAAGCCCGCAGCAAGTTTCCAGAAAAGAAAAGAGCAGTCATAGCCAATAAGCACCAATGTTTACTCGTGCCTGGTGCATTGGGAGAAACACAGCTCATCCCCAGATGAGAAAGCCTGAGAAGCACTGCTCTAGTTGGTAAGATGATGTTGCGTTACACAAGTGCAACATGGGAAATTAAACATAACCCTTTCTGATTTCCACTCCACCAGAACCAGACTGCCCATAGCATGGGGACAATGTCAGTAGTTAAACAGTGAAGGGAAAGGAAGATCGATTACCTCCTGGAAAAGGAGAGTAGTTTTCGAGGAGGGTCCTTGGGGGTACTGTTCTGCAGTGGCTCCAGTCCTTCCTTGAGGATCGTACTCAGAAGGTGTTGTTGGAGGACATCTGCTTGGCCCCACAGCCTTTGTCCTGTGGTGTCCTGCAGGGCTCAGTTTTGTCCCCCATGTTGTTAGACATCTACATGAAGCCATTGGGTAAGATTATCCGGAGTTTTGGAGTTGGATGCCATCTGTATGCAGATGATGTCCAACTCTATTAGTCCTTTCCACTACATGCTAAGGAGGCTGACCAGGTTGTGAACTGGTACCTGGCCGCTGTGACAGTCTAAATGAGGGCAAACAAACTGAAGTTGAATCCTGACAAGACAGAGGTCCTCCTGGTCAGTCACAAGGCTGAACAGCACACAGGGTTACAGCCTATACATTACACTCCCCTTGAAGGCACAGGTTCACAGTTTGGGAGTCCTCTTGGACTCATCACTGAACCTGGATCTTCAGGTTGCAGCAGTGGCCAGGGGGGCTTTTGCACAATTAAAACTTGTGTGCCAGCTACATCTGTACTTTGGGAAGTCAAACTTGGCCACGGTGGTCCACACTCTCGTTATATCCAGGATAGACTACTGCAATGCACTCTATGTGGGATTGCCTTTGAAGATGATCCAGAAGCTTCAAATAGTTCAAAGAGAGGCAACCAGGTCAATAACTGGGGTGGCATACAGGGAGCAATGAACTCCAATGAGCTCCACTGGCTGCCTGTTTGCTACCGGGCACAATTCAAAGTGCTGGCTTTGGTCTATAAAGCCCTAAATGGCCCCGGCCCAGTTTACCTGTCTGAACATATCTCCCTTTATGAACCACTGTGGAAACTAAGATCTTCTGGGGAGGCCCTGCTCTCAGTCCTGCCACCATCACAGGCGCGTTTGGTGGGAATGAGATACAGGGCCTTCTCGGTGATTGCCTCCCAAGTATGGAACTCCCTTCCTGGTAATATTAGCTCAGCCCATCCCTCTTGTTCTTCAGAAGGATGGTGAAGACCTGGCTGTGGAACCAAGCCTTTGGGGCAGTGCAATGAGAAGAAGAAGGAGAAGGAGAAGGAGGAGAAGGAGAAGGAGAAGGAGAAGGAGAAGGAGAAGGAGAAGGAGAAGGAGAAGAAGAAGAAGAAGAAGAAGAAGAAGAAGAAGAAGAAGAAGAAGAAGAAGAAGAAGAAGAAGAAGAAGAACTTTATTTTTCTACACCGCCTCCATCTCCCCGAAGGGATTTGGGATGGCTTACATGGGGCCCAATGGGCAAAATTGTGTCCTGAGATTATTTTTAAGCAAATTTTAATTTGAATATAAGTGATTTTAATGTTTGTATATATTTATGGTTTTATGTCCCAGCACTGAATGTTTGCCGTATATATGTTGTGCTCTGCCCTGAGTCCTCTGCGTGGTGAGAAGGGTGGAATATAAATGTTTTAAATAAATAAGTAAGTAAGTAAGTACATTAGTTTTCAGGGAATAGTTTTCTTTTTGTTTGCTGGTGGATTAATAAAAAAGATTAAACTGTGATACAGAAAAGCAGAGGAGGAGCTGAGATCAGTCCCGCTTGCTTTCGTGTTGGGAAGGTTTTCATACTGGGAGGGCCCTTACCATTACAAGCTCCCAAAGTACCAAAGGTACCGAAGGGAATGGAGGAAATGGCAGAAACAAATTCTGTGCACAGCTCTAATATATACTGCCATACACTAGATTTAAAAAACCCCACAAATCACAATATACAAGTTGATTTATTCAAAAGGTTGCAAAATACAAGCTGTTTTATCCCAATGTATGCAATTTTAGGAAACTGCAGTTAAATTAAGCCCTGTTGATTTACATAGGCCTACTCTGACTAAGTTTGGATCTCATCCAAAAATCCCTAACTCTCTTAATAGCATTCTCAGTTGAATTTTATTTTTAAGAATTCCAAGTTTATGTCTCAAAAACATTCTGCCACTCCTGCATACAGATGGTATTCATATTTACAATTCTAATGCATTACACTGATTAATGGCCACATTTATCACATCCTTTCATGAATTATTTCACACTGTGCCTAAGAACGTAGCACTTACAAGTTGTTTGTGATACATACATCTTGAGCATTCTCAAAACCAAGCTGACTTGGTTTTAAATGAAGCCTTTTTCAATCAGTGCAAACAATAAGTTCACTCTATAGAAGAGTAGATGCTCTGACAACCGATATAAAAGTATTTGACATCCCAGAAAAAATGGTCTGTAACTCCAAATAGGCCAGACAAATCAGACATCTGCACACTTCAATGAACTGGAAAGAGCTGAGCAATCTAGCATTTACAACTGAACTTGTAAACTGTAACTTCATTTGGCAAACACTCAGTATGCCACAGTTGTATTATGCTTAATTCTCAAAGGACATGCATCCAATCTGCTCTTGATTACCATCTGCTGGTTACTGCACAGAGTGATGCTTGCAAATATCTCTCTGAAAAGAGCTCCATTGTAGTATCTCACCAGAAAAACAAAACGAATACAACAGATTTTTTTTTAACAATGTTACTTGGCACAAGCACATACTGGGTGAATTTGCTTACCACGACAAGCCATGATTTCTGTTAACCATAGCTTATAGTTGCAACCCAATGTTGTACAGCAAACAATCTAATATTGACATGCACTCCCATTTTTGCTTTGTTTTTGATTTGCTGCTCTCCCCTCCTTTTGTGTTGTAGTACAGCATGATAGTAACGTTGCTACTACTGGTAGAAGGGAGAAGAGGGCTGTGCAGGTGTTGGAGGAGGAGCAGCAGCGAAAGCGGATTAGAGACATATTCATGGCTCCAACTGATTCCAAGTCCTTCGAGGATTTCTCAGATTGTGAAATGGGGGAAGGAGAGGAAAGCAGGGGAGTTAAGCGGGCTACTCGAGAACAAGAATCAGATGAGGAGATCCAAAGAAAGTGTATCCGTGATATACTTAGTGCTCCAACAGAAGATGAAGACTTTGTGGGTTTTGAAAGGAGTGATGGGACTGGGAGTGACGATGGGGAGGAGGATGCTTTAGACTGGACCCATGTGCAGGCGATTAGGGACATCTGTACTCAGCCTACATCCAGTGATGACTTTGAGGAGTTTGCAGAGGACTGGCAATCTGGGAACACTTGGGAGGACCTAAGTCTTGAAAGACTCTGGCAAAGGTGGAGAGATGGGCGTCAGTGCTCAGCTGCAGGAAATGGGGCAGCTGAAATTGATGATGAAAGGGTGGGGAGCAGTTCATCCTCTGATGAGGAGTTATAGGATATAAGTTGGTTTGAATTCAATGGGTCTTTGCAGAAGGCAAAGTGTCTTATCGGGTTTGGATCTTTGTTACTGCCATTACTCTCAAGTTTGGGTCCTTGGACTACAGATCTCCGTGTTTCCATGACTTCTGGCTGGAACTCCGTAAGTGCTGACTTCAACCTCCCCTTTGACTCTGGACTGTGTTTTGATGATGACTTCGCTTTTTGGACTGCTTCATCTCATTTTGGACGTGCCTGGACTTCGGACTGTTTTTGGACTTCGATTTTGCATGCTCTCACCTTGTTTTTTTGTGCCTTCTGAACCTTTTGAATTTCAAGCAGATTGCTGTAACTTTTTGTTATCCCAGATTATACTCTGGTATAATCCAGATTATATTTAAATTGGAGTTTTTGCTTAGCGGTTGCTATAGACTCTTAGTTTGTGCTAGAGGCACTGAGTTAAGTGTCTCTAAGCCTTTTTTTGTGTTTAATAAACCTTTGTTTGGACCTTTTATACTGTGTTTGGCATTCTTGAGGCTTCTGGGTCTTGACATTTTGTCACATCCTGCTTCAAGATTAAACAAATCAGAAACAAGACATAATTGCAGATTTGGATATCACAAGAAACCATGGTTTAAACAAGCCAAAAGGAGTAAGCAAACAAAAAGAAATCAACAAGAACACACAATGGATTCATATGCCGACAATCGCTGATTAACAAACTAAGGCTTGTATTGTCGAAGGCTTTCATGGCTGGAATAACTAGGTTCTTGTGGGTTTTTTCGGGCTATAGAGCCATGTTCTAGAGGCATTTCTCCTGACGTTTCGCCTGCATCTATCAATTACAACAGCAAAACAACAGAGAGGAAACAACCAGGCACATCTTAACACCTCTCAACAAAAGATTTTCCCAGGCTCAGCCAGGCCTTCAAATGCTAATGAAGGTGGTCAGTTGAAACATTCACACCTAGCTCCAGCAGAGGAGAGCTCTTTGCCCCACCCCAGCCATTCCACAGATATATAAACTCATTGTCCTAATTCCAACAGACCTCACCTCTGAGGATGCTTGCCATAGATGCAGGCAAAACGTCAGGAGAAATGCCTCTAGAACATGGCCCTATAGCCCGAAAAAACCCACAAGAAACTAAGGCTTGTTGACACAAGAGAGCTCATATATTACAACAACATATACTTCAACATGGTGCAGTTACACCATGGCTTGATGTGACATATGAATGGAGCCAAAAAGAATGGACTTGCTATTGTGTTATTCATCAGATCTACATATTACTTTTCTAAGTGACCATTATATCATTGTAGAAACTAAAACCCAGTCATTCTTATTGCGTGGGATAATTATGTAATGAAAACAGCACGACTTAAATGGGTTTTGAGGCTCAGATGTGGGATGCCTAGGCTCAGATCTGAGCTTAATGAACTATAATAGTATCTGGGAAATAATTATACTCCATCTTCAGTTTTGCAAATCTGCCCCTCTAAATTGGGAGTGCTGCAGGGATATTCTGAAAATAAATTGCAGTGGAAAACAGCTGCATCTTTAAAAGGCTGTTTTTTTATAATCACATGGGTATTTTTAATAATACAAATGAAGTATCATTCCAACAAAAATTAAAAAAGGGAAAAATGTGGGGGAGGAGAGATTGATTTATGTGGTTTGACAATGCACATCGGAAATACAAATATGGTAGACTGTATGCCTCAGTGTTGCGCGCACTCTTCATTGCAGAAGTACAGAGCTAGAAAATTCATAGGTTTGCTTTCTATTGAGAGTCTTTCTGCATTTTGCAATAAGGAACAAAAAACAATGATGCTGTAGCTGAATGGTGAAACCAGTAAGAGAAATCTTCTTTTCCAGTGGCTATCATATAATTCTGAGACCCCTTCCACACATTTTAACATTTTATCTCATGCATTTGGCCCACCCTTGTGTTTGACTTTCATTATGTTATTTTGCACTGTTTATTTTATTTTGTTATTTTATGTATTTTGTTGTGATGTAATTTTTCTCTTGTTTTATGTCTAATTATGCTGTATTGTTTTTGGGCTTGGCCTCATGTTAGCTGCCCCGAGTCCCCTTTGGGGAGATGGTGGTGAGTTATAAATAAAGATGATGATGATGATGATGATGATGATGATGATGATTATTATTATATTGTGGATTATCTGCCTTGATATTCTGGGTTATATGGCTGTGTAAAAGGGCTCTGAGTCTTGTTTTGCAGGAAATATGGGATATAAAAATAAGGAAGAGGGGAAGGAGAAGAGGAAGAGAGGATGAAGACCACAAAGTATCAGGGTTCAGTCAATTGAATGTTGGGAAGGAGGCATTATGAAATTAACGGGGGATCATGGAAGTCAAAATCTGCATTTTGTACCGACACTCGGGGAGCTGGCCTCTCCTCTGATAGTGACACACCTTGGCATCTCCTTGTAGGGATATAGTGCCAATGCATCATGGGTTTGCAAGCGGCCCTCTACAGAACTGTCAAATGTTAAACTAATTATTAGAGCTTCATTTAGGAGTTCAGTGTTTCCTTTGACTCTTCAAACAACCATGAAGTCAAAATTACTTTACAACTGGATGAGTGACATCCAAAGAAGTGACTATGAGAGTCTAGAAAATATGATCATTTTGAATGGTTTATATTCTGAAACAGAAGAATTTTGTATGTTGTTATGTTTCCTTAAAAAACTTTTAGCTCAATTTCTCCAACTCAATGTACCCATCAACCCAACCCTTTCATTTTCTTCCTCTCATTTCTCAGTTTTCTTCTCCTAGTTCTGCTTTCTATTCATGAAGATATCTTTCATAAACATGGTATTTCAATTTATTAATTGTTTTGTCAATAACCCAGTTTTTGTTTATCTACTCTTTGCAATCCCCAAAGTGACATAACATTACTGTTTTTTCACCCACCATTACCCACCCACAAATTCATGAAATCTGTTCCCTAACCAAAGTGTTCACACTAACATTTGGGGCTTTCTTAACTAGGGCTGGGCGGTTTCGTTCGTTAATTTCGTAATTTGTTATTAATTCGTTATTTTTTTTTGATAACGAAGCGATATTAAACCATTCAGGAGCAACTAAAAATCGAAACGAATTTTTCAATTCGTTTCGTAATTGTTTCGTAATCGTTTCGAAATCATTTTGAAATCGTTTCGAAATCGTTTTGTTATTATTTCCGCATGTCTGGTGCAAGTTTTATAGTTGTTGTTTGTTTTATCAGTGAAAAAGAAATATAATTATCACACCAACAGTCAACAACAGAGGGAGAGGGAAGCTTCAGAAGTTCCCCCTGTCCCATTTGGAGGTTTTTTTTAGCGTATTGCGCGGTCGCGTCCGCCATTAACGAATCGATTCGTAATTGTTTCATAATTGTTTCGTAATTTCCGAAATTTCGTAAATTTCGAACTTTTTTAAAGAAAAATTTCGGAATTCTTTTAAAAATCGAAACGCAAAAACCCCCTAAAAACGAATCGGGTTTAGAAACAAATTTTTCCGTGGTTGCCCAGCCCTATTCTTAACCCTATCTTTCAGATCTATTGCCCATTTTAGCTGCTTTGCTTTATTCCATGATGCACAAATAGTACAGTCAAGGCCACTTCCACACAGCTGAATAAAATCTCACATTTTCTGCTTTCAACTAGAATATATGGCAGTGTGGACTCAGAAAATTCAGTTTAAAACTGATATTGTGGGATTTTCTGCCTTGATATTCTGGGTCATATGACTGTGTGGAAGGACCCCGAGACATTTTGGAATAGATAGGAAATGGGTTAACACAGTTCAGGTGATGATGGTGGTGATAATGAGGATAATGATGATGATGACAATGATTTGAGGTAGTGGAAGAATGAGATAAAATTTCTGCAATTTCTTTTGCTTCTAGATTTAGCAGTGCTTTTATCTTTTTAGCAGAGGTAAGAAAAGATTAGAATGACATCCAAGCAAGGCAAGGACATTGTGCTGCCCCAGGCAAAGCATGACATCATGCCCTCGCCCATGTCCATTTTCTCTCCCATTCAGAAGCCGACCAGTCTAGCAGTTGAAATACATTAATACTGATGATATGAGAGTGTCCTCTGTACTAGAGGATGGCACACCAGCTTAGAACACATATGTCAAGCCACGTAACACAAAACAGCTTGAGTTTCTAGCACTTTGCTACCATTTTCCACCCTCCACATCCATCATCAAAGAACACTTTGCCCTGTCCATCTAAAGCAGGGTCCCCAAACTAAGGCCCGTGGTCCGTATGCGGCCCGCTGAGGGCATTTCTCCGGCCCACGCAGCCTGGCCCGGCCACGCCCACCCGGCGCTGCTCCGTCAATTGCGGACACCCTCTGCTCCAGCCGCTCTGCCTGTGTGGGAGGGAGAAGCCTCCCAGGTGGGTCCTCTGCAGAGCAGAGCGGCTGGAGCAGAGGGTGTCCACAATTGACGGAGCGGCGCTGGGTGGGCATGGCCAGGGAACGTGGGCATGGCATGGTGAAGGCAGGTGAACTACAACTCCAAAACTCAAGGTCAATGGCCACTAAACCCAGTATTTTCTGTTGTTCATGGGAGTTCTGTGTACCAAGACTGGTTCAATTCCATCATTGGTGGAGTTCAGAATGCTCTTTGATTGAACTATAAATCCCAGCAAATACAACCCCCAAACGCCACCAGTGTTCACATTTGGACATATTGAGTATCAGTGCCAAGTTTGGTCCAGATCTATCATTGAGTCCACAGTGATTTATGGAGGCAGGCCAACTACAACTCCAAAACCAAAGGACACTGCCCACCAAACCCTTCCAGTATTTTCTGTTGGTCATGGGAGAACTATGTGCCAAGTTTGGTTCAATTCCATCGTTGATGGGGTTCAGAATGCTCTTTGATTGTAGGTGAACTATAAATCCCAGCAACTACAACTCCCAAATGTCAAGATTCTATTTTCCCCAAACTCTACCAGTGTTCAAATTTGGGCATATTGAGTATTTGTGCCAAGTTTGATCCTGATCCATCATTGTTTGAGTCCACAATGATCTCTGAATGTAGGTGAACTAAAACTCCAAAACGAAAGGACACTGCCCACCAAACCCTTCCAGTATTTTCAGTTGGTCATGGGAGAAATGTGTGCCAAGTTTGGTTCAATTCCATCGTTGGTGGGGTTCAAAATGCTCTGTGATTGTAGTTGAACTATAAATCCCAGCAACTACAACTCCCAAATGACAAAATCATTTTTTTGTGTGAAGGACATACATTGGGTTGTTAGGTGTCTTGTGTCCAAAATTGGTGTCAATTCGTCCAGTGGCTTTTGAGTTCTGTTAATCCCACAAACGAACATTACATTTTTATTTATATAGAAGTGTGGGTTTTTGTTTTTTGATTTGGGGGGGGGGGGGCGGGTTTGCACTGCAAATAATATATGTGCAGAGTGCATAGGAATTCAGTCATTTTTTTTTTCAAATTATAATCCGGCCCTCCAACAGTTTGCGGGACTGTGACCCGGCCCTCTGTTCAAAACGTTTGGGGACCCCTGATCTAAAGCCACCTCATTCTGGCCAACAGTAGGATCAATGTTGAGTGACACTTGTGGGAATCTGTCTTGCCAGCAAAACAGAGAGAAGTGGGGGAAAGCAGAAAGAAGACAGGGAAGGGGCATGGGATGGCAAGCTATCCCCAAAGATGGATGTCCCCACTCTTCCCAGTGCTTTCCCCTGCTTCTCTCCTGCTGGTGGGATAATATCCTAACTCTGCCCTCTTTGTTTGAATCCAATCCTTTTAAGCTCAAGGGAAATTATTTCCACATAAACAAGGGTTAGATAAAGGTAAGTCATTTTTTTTACTATAACTTCCTTTATATCTTGCTCATTATCATCCTCACCCATAAGGGAAATATACTCAGGTTGTTGGCTTCTGACAATTTGCAACTCGCTCTCATTAATCAGATCTACTTCCCTGAAGAGCTTCTTCATCTTTTACACTCTGAGAACACCAATAATGTGCTGATGCAATTAAGAATCACCAGGCTGTTAATTGAAAGTAACATTGTAGCAAGGGTTATAACACTTTCCAACATCTTCATGATTTCTGGAAAGTTTTTAAGCATCAAAACTCTGTTGTGGAGTCTATAAGTATTAAAGGCAAGTTAAGCCATCTTCCATAACAGGGCTGAAATTAATAAATTAGAACCGAGAATCCCCCATAGAGTGGAAAATATGACACATTAATGGAATGTTTTCCATTTTAATTGATAGACACAAATAAAAACTATAGATTCGGGAAGCCTCCACTGAAACAGTGAGTTCCCCGTAGAACAGTGTTTCTCAACCTTCCTAATGCCACGACCCCTTAAAACAGTTCCTCATGTTGTAGTGACCCCCAACCATATAATTATTTTCGTTGCTACTTAATAACTGTAATGTTGCTGCTGTTATGAATCGTAATGTAAATATCTGATATGCAGGATGCATTTTCATTCACTGGACCAAATATGGCCTTTCAACCCAATGTATGTCCTTCACACAAAAAAATGATTTTGTCATTTGGGAGTTGTAGTTGCTGTGATTTATAGTTCAACTACAATCACAGAGCATTTTGAACCCCACCAACGATGGAATTGAACCAAACTTGGCATACATTTCTCCCATGACCAACTGAAAATACTGGAAGGGTTTGGTGGGCAGTGTCCTTTCGTTTTGGAGTTTTAGTTCACCTACATTCAGAGATCATTGTGGACTCAAACAATGATGGATCGGGATCAAACTTGGCACAAATACTCAATATGCCCAAATTTGAACACTGGTAGAGTTTGGGGAAAATAGAATCTTGACATTTGGGAGTTGTAGTTGCTGGGATTTATAGTTCACCTATAACAAATTTCCCTATAACATTCTTCTAATTGATTTTTTTCTTTCCAGTTTTTTGATATTAGCAATTTAGCTGCTGTTATCAAATTAGAAAACAATTCTTTCTCCTCTTGTAAGGGAAATATATTATCATGTATAAGTAATAATGCTATCTTTGGTGTAATCTCAATCTCTATTTTTATTATTGCTCTTATTTCTTTAAATATATTTTCCCAAAATTTTTAGTTTAGTATAGTTTTGCATGACCACCACAAATGAGGGTACGTCCTTATTTCCTGACAGCCTCACTTTTGAGGCATTATACATGTGAGGCAGTGAATTTTGCTATTGATTATGTTATGAACTGCTTTGAGTCCCCTCAGGGATAAGAAAATCAGTATATAAATGCAATAAATAAATAAATTAGAGATCTAACTTTTTGCAATAGACTGGATAAGCCTTTATAGAGTTGGTGATCTAGGCAAAGATATGTTGGGTACTTAAAATATTCTGTGTTTGCTTCCCTGTGCATTCATTCATACTTACTTATTCCTGTATTAGAGGCAGCCTGGAGCAGTATATTATAGCAATATGCCTCTCATTTCTAGTTTCTTTGAGGTGCTGTTCTGCTCTTAAAGGTTTTCCACGAGCTTCACATTCACTATGAAAACAGAATGCTTTCCAAGTGAGGACTTTGGTCTGTCTGCAGTACTATTTTTATGTTATCTTCTGAGATCCTATGCTCTTTACATTTTTTATAATTTTTAGTTGGCACAAAAAGATATTACACTCATAGGAATTTTGGAATTTCCCTTTTGGCCAAGACAGT
Organism: Anolis sagrei; assembly: GCF_037176765.1. Classification (NCBI taxonomy): domain Eukaryota; kingdom Metazoa; phylum Chordata; class Lepidosauria; order Squamata; family Anolidae; genus Anolis; species Anolis sagrei. The sequence goes on along the minus strand of NC_090025.1, from coordinate 76,589,080 downwards.
TGTCTTTGCTTTGTGTGTTCTGAAACAGTACTCCTGAATGAAGGAGATGGAAAACATACCAGCTCTTCACAGCACGTTTACATTTTTGGACAACAACATGCTCAAAGCATAAATAACACCATCAGAATAGATACCAAGAACACATGGAGAAACAGAGAGAGATGTAGAGGAAGATACATGGTGCCAAATTTCCTAGATGAGTCAATCAGACTTTGAACCATGCTATGAATATTTCTGCTCTTACTGAACTCTTTGCCATATTCCTCCCACCTAAAGCTCAAATGGTGCCACTGACCATCTGTCTTTCTGTGGATTTCAGAGAGGTTTGGAAAATCATTATGTTCTTCTACATTTCTATGGCCCTATCAGAATAACATTGCCCTATCAGGATCTCATTAAAAGGAATTGCACAAATAACACAAGAGAGAAATTCCTTTAGCCACATATGTACGAAAACAAGGAATTGCCTGGTTCATTGACCCTCTGAACAACAAGGTGCCTGTAATTGATGATTTCATATGCATTCCACTCCATCTCTCTCCATCTGCAACTTCCAAAATCCAGTGCTGCAAGAATCCATGAGCACCAGGCATGTAGCCGGTGGGGGGGGGGGGGGGCTCGGGGGGCTTCAGCCCCCCCCCCCCCGAAATTTTCATGGTGGTTCGCGAAAAGGCCTTAATGGTGCATTATTTAAACTGTTATGTTTATTCATATCATGATCTGATCACCATACTCAATATATCCCATATGCATGGGGGTATTGGGGTAATGATACAAAAGGTTTGCTAGGCTAGACCCTCTTTCACTCAGACTCAGACCCCCCGAAACTCAGCCCCCCCGAAACCCCCCCTAAAAAAATTCTGCCCCCCCCCCCCCTGAAACGAAATCCTGGCTACGGGCCTGATGAGCACGACTGCCTTTGTTTGAATTGATGGGAGAAATAAAGCAGGTAGAATGAGATGTGAATTTAGAGACCCTGGTATTTCACAGGGGATTGCATTGTTATTTCTGATATATTCTCGAAGAGGTTTGATCACTTTCCCCAGGAAGGATCATAATCAAAAGATGGTAAGGAATAGCAATTTGTTGGTCTTTCTGGTGCTTTGTATATCATATCCAAGAATCCCTAGCCAACATGGCTAATGGTACAAAGTTGTGGGGGTTGTCCCCCAAAATAACTGCCAGCCAACTCTATTAGTTGGAAATTCAATATTGTAGAACCCTATTGAAATGAATGACTTTTGCCAGAATTTATCATCACACTAGAGAATGAGAATGTACTTCATCACACTAGAGAATGAATCCACTTTAAATCCAGTTGCTGCCTCCTGCAGAATTCTGGGGTTTGTAATTTAGTGAGGACCCTTTAACAGCCTCATTAAACTACAAACCCCCAAATTCTGCAGGAGGCAGAAACTGGATTTAAAGTGGATTCATTCTCTAGTGTGATGAAATACATTCTCATTCTCTAGAGTGATGATAAATTCTGGCAAAAGTCATTCATTTCAATAGGGTTCACTCTTTTCCACAATGACCCATTTCCTTGGTAAATTCAAGAATGTATACCCCCACAGAAATAGGGGTCATACTGCATATTTCCTGTACATGTGTGCATGTTCTTGAATGACAAACTGTTAATGATACCACCAAGGGCCACTCATAGACCTCATGTTTTAGCCCAGAAATCTCAAGGCCTGGGATGATTGTGAACTGGCAACCCTAATAGCTGTGTAATAAATGCCTCGTTTAAATTGGCATGCATTCACTAGGCTTGGCAGGAAGATAGAAGAGGCCCTTGGACTTCGGTAGTTGCCTAAAGATGCCAGATTCAGACACCTGTTCAACCAAAAATGGTATGCTTTGCCTAGGGACGGGCACCAAACTGAAGTTAGGCTGTGCTGAATTCATACAGCTGTGGATTATATTAGAATTAATTAATATTTGTACAGTGATTTGAATATGTAAACCACCTTCCAAATGCTGAGCATTACCAAATAAATCAATATTTAACCCTAAAATTTGAAATTATTTTGCACCTTCTTTTGGATTGATCAATCCATAATCTGCTTTCTAAATATTTGTTTTAGGAGACATAGGCAGTACATGAGATTAATACTTGGGAAATAAATAATCTATATTTGACTGAAACTGCAGATTTGGAATGGTTTAGCCAACATGATGCCTACACAAATAGAAAACACCCTGCCATTTTACAGATTACTTGGCTGAGACAAAATGAGTGGTATTGCCTTATTTTTTTTCCTTCTTTTTCTCAGTGGAAACACTATAAGAAAGTGGGTAGTAAATAACAAGTAAAGTAATTTTAGTATAGTTTGAATAGCTTTGGGCAGACTGAACAGAATAGATTTTAACAATGCAGTAGAGTCCTGAATATGTGAAGCTGCTTGTTGGCTTTCTAACAGTTGGCTTAAAATATTGGTCTCCCAACCAAGAATGAATACATGACATAGATAAGATGTAGGTGTTTATATCTCCCTTCAGGGGAGATAAAGTGGGGTATAAAGTGGAGTGAAGAGAGAGGGGGCCAGAGGACAGTTCCATCTTGTCTCCTGCATACATCATCAGTTGGGGACCCCTCCCCCCAGCACCAACCGCTGCTCTGAGCCAGAGTGAAGAGAGAAGGAGCCAGAAGACAGTTCCGCCTTGTCTCCTGTGCTATGTTAATAATATAATACAATGTAATATATTGCATATACATATATTTATAATATTATAATGTAATACAATATAATACTAATGTAGGGGCAAAGAAACCAAAATATTTCCCAAAAAGGCAGAAGCCCCCTTTCTAATAGGGAGGGCAAGGATGGACACCACGAAAGTTTAATCTTTTAAACTGCAAAAAACTATTTATTGCGTGGCCATAGCAATAACAACAAACAAGCATACAGGAATGCAATCAAAGGATTTGTCGCAACCCCCAATTGGGCTGCAGAGCTTTTATAGTAAATGGAATATACATTTTCATTGGTTCCCAAAGACAAATCATTTCATTGGTCTAAGCTTACTAAACAGTTGTTCATTTGTTGTTTATGATTTTGATTGACATTATAGCACACATGGGATCCTAACAATGGCACAACTCCCGTCTTGACTACTGAAACGCTCTCTACGTGGGGTTGCCCTTGAAGACGGCTCGGAAGCTCCAATTAGTCCAACGGGCGGCAGCCATGATACTAACGGGAGCGGAGCGCAGGGAGCATACAACTCCTCTGCTGCACCAGCTCCACTGGCTGCCGATCTGCTACCGGGCCCAATTCAAGGTGCTGGCGTTGGCCTTTAAAGCCCTAAACGGTTCTGGCCCAACTTACCTATCCGAACGTATCTCGGCCTATCAGCCCACCAGGACCCTAAGATCTTCTGGGGAGGCTCTGCTCTCCATCCCGCCTGCTTCACAGGTGCGGCTTGCGGGAACGAGAGACAGGGCCTTTTCTGTGGTGGCCCCTCGGCTTTGGAACGCCCTCCCCATAGAGGTAAGATCAGCCTCCTCGCTGATGGTGTTTCGGAAAAGATTGAAGACATGGATGTTCAAACAAGCATTCGGTTAATCCGGTGCAAAGAAATTGATGATTAAGGACTGGTAATCTTGGACGATGAAATTGGACTACGATTCTAGTTAAGAGATGCATTGGATTGTATTGGTGGCCCAATACTATGTATTGTATGTTGTTTTTATGCTTTTTATACTGAATATTGTTGATTGTTTGTAGAGTTGTAAACCGCATTGAGTCGCCAATTTTGGCTGAGATACAAGCGCAGTAATAAATAAATAAATAAACTATAACATAACTATAGTCCATTGTTCTCTGACCATGACTGTATCTTATCTGTTAGTGTGTTGCAAACATGGCTTCAGAGCGACTGGGAAACTTGGGGGTTCTAACTAGCCATCAGCTAGCTGGTTTTGTCCGGATATACCGTTATCCTTGAATAGTAACTTCTTCTTTGGAGCACTGATTTCTCAAACAATCAGCATTTTCTGTAAACATAGACCTACTGCAGAAATAGGCCAATATGGCAGTAAATCATGACATATAGGCATTGGGAAGATCTCTGAAAATTCCCCTTTTAAAACCACGTCCTCTCTACTAATAATAATATATTGTAATTATATATTTATATGACATGTAATATTACTAATAATATTACAATATAATATAGTACAATATAGTAATATATAATACTGTTATTGTACTATGCTAAAAAATATATTGTATGTATATATCTTGTAAGCTGCCCTGAGTCCCATCCGGGGTGAGAAGGGCGGCATATAAATGTCGTAAATGATAAATAAATAAATAATATGTAAGTCCTTTGTTTCTATCTTCATATGAGAATAAACAGGAAGTGTTCAGTCATCTGAATAAGGAAACCACTGCTTCAGAGCATAATGAAAAATATGGTTTCAAGCTGGTTTAATATCTTGGGTTGCTCTGAAGTTGACAAAGTGTGGAACTCCTTTCTTCAATAGTCAAACCATAATTAAGTTATATTATAGGTATAACTTAAGGAGGGATAACAACACTCATTTTCTAATGTCACTGTAAAAACTTAGCTTTTAAAGGTTTGCAGTGTAACTTCAGTATGTCAATTATGCCCCATTGCTCCCACATTATTGGGTGCCAAAACAGTCATGGGTTTTAGTCTGAATTTTAAAAGAGCTATCTACAGCATAGAACATTGAGGAGATTGAGAAAGCCACTGCCTTATAAAATCCAGATTATCTGCTTTGAATTGGATTATATGACACTGTAGATGCTTATAATCCAGTTCAAAGCAGATAACGCAGATAGCATCTTTACAAGTCAAATTAAACTCTGAATCAGATTCACTGCCTTCAACATGGAGGGCACCAGTTGTCACTAAACTAAATTATGAATGAGAACTATCATGTTGTTCAGAGTTGGATTATATTGAGCATGGTGTTCAGTTGTGGATGTTAAGAAATATATGGTAAATGATACGAAAGAGTGTTTTCTCCTTAGACCAACAATTTGTAGCATATTTAAAGTAACTAAAAACTAAATTTAACTACTTTTGAGAAACAGAATAATTATTTTTTAATATTGTGACTAATGATTATATCCTTTATTATCATGGCACAACTACAACTAATTACATTTAAATCAATAGCTACCCAAGCTGTGCTGGTAGCTATTGCTTCCAGGTTTGGGATAAGAAAGGAAATTATTGTAAATAGCAGACTTACTGCTTGCTAATTTACACCAGATGGAGCAAAGGGGCTGCATGCATATCCCAAACTCTCAATTCTCTCTTGGTTTTATCAAAACAAAATGTGATTAAAGAAACTTTAGCCTTATCACACTAGAGCTTAAAGCATATCCAAAGAATATGCATCCCTTCTCAAAGCCTGTGTCTCCTTCCTGTAGAATTCTGGGGTTTGTAGTTCAGTGAGATCCAGAATTTCTCTGGCTGAACACTCACAGGATTTCAAATAGGATGCATATTCCTGAAAAGCTCTAGTGTAGTCAGGGAGAACCAGAAAATGGGGAAAGTGCAGCCCCTAGTGCAGGCCTGGGCAGTTGATGCCCTTGAGAAGGTATCCTTGTCCATGCCAACCCCAAGGGTGGGGTTGAATGAAAAGTAATGCCTCCACCTTCGTAACTCCTCAACAGTTGGCAGTACTGGTATGCAGCATGTACTGGCTTGTTCAGTAGACTCTCCTCTACAGTTCCAACAAAAGAACTTTGGCATGACACCAGTGGACACAAGCAGTAAAGCATGAAGTAAAATAATGAATAGGGGAAGCCAGGAAAACAGAGTTCCACCATGTCTCCTGAGTCATTAGTTGTGAGCCTCTCCCCACAGCAACAATATAGTAATGTATAATAATAATAATAAGGATAATAATAATAATAATGTGCTAATATTATAATATATTGTATACACATATAGTATTGATAATAATGTTATAACGTAATACAATGTAATGCTAATAATAATACCATATAATAATTATGTATTTTATATTAAATGTAATATTACTAATCTACATAAATAAAAATGTAATGTACATTTGTGGGATTAACATAACTCAAAAACCACTGGACGAATTGCTGCCAAATTTGGCCAGAAGACACCTACTAACCTAAGGAGTGGCCATCATTTAAAAAAAAATGATTTTGTCATTTGGGAGTTGTAGTTGCTGGGATTTATAGTTTACTTACAATCCTCATGATGTGGCCAAAGTACTTCAACTTTGTCTCTAGTATCCTTCCCTCCAGTGAGCAGTCGGGCTTTATTTCCTGGAGGATGGACTGGTTGGATCTTCTCGCAGTCCAAGGCACTCTCAGCACTTTCCTCCAACATCACAGTTCAAAAGCATCTATCTTCCTTCGCTCAGCCTTCCCTAAGGTCCAGCTCTCACATCCGTAGGTGACTACAGGGAATACCATGGCTTTGACTATGCGGATCTTTGTTGCCAGTGTGATGTCTCTACTCTTTACTATTTTATCGAGATTGGACATTGCTCTCCTCCCAAGAAGTAAGCGTCTTCTGATTTCCTGGCCACAGTCTGCATCTGCAGTAATCTTTGCACCTAGAAATACAAAGTCTGTCACGGCCTCCACATTTTCTCCCTCTATTTTCCAGCTGTCAATCATTCTTGTCAATCATTCTTGTTGTTTATTTATATAGATTACCCGTAATGCTACTAATAATATTGCAGTATAGTGGTATAGTACAAAATAGTAATGTATAATACTAATATTGTGCTATGCTAATAATATAATATATTGTATGTACATATAACTTGTAAGCCACTCTGTGTCCCCTTTGGGGTGAGAAGGGCAACATATAAATATTGTAAATAAATAAATTTGTTTCTGTTGAGCTTTACATCTGAAGGGGGGATTGTATGGCTAGATGCTTCTATTACTAAGAATGACACTTACTTACATAAAGAGAGCATTTTGGAGTGACAGCCATGTCACCTTCTCCCTTACATGCTAGCCAGCAACACAGATCTTATTTTTATATTGGGGAACAGAAGCAGAGGGAGAGGGGACCAGACCGTATACATGTTGTAGCTGTGTGAAAGTGTCTTGAGGTATGTTTTGATGAAGACATATTCTGCTGGGTCTTGTGGTTTAAAAAATGCGGTGCATTATGTGCTATTAAATAAATCTGTTCCAAGGAAGCGCCTGTAGAGGAAGAAAAAAAAATCTTGTCAAGTCTTTTTGTCTCATCTTTCAGAGCCAACCCACCCACACAACAGCATTGATGATTAGCAACTTGTCAGTGATGGCGTAAATAAATACATTTTTATCTTGGAAGAGTCATTTGCTGGGTTCAGTTTATTCTGAAAAAGATTTTAGCTCCTCGGTTGCCATACAATTCTGTTTTGAATCTCGCACCAGAGCTGAATTTGATAAAATTAGAAGTGTTAGTGTTTGTGCTTCAGTGGGAGATCTTTCCCAGAAGCCTTTACCTTCATTTCTCTTTCCAACTGTGCAAAACTAGCATGTGGTACAGCTCTTCCTGAAATGTACTGGGAAGTTGGGGAGTTTGGGGTTTGGGTGGATGTTTGAATGAATCACTGAATCATGGAGTTGGAAAGAATTTCAAAGGTCATATAGTTTGACCCTACTATTACAAGAAATCCGTTATTGCAGTTTTCCCAGAGGTTATCCAGTCTCTGCTTAAACATATCAGATAAGCTGTTTCTGCGAAAGGAAATATGATGGAGAGAACCAGATTTCGGGGCCTCGCGTTTTTAAAAATGAACCAGGAAACCTTCAAAAAGAATTATACACATACACACCGCCCACACACACACTTTCTTCTTAATTGATATAATCAATACTACATGATATATTTGTGCATTTGGATTGATGGGAGAAAGCATTCTGCACTGAAAATACAAAAAAAAAAAAAGCCAAAAAATGTACACACATTTTAAGATCGTAAAAAATATATTAACATTGTAATAATGTACTTACTTTACTTTTACTTACTTAGGTGATCTCTCATTGTCTTAGTAGGATGGTCCTCCAGAGTCAGTATGCAGTGTGTGATGGATCCGTAGGTGACTGTAGAGCCCTATTCTTGATCTGCATCTTCTCCCACAGTGAAGGCATTGGTTTCCAGGTGGAAGGCGGTCCCAGTCGGGGTTGGCTTGATGTGCCTTCTTCTTGGCACATTTCTCTCTTTTGCCCTCCATTCGTGCCTCTTCAAATTCTGCAGCACTGCTGGTCACAGCTGACCTCCAGCTGGAGCACTCAAAGGCCAGGGCTTCCCAGTTCTCAGTGTCTATGCCAGAGTTTTTAAGGTTGGCTTTGAGCCCATCTTTAAATCTCTTTTCCTTTCCACCAACATTTCATTTTCTGTTCTTGAGTTCGGAGTAGAGCAACTGCTTTGGGAGATGGTGGTCAGGCATCCGGACAACGTGGCTGGTCCAGTGGACTGGATGACAGAGGACCATCGCTTTAATGCTGGTGGTCTTTGCTTCTTCCAGCACACTGACATTTGTCTGCTTGTCTTCCCAAGAGATTTGTAGGATTTTCTGGAGGCAGCGCTGATGGAATCTTTCCAAGAGTTGCATGTAGCATCTGTAGACTGTCCACATCTCATAGGCATAAAGCAGCGTTGGAAGGACAATGGCTTTATAAACAAGCACCTTGGTATCCCTACGAATGTCCCGGTCCTCAAACACTCTCTACTTCTTTCAGAAAAATGCTGCACTCGCAGAGTTCACGCAATGTTGTATTTTGGTGTCAATGTTCACTTTGGTAGAGATGTGGCTGCCAAGGTAGCGGAAATGGTCAACATTTTCTAATGTTATACCATTAAGCTGTATTTCTGGCATTGCAGAGGTATCCACCAAAAACTGGGTGCCCTAACAAATTTGTGAACATCCTGTGGCTCCTCCATGATAACAACAGTTTTGAACAGCAATGGCTCCCAAAGTGATCCATTTAAGGTGGAATCAGGTGTCAAATAGGGATGTGTTATTTTCCCAACTTTATTCTCCATCTTCATCGCTATGATACTTCATCTTGTTGATGGGAAGCTTCCACCAGAGTGGAAATCATCTATCGGACAGATGGCAAGCTATTTAACCTCAGTAGACTAAAAGCCAAAACCAAGGTTACAACAACATCTGTTATAGCACTCCAGTATGCTGATGACAATGTCATCTATGTGCATTCAGAAGAAGACCTACAAGCCACTCTAAACACCTTCGTAGAAGCATACGAGAAGCTCGGCCTATCATTGAACATCAAGAAAACCAAAATGCTCTTTCAGCAATCACCAGCCCATCCCTCTGTAATAATGTATGCCAATAACAAAAGATGAGTACATGTTATGTTTGACTCTTGCAATTCCAAGAGGTGTCAAAGTAGCCTCCAGACATTTCTGATTATGGTAAACTACTGCCTAAGTAATATTGACCAATGTATTTATGTATATTACTGTTATGTGGTTTCAGTTTCTTCCCAAAGTACCACCAGTGTAGCTGGTTTTCTATGGTATACCACAACCTTTAATATTGTGTGTGTGTGTGTGTGTATGCGCCACCCTATCTCCCCAAAGGGACTCAGGGCAATTTCCAACACACAAAAAAGGCAAACTTTCAATGCCAGAATGCACTAACAAAGAGAAATAAACAACCCCTCAGATCCCAAAGAAAATTCACAACTATAACAAAATTTAAATTATAACAGATAAACAAAAATTAAGTAATAACATAACCGATCAACTACTGCCTATCTAACATTAAAACATGACTGAAATTTAAGCAAATGAACAATTTTATGAAATTTTGCAAATTTTCATTTTTTCATACAGAACACAAATAAATCAAAACAAGTTTTTGCAGAATAACTCTGCCTTTCTTATTAAAAGACCACATAAAATGAGGCCCCCCATTGGTAGAAGTCACAGGGTGTTAAGTCAAGAGAACATGGGGGGAAATTCAACAGTTCCTCTTCATCCTACCCATTGTCCTGGCAAATTCTTGTTGAGGTAAGATCTCATGTCTTGGTGAAACTGCACCACATCATGAGTCCTAAAGATACTTGCAGAGGTAATCCTAGAACAACTGTCAATGATCTCTGAGAATTCTTAGAGGACATTGAGCTAAGGGGACCCCATTTGAGGTCAGGACCCACAGTTCAAGTAGCAGTCATATAAGAGCAGGCTTTCTCAAACTGTGGGTCCCAAGCTCAAATGGGGTCTCCTTAGCTCAATGTTTGGGTCATGAAAAAATTGGCAACAAGAAAAATTTTCTAAATGCCACCTAGTGGCTGTTTTAGACATGTACACAAATCTGTTCCACAGTGTTTACAGTGGACTCGGCAGAAATTGCTTCAGTTGTACTTTACAAAAAGAAAAATATCTTGAGTGGAAAGGTGCTGTGAGTGGGAAAAGTTCAAGGACCCTAAAACAGAGGTTGGAACACGAGGTATTTTTTCTGCCTCTCCATAGATTAGAATATGAACCACCATTCAAATCACAAGAAAAGAGTTTTCACCTAAGGATTCTCGACACCTGAATAAAATGCCTGTGGAAGTCGTGGACTCTTCTTCTTTAGAGGCTTTAAACAAAGGCTGGATGGATATCTTTCTGCAATGCTTCAGCTTTATATTCTGGCAAGACAGGGTACTGAATTGGATGACATTTGTGATATCTTCAAACTCCAATCCTATTATTCTATGATTCTATGAAACTAAGGCCTCTTCTATACTGTCATATAATCAAGATTATCAAAGCAGATAATCCACATTATCTGCTTTGAACTGGATTACATGAGTCTACACTTCAATATAATTCAGTTTAAAGCAGATAATCTGGATTTTATATGGCAGTCTAGAAGGGGTCTAATAGGGCTAATTGAAAGGTATGCTATGAAATCTATTCTAAGCATCATAACCATCTTATTTTAAAATAACCATTTTTTTTCAAATTTTTATTATTTTGTTTCTCAACATGAAAAAAATATTTGAGAGTTTTGTTAGCATAATGTAATACAATGTAAAATGGTGGTAGAAGCAGTAGGAACTTTGTCAATGCTTTTATTCTGATCTAAATAAACACATGCTTGTATTGTCTCAGGAGATCAATGTAAACATTATCAAAAGAGATAAATAAAAGAATTAGGGCTTAGGAGCTGCCAAATCATGGTTTGATAGATAAGGTTGGATTAGCAGCCATAATTTGGGATGTTACCTCATGAGACACTGTTTATCTTCCTTAAAGAAGGAGAAAATGACCTCAGCAAGAAGGGAAAAAAGTCGTAAGTGACACATGTAAGAAAGATATGAGAAGAAAGCACCAGAAAGTAACTATCTGCCCACAGTCCCTCCCATTGATTACTCAATATATGTGTTGATCTCTTTTTAATGCCAGTACTGCCAATATATTCTACCCGCTTTGTTTGGACCTTCATTTGGAGTTTATTCAAGCCTGCTTGATTATTTCTCCTTTTGATTAAAAAAAATACTGATCAAGTAAAATAGCATTCCGCTCTTTATTATAATTATTTCACATGATGAGATGCAGGATCAAGCATGTGATAGCAGAAATCTAGACCAGAGACTACTAACTGGTGCGAATTACAGGGAGTGGTCAACCCCCCTGTTTAAGGAGCTCAATTGGCTGTCATTTATTTTCCGCTCCCAATTCAAGGTGCAGGTTCTTACCTACAAAGCCCTGAATAGTTTGGGACCCACCTACTTGCATGAATGCATTTCCTTTTACGAACCTACACGATCCCTTCGATCTTCTAGAGAGGCCCTTATCTCACTCCCGCCCCCTTCACAAGTGTGACTTGTGGGGATGAGGGAGAGGGCCTACTCTGTGGTGGCCCTCGGCTCTGGAACTCAGTCCCCAAAGAAATTAAGCAAGCCCCACCCCGGCAGTCTTCCGGAAGAGCCTGAAAACTTGGCTGTTCCAGTATGCCTTCAATGGATGAATGAACAATAATCCCCTGACCTGACCAATCCCTGCATAAATGCTCTCGGAAGCACTTTATTTTACCTGTTAGTGCAATTAAACCCTACTTCGTCCCTCGGACCCCCTGTCCAGATACATTGCGTTGCTCCCTCACCCAGTGTTTTTAAACTTTTAATCCTTGCAACCGGCCCTGCCCACTATGATTAACTCTCTGTGTTCAAATATTGTGATTTTATATTGTCTGATGTGTTTATTTATAATGTCTCTTGTATTTTATTTATTTATTTATTTTATATTTTATTGTTGTATTCTTATGTTGTACATTTGCATTGTTGTACTGCTGGGCTTGGCCTCATGTAAGCAGAGGCGGCCCTAGGTAATTTTCAACTGTAAGCAAACAGTATTTTGGCAACCCCCCCCCCCCCCCCAACCAATCACTGATATATATTTTCTGTTCATCGTGGAGTTCTGTGTGCCATATTTGGTTCAGTTCCATCATTGGTGGAGTTCAGAATTCTCTTTGATTTTAGGTGAACTATACACCCCAGTAACTACAACTCGCATATGTCAAGGTCTATTTTCCCCCAAGAGAGCCTCAAGAGCGCCCCTGGGCAAAATCAAGTATACTGCGAATGCTTACTTTGCGTAATGGATTGAGCCGCCCCTGCATGTAAGCAACCCCGAGTTCCCTTGGGGAGATGGTGGTGGGGTATAAATCAAGTTTTACTATTATATTATTAATATTACCTGATAAATCCTGGGTATTTCAGTCATGTTAATCTCATAGGAGAGGCCATAATGTGGGTCTATATGGAAACACACATGGTATTTCTTTCCAATGTTTCCCTCTGAACATCTATGCTTCAGATCCTGCATGTGGCTCCAAACTGCAATGTTGTACCTTAAATGCAAATTGATATTATCTTTCCCTTCTTTTTAAAAAAAGAAATGGTGAAATATTTATTTAATGTACTCAGATAACTGAACAAAGAAGTATATGGAGCATGGCTGCCAGAGTGGGGTTGAAGTTGAGAAGGATAAATGTTAGCTCTGCTCAGCTGTTGATCAGGAACAGAAGATGGTGAAATAATACATTGTTCACCGAAGTCTGAATAGTCAGTCTAAAATTGCCTGCAGGAGGTCAAGACAGATAATAGCACAACACTATATTTACTTGTGCTGTTCTATCCTTTCTTGAAGGCAGAAGTAGGTTGTTTCATTCGTGCTTGGAAAAATGCTAGCGTCCAATTAATTGAGAATCAGCTCAGTCCAACAGCAGATGATTATTTGAACCAAGAGGAACCTTGACAAGAAAGAAAGAAAGAAAGAAAGAAAGAAAGAAAGAAAGAAAGAAAGAAAGGCTAATTATATGAATTCACACCACTGGTCATTAAATGTGTGAGTTGATCTCACTGGAGGTGTTTTATTGGGTTCTGTCCAAGGGCTTAGCTTTTCAGGGAGGCTATTTAGGGAGGACATTGACTCCCCAATAAAAATGTGGAGGTCCACAAAATTTTCCTTCATTTTCCTTTTTTTTTTTGATTCGGGAGAGTGAGAAAATGAAAATTGTTCATACCTAGAACTTCTTTATTCCTGTGTTTGCTCTTTTGGGGGGACGCCTAATTTTCTAAATGCTGAGATTTTAATATTTTAATATATTCCAATGGTAGAAATTTGGGGAGTGAATGGAAATTTGAGGGAAATTTGAGGGGCAGAATTCATATTGGGAGGAAATGCTCCCCTCCCCGTACCTCCTTTAGTGTTATCAGTGATTAAGAATCTCAATGAATCATTATGTATATTCAGCCAGACTGTAGAGCAAATAGCAAAGAGTTGGCACCTTTCTTCCTGGGGAAGAAAGTACAAGAAGAAAAAGTCCCACCCAAGCAAGAGGAACCAAACAGTCCTCCTTTTTGTACCTCATATTCTCATCTCACCATGCTTTGCTCCATATCAGTGAGTGCAAAAGGGAAGGCTCCTTTGATGCATTAACTTTTGTGGAATGAGGGAAGAGAGGCTGCGGCCAAGAAGAGGAGAATTAAACCACACTTCAGACCATTTTTGTGCACCACAATGGTCTCTGATGCTTGTGTAGCTCTGGCTATATAAATTACTAGGAATAATTTCCTTCAAAGAGTATGAATTTAGGCATAATTACCTCAGGCTGTGAACTTTTTGAGCTTGATTTGACATTGTCCCCCACTAGTAATAGAGGCCGCCAGAAGCGACTTACAGTTTAAGGTAAAGGTAAAAGTAGTCCCCTGACATTAAGTCCAGTCATGTCTGACTCTGGGGTGTGGCGCTCATCTCCATTTCAAAGCCGAAGAGCCAGCGTTGTCCGTAGACACTTCCAAGGTCATGTGGCCGGCATGACTGCATGGAGCGCCGTTACTTACAGTTTATCAAGAGAAAAAAAAGTAGAGGCTGTGGTGGTGCAATGGGCTAAAATGTTGGGTTGCTGAACTTGCTGACTAGAAGGCTGATGGTTTGAATCCACTGGATGGGGTGAGCTCCAGCTGTTAGCCCCAGCTCCTGCCAACCGAAGAGTTCAAAAACATGCAAATGCGATTAGATCAATAGGTACCGCCTCAAAGGGAAGGTAAATTGTGCTCCATACAGCCATACCGGCCACGTGACCTAGGAGGTGTCTAGTCTACGGACAACACAAGCCCTTCAGCTTAGAAATGGAGAGGAGCACCACCCCCAGAGCCAGAGATGAAAAGGAAACCTTTACCTTTATCTGTGTAATGAAACACAGTTTCTCAGCATTGAATGTTTGCCTTGTGTCTGCATGTGCTGGAATCCGCCCTGTGTCCCCTTGTGGAGATAGGGTGGAATACAAATAAAGTGCTATTATTATTATTATTACTACTACTACTACTACTACTACTACTAATGGACGGGGTGTGTGATTAGAAAACCTCTAGAGATTGAGAGGGCAGGGGACAATTTCCCCCCACTATCCTCCTACAAGATATTATTTTGCATTGTTATGTACTGGAGTCCAATCACTGTGCACTCCATTAGATCCTGATGTCATTTAGGCCAAATTTCAGTCCCATTTTTTGCCTGACACATTTGTACATTTCTGAGCATGTGGGTAACCCAAATTATAGATGGATTAAGGGCATTTTGCTCAACTTCTGGGTAAAAAAATGAAAGATGAATTGGAAAATTCGGTAATGTTTGACAAAGTGAAATGTAGTAGGAAAATAGTGAGACCTCACTGCAGGCAGACTGAATCATAGCCCAATTTATAAAGATTTCCATAGACATCACATAAGAGCAAGTCTATAAAATTTGGAAATGTTATAAGGTGGGAATGGAACAAAAAATCTCGTTATGGCTACGGCCTCTGAAAGCAACATTAAATCCATTTTTAATGAGGAAACGAGAACCTATAGGGAAGACTTAATTAAAGAAAAAGAGCACTGGAAACTAAAAGGAAGAGAAGACTTGGGGATAAATGATTGGTTTCACGATCACCAATTATATGATATATTTTTAAAAGATAATAAAATAAGATTAACTGAAAGAAAATTGGAATTGAAGAATATTTTAGAGAAGAGAAATGAGGAGTTAATTTCCAGATTATATAGGTACATATTAAAGTACAACCTAGAAGATAATCAAATAAAAACATTAATGATCTCATGGGCCAAATATTTTGGAAAAATATCAAGTTACTGGGTTGCTGTGAGTTTTGGAGGCTGTATGGCTATGTTCCAGAAGGATTCTCTTTGATGCTTTCATATGACCATACAGCTCAGAAAACTCACAGCAACCCAGTGATTCCAGTCATGAAAGCCTTCGACAACATAATATCAAGTTAGATCACTGGGAATATTTATGAGGAAAAGGATTTTAATTCTCAATAGCAGTTATCTATTAAAGAGAACATGTATACCTGAGATAACAGCTAAAATAGACAAATCTCACTGGAAGGATAGTTGAAGATGCAAAGTACAAATAGGTACTTTCTTCCATGTCTGGTGGACGTGTAAATTGGTACATTTGGGGGGGGGGGGGGAGTGATTAAAGAAACAAATAATATGATCACTAAAAGGTTAGGAAAAATCCAGAGATGTGCCTCTTATGGCTATTGCTACGTTTTTAATTCCATGTTTAAATGTTAAATTGTGTCATGTTTTATTATTTGATTGATGATTGTATGTTATCATTATGTTAGGTTTCTGTATGCAAGGCATTAAATTTTGCCATAATTATGTCGGAAACTGTTTTAAGACCCCTGCTGGGGTGAGAACAGTTGTATACACGTGAAGTAAATAATAAATAAATAAATAAATAAATATTTAGTGAAAAAGTCTGTAAAGAATATGTAGAAATCTGTCACTAATCATCTGAGGAAGATTATTAGTTTTTTCCATCGATTTTAACCTGTCTGACAATATTGGGAACAATTATCTTAACTTAATAAAGAGATATATGTTTACATATTACATATTCTTATATTTTTATATTTTTACTTTTTGTAATTTATTTATACAGATTTTAATGGCTTGATCTATCTACTATGGTTTTATTTATGAGGCCTGAATGAGTTTTATGTTTTAGCCAAGTTTGTTCAATCGGTCTATTTTAAACTGTTTTTCATTGTTTATTTTAATTGCTTTAATTTGTTTTGTGTCTGGCATTGAATATTTGCTATTTTTTTCTTTTTGAAGCCGCCCTGAGTCCCTCCGGGGAGATAGGGTGGGTTAAAAATAAAGTTTTATTATTATTTATTATAATACAGTTTTGTTGCAGTGAGAATCGTAATAGCAAAATCGTGGAAAGGAGAAAAAGAGCTATTGCTAAAGGACTGGAGAGAAAAATTATTATAATATGTCCAAATGGTCAAGCTGTCCAATGGTATTTGATGAGAAACCAATAAGACTTCATTAAGAAATGAAGACTTACTTAAAATGGGCCAGGGATATAGGTTGATCAATTAGTTTTGCCGAATGGGAGGAGATCTGGTCTAAGAAGTTAAAATATACCTACTCAACTGACTTTAAAGAAAATTGGTACAAACTATTTTATAGGTGGTACCTAGCCCCAGATTAACTGTCGAAAATCAGCAGAAATAGAAATGATGGAAAATGCTGGAAATGTAGGAAAGAGAAAGGAGACTTTATCCACATGTGGTGGAAATGCAGGAAAGTTAAGTCCTACTGGCGACAAATTCACAAAAAAATTGGGCCTGTGCATCAGACTGTAGACAGGACATAAATTCTGTGTGCCCAACAGGACGCCGGGGCTGCCTCAGATTAAAGGCCCTTGGACCTCCCCAAAACAAAGGTCTGTAGAGGCTTAAAGTAAGTCCAACAAAGTTCTTTATTGATTAAAGCAAACATGTACTTTAAAGCTTTCTTAACAGTCTATTGGCTCTTGCAATCTTGTTCACTGAGAACAGGCACTATCTTCATAACTGAAATTAACTAACGGGGAAATCCTTAACTTCAAATCTGGGCAGTCTGTACTTGCCTCTGTTGATGTGGAGCCCCTGCACCCGGTACCAACTGCGTCTGGCTTCCACGAGCGACCCTTACCAAGTAGAGCTTTGTAGACTTCCAGGAAAAAATAAGGAGTTCAGGTTTTGATGATGGCTGGCTGAAGTCCTTCAGCAAAGGAGCTGTAAGGCTGCAAAATCCTCAGCCAAGCTGTGGGCCTTTTCTCCCCGGCCAAGCTGTAGGGCTGTATAACCCCGGCCAAGCTGTAGAACTGTATGTCTCCCGGCCAAGCCATAGAAGATGAAGCTTTCTACAGGAGCTCTTTGATTTATGTCCTATGCAAAAGGCTGCTCTGTGTGGACTGACTCTAAAAGGCTCCTATTCCCTCCAAAACTCAAAAAGGGGCGGGACCAGGGAACCTAATGATAATTGACAGGTGGCTTGCCTTATGATTGCAAACTATAACAGGAAGCCACCCTGCTGCATAATCCCAAGCCTGGGTTTGCAAACAAACATTTAATGCAAAGCAAACAAAATTGGAGCTCCTGGTACAGCTGTACCAGCACAGGGGAGGAGGTGGGCTGTGTAGGGGAATGGGTTACCTGCAGGCATGTAGCCGGGGGGGGGCTCGGGGGGCTTCATCCCCCCCCCCCAAATTTTCATGGTGGTTCGCGAAAAGGCCTTACTGGTGCATTATTTAAACTGTTATGTTTATTCCTATCATGATCTGATCACCATACTCAATATATCCCATATGCATGGGGGTATTGGGGTAATGATACAAAAGGTTTGCTAGGCTAGACCCTCTTTCACTCAGACTCAGCCCCCCCCCCCCCCCGAAACCCCACCTGAAAAAAATTCAGCTCCCTCCCCCCCCCCCCCCCCCGAAATGAAATCCTGGCTACGGGCCTGGTTACCTGTATTATGTGTATTTATTATCTTCTGATGCTTTCTTTCTCATATTCTGAATGCCATCAATTCACTTAATAAAAACTTTTAATAAAAAAATTAAAGAAGTCATAGACCTGAGGGCTTTTATTCCCCAACAGAAGACTCCTGGATTTGAACTCATTGGTATACTTCTTCTACCCCCCGCCCCTGAAAAAAAATAATGAAACAGTATCATTTCTCTCATAATTATTTTCCTTCCCTTTCAGCGACAATTTCAGGAGGGCAAGAAGGTAAGCAAACACACCGGGTAGAGACAAAGTGTAGCCATGGATCACTGAAACATCTGGCTTCCTGGCAAGAGGCAGACCATTTGTGATCAATAAATCCCTCGTTATTATTCCCACCATGTTTGGAAAGAGACAAGTACATTAACCTTTCCAAAGGGTCTATACATCCTCCATGCTCTCAGAAAACAGATGGGAAAGGTAGGGAAAAATAGTGAGTTTTTCTCCATGTCTTCCTTATATTCTACATGGAAAATCCAGTATGACTCTCTTATCTGTGTGAGATATGCTCTTGGACTTCTTGTGTATATGCAAAACCACACATGATAGCAAACCATACTGAAATAAAAGAGTTTTGACCCAACAATACCATAGTGTTGTGTGAGGGGACCTACAAAATGCCTGCAGAGGACATATATCGTCAGACATAAAGAAATGAAAATATAGTGAGGTACTTGTCCTGCTTATATGGGGGTTGTACTATATATATTGCAGGTCCCATTTGTACTTCTGTAAGCTAGTCTCCCTGCATATACCACTCCTGTTTAGCACCATCTAATCCCATCTGTGACTTGCTATTTCTTAAAAGCAAGTGAAGGGGCTGGCTGCTTTTCCAAGGAACTGCCAGTTTGCCCTGAGGCCCTCTCCTTCTGGATCACAATTGTTTCATAATTTGATTCATTTTTTTTATTCTGACTTTTCCCCAACATAATTACAAATTATGAAAGCCCATACATCCAAAATATCAGAAGATAGGCAGACACAACCTATACAATTAAAACGATGGAGAATGTATTAAAATACAGAAAAGTAAAAAGTTAACAGCCCCTTACAGTCCATTCATAAATGCCTAAAATACTAAAGGTAAAGGTAAAGGTTTTCCCCTGACATGAAGTCCAGTCGTGTCTGACTCTGGGGTGTGGTGCTCATCTCCACATAAGCCAAAGAGCCAACGTCGTCCATAGACACCTCCAAGGTCATGTGGCCAGCATGACTGCATGGCCACACAGTTTTCAGTTTTCATAGCGGTGCTTCCTAAACATACTGCTTCCAGGTTTATGCAGAGTCTGGCACAGCTGTTATAGGTCTGTCTGAGTGCATTCTTCTCAGGAATGATCTTCCTTGGGGGTTCATCATTGTTACAATCTTCTTTGTCAGATGAATTCTGGAAAGCTGTGAGTGAGCCAGTCCCTGGGTTATAGAGGCATCGCAGCGAGGGCATGCTGTCCGCCAGGCTGGAACAGCCCAGCCACAGAGACCGGGGCATAGAGCACATGAACTTGAGGGCCTTCTCCTGCACCACCGCCTCGGCCGGGTCCATCGCCCCTCTCTGGTGCTGCTCCCCCGCCAGCTCCGGGCCTGAGGCCTGGGCCTAGGCTGGCCCCCGCTCTCCCTCCCTTTCCCTCAGTGCAAGGCTGCAGACAGCGCAGCGGCAAACAGGAAGCCCCATGGAGCATGGAGCGCCATTACCTTCCTGCCGGAGCAGTACCTATTGATCTACTCACATTTGTGTGTTTTCAAACTGCTAGGTTGGCAGAAGCTGAGCTGTCAGCGGAAGCTCACACTGCTCCCAGGATTCGACCCTGCGACCTTTCAGTCAACAAGCTCAGCAGCTCGGCGCTTTAACCCACTGTGCCACCAGGGGCTCCAAAAGACTAAAGTCTTCTGCTATTAGAAGGAAAACAAGGTGGGAACCATTTTAGGGTGAGAGTTCCAAAATATGGAATGGGATTAAGCTCAGTGATCTTCTTACAATGTCCAAAGAGACATTATGTGCAATGAAGGGTGGGATGAGGCGTCCACATCGTATAGCACAATTCCAGTTTCCTGACAGTGGAGTAAATTATTATAGCTGATCTGCAGTATCAATAGATTCTTTATCCACAGATTCAACCATCCACGTGATTCAACCATCAAAAAGGGATATTTTATACAAGGGGACATTTTTCTATAATTGGTCTTGAGCATCCACATATTTTGGTATCCACTAAACTCTAGAATCAAATGCCAGTGAATACCAAGTGTCTGCTGTAGTTGCTTCCTGTTTCAAAATAAGTTCATTGAATTATGAGAGCTCATCCAAAAAAAAAAGCAAAACAAAAAGACTTTTGTTGGGACGAGTTAGCCATTTCCTGTTCTGCATCAAGCTCAGCACATAATGAGGTAAACCAGTTCAGAGGAAGAGAGCAGCCAGTTGAGCAGCCAAAGGGAGGATAATCTTCATTTTCCCCATCATCCCTGCCTGAAGGAGTAAATGGGGAGATGTAATAATAATAATAATAATAATAATAATAATAACAACAACAACAACATCAACAAAAACAACAACAATAACACTTTAATTATTTTCCACTGTATCTCCCTGAGGGGACTCAGAGCGGATTACAACTTACACAGATAGGCAAACATTCAATGCTTTTAATACAGTGTAATAACAATGACATACAAATACACAGAACAAAGGTAAAGTCTTCCCCTTTCATTGCCGACTTTCTGGAGGCGGTACTCAACTCTAGCCATGAGGAGGTGCTCTTGTTCCATTTCAAAGCCAAGGAGCCTGTTGTCCATAGACTCATCCTGGTTGTGTTGCTGGCATAGCTGAATGGATGTCATTATTACCTTCTCACTGAAGCAGTACCTATTGATCTACTCACATTTACATGTTTTCAAACTGCTAGGTTGGCAAGAGCTAGGTATAACTCAGCCCATGACTTCAAACTGCCAACCTTCAGGTCAGCAGATTCAACAGTTCAATGGTTTAACACAGGGGCCCTCAAACTAAGATCCGAGGGCCGGATACAGCCCTCCAAGGTCATTTACCTGGCTCTTGCTCAGGGTCAACCTAAGTCTGAAACAACTTAAAACAACAACAACAACAACAACAACAACAACAACCCTATATCATCAGCCAAAAGAAGGCCCATGCTTTCCATTGAAATATTAATAAGTTTATATTTGTTAAAATTGTTCTTCATTTTAATTATTGTATTGCTTTAAACTGTTTTTTTGCACTACAAATAAGATATGTGCAGTGTGCATAGGAATTAATTTGTGTTTTTTTTTTCAAATTATAATCCAGCCCTCCAACAGTTTGAGGGACTCTGACCTGGCTCTCTGTTTAAAAAGTTTGAAGACCCCTGGTTTAACCCGTTGCTCCGCTGTGGCCCCCATCTAGTAGGCAGCAGCTGCTTGGCATTCTTATGGTTTGAATGTGGAAAGCTGAAATAGGCCTAAATATTCCCCAAAGATGGAATATTTCCTGCTGCCCTTATGAGTTTGGAACACATTTGTTTGGTCACAAAAGATGCAACTTTCATTGCTCCCCTTCCATTCTCTTCCTGTGATACACAACAAAAAGCAAACCAAATCCTTCCACATTAGCAGAGAGGGAGAAAATGCTGCCTCTACCAATCACTTAGCCTTTTTCTCCTGCTTGTGTTGAAGTAATTTATGAAGAGAAGGTACTCATTATAGCTGTCCTCTTGACTTCAAATAAAGTCTTAGATCCAGGCAGCTATGTTGATACACATCAACAACCAGTCACAGCAATTTTCTTCTCTCCTGGGAGCAGGGCTTTTCTAAAGCCAGTGGGTCTTATTTGTCCATTCAAGACCCAGTGAGCAATCAAAATAGCTTCAGTTGTAACAAAAATAGCTCACAAAATATATGGATGCTGGGGGGGGGGGGGGGGGAATCTATCCCTTACCTAGGTACTGTGAAGATTGCTGTTAAGCTCATAGGAAAATAGAACCTCACAGGGAGGCAAATGATAGGAACTCATAGCATGCCCACCTTTTGACCTTACAAGACCTGGCCTCACTGAACTCCTGAAGCCAGAATGGGGCAAGAGGTGCTGCTACCTGTACCTACTCTCGGGCCTCTCCTTCTTCCACCTTCTTTGTGGCTGTGTATCTCCTCTCTGTGAGCAATGCTGGAAGGACAAGACTAGGATGAGCCATTCAGGTAGATTAGTGTTTTCAAAAGAGGACAATATTGTCCTCAAATGGGGGGGGAGGGCAGGAGCTGGAATGATCCAGGAGTGTGGTAGTAGTCTGGGGTGCAAATTAGTGGAGGCAACATGAATTTTAATCTTTGTTCTGTTGAGGGGTTAATGCAGCCAGGGAGGGATTAGGAAAGAAGATAAACAAGGTCACCCAGTGAGTTTCCATGGCTGAGCAGGGAAAGGAATAGAACCCTGGTCTCCAGAGTTATAGTCCAAAACCTAAACCATTATACCAGGTAATTCAGGGAGGCCATGCCCCCCAAGATTATGCAAGTTTTTCCTGGCAACTTGGTTTTTAGGCCTGTTTCAGGGGTTATTTGGGGTGATGTTTGAGAAAATTACATTAGATAGAACACATCAACTAGTTTCTTAGATATGGTAAAATCATGATTTTATGTGGATGAGCAGATGCCGGCTGTAGATGGCTGTGTTCTGTATCTCAAAAACTAGAGCGGATAGGGGAAAGCTAATGTCATGTTTGGAATCAGTAGGTGAAATATACCCAGAAACAGGTGTAACGTTTGAGGTACCAAAATGGGTATTGTAGTCAAACCTTGTGCTCCTGCCACCAGTTCTCTCCCTCCCCTCCATGCCTCCGCTTTGAGGGCACTTTGCCCTCTTCATTACTCTGCTTTACATTCTCGACCCCAAATGGACAATGCTCTTCCCTTCTGCTGTTCACTTGCAAAGTTATTCATGAATCCTTTCCTTGCCATGGTTATAGAATCATAGAGTTGGAAGAGACTGCATGGGCCATCTAGTCCAACCCCCTACCATGCAGGAAAAATGCAATCAAAGTACCCCTTACAGATGGCCAACCAGTCTCTGTTTAAAACCTTCCAAAGAAGGAGTTTCCACCACACTCTGAGGCAAAGAGTCCCACTGCTGAACAGCTCTTACAGTCAGGAAGTCCTTCCTAATATTCAGGTGGGACCTCCCTTTTCCTGCAATTTGAATGATTAAATATCTGGGCTTCCAAAGCCAATCCAGAAAAAAGGGGAGAAAGAGGAGGACAAGAGCAAGAGGAAGAAGAAGTGGAGGAAGAAGAAGTGGAGGAGGAGGAGGTAGAAGGGGAGGAGGAAGAGACGAAGGGGAAAAAGAGGAAGAAGAAGAAGAGGAGGAGGAAGAAGAGGAAGAAGTAGAGGAGGAGGAGGAGGACGAAGAGGGAGAAGGGGGCAGGAGAGGAGGAAGAAGAAGGAGGGGAGGATGAAGAAGAGGAGGAGGAGGAGAAAGAAGAAGGGGAGAAAGAGGAAGAAGAATATGAGGAGGAAACAAAAGAAGAAAAAGGAGTGGTGGAGAAAGAAGAAGACAGGAATAGAGTACGAAGGAGGAGGAGAGCAGAAGGGAGGAGGAGGAGGAAGGGGAAGAGGAGGAAAAAGAGGAGAAGGAGGAGGAAGAAGAAGAGGAAGAGGAAGAGGAAGAAGGGGAGGAGGAGGAAAAGGAAGAGGAAGAAAAAGGGGAAGAGGAGGAGGAAGAAGAGAGGAGGATGAAGAAGAAGGGGAGAAAGAGGAAGAAGAATAACAGGAGGAAACAAAAGAAGAAAAAGGAGAGGTGGAGAAAGAAGAGAGTAATAGGAGTGTGAAGGAGAAGAAACAGAGCAGGAGGAAGAAGGGAGGAGGAGGAAGAAGGGGAGGAGGAGGAGGAAAAAGAAGAGGAGGAGGAGGAGAAGAAGAAGGGGAAGGGGAGGAAGAAGAGGAGGAAGAGGAGGACGAGTAAGAGGAAGAGGGAAGAAGAAGAAGGGGAAGAGGAGGAAGAGGAGGAAGAAGAAGAAAGGAAGGAGGAGGAGGAAAAGAAGAGGAGGAGGAGCAAGAAGAGGGGTAGGTTTGACAGAACTTGGGGCGGGGGAGGGGTGGAATCGGGCTAACCTCCCTTTGCCCCCCTTCACTACCCAAAAGCAATATGCCACCTTCACCCCCATTGATAGAAAAGCCTCTGATCATCGCTTCAACCACACATACATACACATACCCCCCCCCCCCCCGGATCCAGACCAAGGTCGGGACCTTTCCCATTGGGTCACCTGCCCTCCCCGAGTCGCTGGCCAGAGTGCCTGCCTGCCGCGCGCCTGGGCCAGCTCCGCGCATGCGCCGCGCGCTCTCCTCGGCATCAGAGCCCTCCTCGCCGCCTGTGGATGGAAAGTTGCATTCCTTGAACCTTCGCGGGAGGGGGCGGGGAGGGGGAAAGCGAGGAGGAGGAGGAGGAGGAGGAGGAGGGGAGGGAGGGAGGGGGAGAGAGGAGGCAGCGGCGCTCTCGGCTCGCGGAGGAGAAGGAATGTGGGCAGTTGGGCGCCGGGAGTGCGTGGGGATCGTGGTCTTCGCCGTGCTGCTGGTCTGCCGGGCCAAGAGGTGAGGAGGGGGCGAAGGGGGCCGCGGGTTTGGGGGGGGGGTGCGCTGAAGGGCCAACCCCGTCCTCTGTGTATCCTTTGGGAAGTGGATCTTTCGGGATGTGCTCTCCCTCCCCTCCTCCTCCCCGCGTTTCCTCAACCCCCATCTCCTCATCCTTCTCCTTCTTCCCTCTCAGCATGAACGAGCCCAGCAACATGTCCTACGTGAAAGAGACCGTGGACCGGCTGCTCAAGGGGTACGACATCCGCCTCAGGCCGGATTTTGGAGGTAATTCCGAAATCGTGACAACGGGGTCGGTTTAGATCCAAAGGCAGAGAGACAGAGGTCAAGTTAGACTGCAAAGGAGTCTGCAAATGGCCCCCGGGAATGAAATCCCACCCCCTGGCCCCCTTTTTCCTTCCTTCCCATAAGGAACACACTCCTTTTGCTTGAAGCATTTCAGTCCCTTCCAAAAGCTTTCGGATTTCACAAGACTCTACTTTAGGCAAGGAAAGGAGAGCAGGTGGACATTTTGCACCCCTATTAGTAATGACATCTTCTGAGGCACAAGAGTAGGGTTTGTAAAATAACAACCGACTCCGTTTGTAAAATAACAACCCACCTGTGTGGCCTTCCAGGCTCTCCCGTGGACGTGGGCATGAGGATCGAGATCGCCAGCATAGACATGGTGTCAGAAGTCAACATGGTGAGTAGCGAGTACCGCCTTACAGGGGGCTTTTATAGTGTTAAAAAAGAGGGTCTCCTTTCAAATAGAGGGGCTTTGTCGAGCAGGATGTGCTGCTGAGGTCTTTGGGTTGCCTTTCCGGCATTTTCAGGCGTGGAACGGCCCCATCTACTGGCTGGAGCGCCTCTCGGAGAGGCATTTCAGCACCTTGGACAGCGCTCTGTTTCATTTCCTCCTTGGTTCCTTCCACGTTGAACCAAGGTTCAATGCCTTCTCGGAGAGGCATTTCAGCACCTTGGACAGCGGTCTGTCCCTTTCCTCCTTGGTTCCTTCTGCTTTGAACCAAGGAGGACCAGAACAGAGCGCTGTCCACGGTGCTGAAATGCCTCTCCGAGAAGGCATTGAACCTCTGCGTTCAACGTGGAAGGAACCAAGGAGGAAGGGAACCAAGCGCTGTCCAAGGTGCTGAATGTTTTGTTTTGGTTCTGCATTTGTTATCCAGTTTGCATGGTTGGTCGAATCGAAAGAAAGCAAGCCTGATCGCTTATCGTTGGGGAAGGTTGGAAGCCAAAGGAGGGGGGCTTCACAGCTCTTCCAGCATTTTAGTATGCAACTGGTAGCTCTCTCTTTCTCTCTCTCTTGGTTTGCTTGTCTCTGCGGCTCTCATTGCAGCAGTTCTGGCTCAGCGCAGCCAGGAGGAGGGCAAGTTGTTGATGTTCTGGCTGGTTTTCAGTTTTGATGCAGGGAATGTTTCTCCCTGATTGGAGAATGGATTGTCGAAGGCTTCCATGGGTTGCTGTGAGTTTTCCAAGCTGTGTGGCCATGTTCTTGACTTCTGTGCTTTAATACTACTAATAAAATCTATATAAATAAAAATGTAATGTTTAATAATAATAATAATAATAATAATAAAAAAAAAACTTTATTTGTACCCTGCTACCATCTCCCCAAGGGAGTCAGTGTGGCTTACATGAGGCCCACAGCACATGAATAAACAAAAGCGATGATAAATAATCAATACAAAACAGTTAAAGTAAAACTCAAAAACAAAAAAATACACAATAAGCAATAAACAATAACAATAACCTGCACTGCCAGGCAATCAAATGCTAATCAAGATGGTCAGTTGAAACATTCACACCTAGCTCCAGAAGACAAAGTCCTTTGTCCCACCCTGGTCATTCCACAGATATATAAACCCTTTTTCCTAGTTCCAACAGACCTCACTACCTCTGAGGATGCTTGCCATAGATGCAGGCGAAACATCAGGAGAAATGCCTCTAGAACATGGCCATATAGCCCAAGAAGGCCCTCTCTCTCATCCCCACCAACCGAGCTTGTGACAGAGGTGGGAGTGAGAGGAGAGCCTCCCTGGAGGATCTTAGAGTTCATGCCAGTTCATAGATGGAGATGCAATCACAAAGATAGGTGGGGCCCAAACAGTTTAGGGCTTTATAGGTCATGGCCTGCACCTTGAATTTGGCTCAGCAATTTATCGGCAACTAGTGAAGTTGTTTTAATAGGGGTGTTATATGCTCCCTATAGTTTGCTCCAGTAAGGAGCCTGTCTGCCACCCGTTGTACCAGTTGTAATTTCCGGGCCATCTTTAAGGGCAACTCCACGTAGAGCGCATTGCAGTAGTCCAATCTGGATGTAACCAAGGCGTGGACCACCCTGGGCTAATCAGACTTCACGAGGTATGGTCCCAGCTGGCGCACAAATTTGAGTTGTGCAAAGGCCCTCCTGGCCACCACTGACACCTGAGCATCAAGCGACTGTGTTGAATCCAGGAGGACCCCCAAGCTACAGACCTGCGCCCTCAGGGGGAGTGTAACCCCATCGAGCACAGGTTGCCACCCAATATCCCGATCAGCCCCATGACTGACCAGGAGGACCTCTGTCTTGTATATACAATATAATATATTGTATATACATATAATATTTATAATACAATATAATACTAATAATAATACAATATTATAATTATAATTATATATATTATATTTCTAATAATATTACAATATAATAGTGTAGTGCAATATTGTAATATATAATATATAATACTGATATTGTACTATGGTAATAATATAATATATTGTGTGTGTGTGTGTGTGTATATATATATATATATATATATATATATATATAGGGAGCCCCTGGTGGTGCAGTGGGTTAAAGCGTGAGCTGCTGAGTTTGTTGACTGAAAGGTCACAGGTTTGCATCCAGGGAGCGGTGTGAGCTTCCACAGTCAGCCCCAGCTTCTGCCAACCTAGATGCAAATGTGAGTAAATCAATAGGTATTGCTCCAGCGGGAAGGTAATGGCACTCCATGCAGTCATGCCAGCCACATGACTTTGGACAATGCTGGCTCTTTGGCTATTAAATGGAGATAAACACCAACTCCTAGAGTTGTACACGACTGGACTTAATGTCAGGGGAAAACCTTTACCTTTACCTATGTATGTATATCATGTAAGCCACTCTGAGTCCTCTTCGGAGTGATAAGAGTGGCATATAAATGTCGCAAATAAATAAATAAATAAATGTTCCAGAAGAAAATGCAGAAAAAAATGAAATGCAAAGATATAGAATGGGGGATGCATGGCTCGAGAGCAGTACCTGTGAAAAGGATCCTGGAGTCCTTGTGGACAGCAGGTTAAACATGAACCAACAATGTGATGCAGTGGCAAAAAAAGCCAATGGGATTTTGGCCTGCATCCATAGGAGCATAGTGTCTAGATCCAGGAAAGTCATGCTACCCCTCTATTCTGCCTTGGTTAGACCACACCTGGAATACTGTATCCTATTCTGGGCAACACAATTGAAGGGAGATGTTGACAAGCTGGAATGTGTCCAGAGAAGGGCGACTAAAATGATCAAGGGTCTGGAGAACAAGGCCTATGAGGAGTGGCTTAAAGAGCTGGGCATGTTTAGCCTGCAGAAGAGAAGACTGAGAGAAGACATGAAGTTATAGGGAGGAAGGAGTAAGCTTGTTTTCTGCTGCCCTGGAGACTAGAATGCAGAACAATGGCTTCAAACTACAAGAAAGGAGATTTCATCTGAACATTAGGAAAAACTGCCTGACTGTGAGAGCTGTTCAGCAGTGGAACTCTCTGCCCCGAAGTGTGGTGGAGGCTCCTTCTTTGGAGGCTTTTAAACAGAGGCTAGGTGGCCATTGTCGGGGGTGCTTTGAATGAAATTTTCCTGTTTCCTGGCAGGGGGTTGGACTGGATGGTCCATGAGGTCTTTCCAACTCTATGATTCTCTCCTAACGTTTTGTCCACATCTATGGCAGGCATCTTCATAGGTTGAGAGGTCTGTTGGAAATGAGGCAAGTGGGGTTTATATATCTGTGGAATGACCATGGTGAGAGAAATAATTTCTGTCTGTCTGTTGGGGCCCTTCCACACATATTCCAGAATATCAAGGCAGAAAACCCCACATTCTCTATGGACTCAGATAACCCAGTTCAAAGTAGATAATGTGAGATTGTCTGCCTTGATGTTCTGTGTGTATTCTGTGTAGAAGGGCCCTTGGAGATAAGTGTAAATGTTGCAATCGG
The DNA here is from genome assembly GCF_037176765.1 of Anolis sagrei. Taxonomy (NCBI): domain Eukaryota; kingdom Metazoa; phylum Chordata; class Lepidosauria; order Squamata; family Anolidae; genus Anolis; species Anolis sagrei. The sequence goes on along the minus strand of NC_090025.1, from coordinate 76,559,941 downwards.
CCTGCTTCATTAGCACTGAATAGCCTTGCAGCTTCAAAGCCTGGCAGCAAGGAAGCAGACAAGAGCTTTTTCCCCCCACCCTGGACATTCCACAAATGTATAAACCTCACTTGCCTAGTTTCCAACAGACCTCACAACCTTTGAGGATGCCTACCATCAATGTGGGTGAAATGTCAGGAGAGAATGCTTCTGGAACATGGCCATACATCCCGAAATACTTACAGCAACACAGAGAATTGATTTCCTGCTGTTTCTCAAATCAGACTCAGTCATGGTAATTGTGGGTCCTATAAGCAGAGGCAGGGTTGAGAGAGGAAAGGATAGCCATGTTGAAACATGAAATGTTTGAAAAGATGTCACATTGAGGAGAAGACAAGCTTGTTTTCTGCTGCTTTAGAGACCAGGACAGGGAATGATTGATTCAAAAGAGATTCCAACTAAACATTAGGAAAAACTTCCTGAAAGTAAAAGCTGTCTGAATGGCATACATTGCCTTGGAGAGTGAGGGAATCACCTCTGGATGGGTATCTGTTGGGAGTGCTTTGATTCTGCATGGCAGAGTGTTGGACTGGATGGCCCTTTGGGGTCTCTTTCAAGTCTGTGATTATATTCCTGTTGAATTGCAAAAGCCTGTTGAGCCTCACCCTTACCTTGCATGTCTTTCATCATGGCTGTATGATGGTTTTCCAAATAGTCATCCTGAACTGAAGAACTCAAGCTAAGCAATAACAATAATGGCTAGGATAAGTGTGAAGGTTTGTAAGTCCAACTGATAGATTAAGCATTTTCACTATTTGCTACTGGAAAATGAGGACATTGTAGAATTGCTATTTCTTTACTTAATGGGATGATGATGATGATGATGATGATGATGATGATGATGATGAAACAATTTTATTGATCGGCCAATTGGCTTTATCAAAACAGACAATATAAACACACCATACAGTATACACTGAGTCTGAGTAAAAAATATAAATATACAAGTGGGAATGGCCAGCTTGCAACCAAATGTACCTTAAACTTAGGTATATACATCACATAACCACATCCTCCTTATACTGTATACGAATCTGATCAATATACTCTGATCTCTTTTTAGATGCTTTAAACAGATAAAGGGAAACTTTTTTGTTACAATGGGATTATAAACAGCTAGTAAAATGTGGTTTTGGCCACTGAATAATAATAATAATAATTTTATTTATTTTTATTTATTTATTTCATGTCCAAAGCATTTCACAAAATAGCTTATCTAAAACCGATAAAGTAAAGCGATCACAAGCTGCTAGATAGTTTTAGAACAAAAACGGGCAACAGTGGCTGCATTGTCTGTAGCTTTAAAAAATTCTTCCTCTGTGCATGAGGCAGGGCATTGTGGGCAAGAATACAGATGCTGGGTTGTTTGTTTTGCTCCACAGTTGCACAAGGCGCAGGATTCATCTAGATCAGTGGTTCTCAACCTGTAGGTCCCCAGGTGTTTTGGCCTACAACTCCCAGAAATCCTAGCCAGTTTACCAGATGTTAGGATTTCTGGGAGTTGAAGACCAAAACATCTGGGGACCTACAGGTTGAGAACCACTGATCTAGGTAGTGCCTTTTGCCAAGTTGTCTTTTGATTTGCCAACTCCGCTTCTGAGACTGTTCAAGGACTTCCAAGTTGTCCATTCTTGGTTTGCCCCTGGAGGAAGACCCTCATGGAAGGCTATCCAGTTGGAATTGCCTAATTTTTCTGCCCACAGGGATATTCTTGCTGTTGCTGGAGGAACATTTAGAGGAATGGTGGTTATCATGAAACTTTTTCTTGATTTAAGTCTACTGGGAGGAGGCTGATAGCCATATAGTGGTTGGCTTTCACAATGTTCAACCTTATTTCTCTCGCAATTGGCAACAGCTTCCTGTTGCACTTGGGGGGGGGGGGGGGGCGGGTGGAGTCAATGCCAGCTTGCTTATAGAGTCTATCAACAGGTGTAGTTTTAAGACATCCTGTAATTATTTGACATGTCTCATTCAGTGCCATATTCAGCTATATTTACCTGCTTCGCATGGGCAGATTTATACCAGACGGGTAGGCATACACAGTAGTTGAGTAAGAAAATGCCAGGGCTGATGTTCTTGTTAATTTTGAGTCTGCATACCATGTGCTATTAGTAAGTTTTCACAGAATGTTATTGCATGTAGCTACTTTGTGATGGTGTTCTTACAGTGTTTCCTAAATGTTAGCATTCGGTCTGAGGTGATGCTGAGATATTTAGGGTGGGAACAGTGTTCAAGCTCTTGGCCTTTCCAGGTAACCTTCAGTTTCCTGTTGGCTTCAAGATTACATAGATGGAAAGCACACACTTGTGTCCTGGCAGGGTTAAGCTTCATGTGGTTATCTTTGTAATAGCTGGAGAGATACTATATCTTATACATTTTATCTATTACTCACCTTTCCTGATAGTTTGAGACAGGTACAAAAAAATTCAAAAACAAATGAACATAAAAATACAATAAATTACTAAAAATACAATAAATTACTAAATAGATAAACACAGAGAGATATATGAAAACTTATACCAAACACAGCTACAGAATGGACATACACTGGTAGTAGAATGCAAATTAAAACTCATGATTTGACTGGGTAGGCCTGCCAAAAGAGATGGCTCTTCAATTGCATTTTAAATTCCAACACCTTGTTTAACTGTCGGATCTCTTCTGACAGGTCATGCCACAGTCGTATATCCTACCTTTCAATGATATTACTTAAACTGACCAAGAACCACATTCTTAAACCCAAAACAACTGTTTCTATGTAGCCAAGAGTTTAAATCATGCTGCTGATGGCTCCATGGCAGGAGAAGGGACAGTCCAGCTGGTGTTGTCTTTGCCTGTTTTCCTCATGCCATATGTTTCTGTTTCCCTATTCTGAGTAAACTGTAATGCCTTCAGGAGTCTTGATGGCCCCACTGAGTCGACTGTTTTGATTTGTGTTGAATTTAGACCAGGCTGATTCTTATTGAATATCATGACAGTTACAGAAATGTACAGTTATCCATAATACCTCTTCTTGCTACATCATCACTCTGGCTGTTCCAAATTCCAAGCTGTAGAAATATGTGGCAGATAAAGCTGTGCTCGGAAAGCACGTCTCTTCCATATGCTGCCTTGTCAAAAATTATTCAGCGCACAGAGCTGTCCTGAGCAGCTGCCTATTGCGTTCTCTTGCTCTTTTTTCTAACATGCACATGTTGTCTAGCATTTATCTATGGCGTTCCCTGCATGAGCACTCAGAAAGTTTGGAGCACACACTTTCTAACTCACAATGAAAGCCATTTGAGAGAAACCAATAGTAACAATGTTTGTGGATTTAGAACTGAGTCTCATTTCTTGTGTGAGACTGACCACAGTGCTTTTGGGGGTTATTTGGCATGAAGGCCGGTAATAAAAAAAAAGAGCAGCAGTAGTAGTATATTTGTGTCCATTTGGCACAGCTATCTCCATCATTTCTGGAAACTTGCCATGGACCAGCACCAGACCATGGATGACCACTAAATAGCAGTTTTGTGATTGTTTGTTTATTTATTTGGAACATTTCTATCCCATCCTTTCCTGACCTCCAAGGAGGGACTCAGGATGGCTACCAACAGGCAATAATTTGATGGCGAAACAATAAAACACATCATAAAATACAATCAAATGCCTAAAATACATAAATATCAATATACATTAAAACAGTTTGCCAGGATAAAATGTCATCCAAATCCATCCAAATTGCGGTCCAATAAAATCCCATCATTGCCAGTAAATCCAATCTAATTCGTAAAAAAACTGCTCCCATAACCAGGATTTAAGTTTCTTCTGGAAGGTCAAGAGAGAGGGGGCAGATCTAACCTCCTTAGGGAGGGAGTTCCATTGCAGAGGGGCTACCATGGAGAAGGCCCTGTCTCTTGTCCCCACCAAAACCGGGACCAAGAGCAGGGCCTCCCCGGATGATCTTAAAGCCCTTGATGGTTCACAGGGGGAAATACGTTCGGACAGGTAAACTGGGCTGGAACCGTTTAGGGCTTTATAGGTTAAAACCAGCACTTTGAATTGTGCCCGGAAGCTAATAGGCAGCCAGTGTAGCAAGGGAGTTGTCCATTCCCTGTACCCCACTCCCTTGAGCAACCTGACTGCTGAGCGTTGGACTAGCTGTAGTTTCCAGGCAGTCTTCAGAGGTGTGTTGCAGTGGTCTGTTCAGGATGTAAGCGGAGCATGGACCACCGTGGCCAAGTCAGACCTCCCAAGATATGGGCGCAGCTGGCGCACAAGCTTTAATTGTGCAAAAGCTCCCCTGTTAGCCATCTTTAGTCCCTATGGGAAGAAAGGCAGGATATGAATAAAAATAATAATAATGATGGTAATAATAATAACATCTCTTATGTATGGGTGTAGTAAATAAATTACATTTTTCTGTTATAATTAGGAGAAATTTATTGCACGTGAAATGTTGTCCTTTCTTAGGAGGATGAAGGTGATCAAACCATGTTTGACATTCCATTTGTTTGAAGGAGAAAGGTTATGTCAGGATTTCTCAGCTAGACTTTTTGTTCTTCCTGATAAAATGATGTAAATAATGTTTTGCTGTAGCCTCAAATGACCTTGCGTTCACCTCCTTGCATGCAATTACAAAGGGAAATGAATGATGCTCCTTGCATAGTAAAAGGTTTGATACAAGAAGTGTCTATGAACATTGGGAGTGTTTGTCATTTAACTGGGAGTGGTGAGAAGTTGATTTGTGTTGCTTATTCCAGAAATATTTCTTCTTGAGCTGGAGGACAACATGATTGATAATATGTCCATGTCAAGCATTCACATTGCTCCAAACATTGTTGAGGTGATACAAACATAATCTCTAATCTCTCAGTATGTGTTGATTACAGACTAGTTAAAATGATCTAACTGGGCTGTCAGCAGGGTTGCTCAAGCGAGTAGATTGGATTCCCCATGAGTAGAAATGCAAAGAGCACCACAAACACTAGAGACAGATACAAAATATTGCGAAAGAAGCAAAACTGGGTCACTTTTCCTACACTATCAGGCAAAATTCTTTTCCAAAGTGTACATTCTGTAGCCCTTTATGTCATTATAAATACATCTACTTTTTCTGCTGGGTGTACTGAAGCAACTCTTTCATGTTTGAGATACACCTGGCCTTAAAGATATATGAAGGAACCAGAAGAGATGTGCAGCGGCACAAAGCTTCAAGAGAAAATTGCCATCGGAGAAATGAGTCATCCAGTGGCACCATTGTAATACTACTTCATTTTGTCAACAAAGTAATGAAATTTCTGTTGAACAAAAAAGGTATATTCAACCAGCAAAGATTTCTGTCACCCACAAATCAGCATTGGAGTACTTGCAGAAAATTTGTACCAAGATTATATATTATATTGGGCAAAGTGGAAACCACAGTGCATTCCTGTTTCACACATGTACATGAAGCCTTTAAGAAAGATTTAAAAACTTGGGTTTTCCGATGTGCCTTTGGAGAGTTAGTGACGATATATCCCATTTTTGTTTATTCCATCTACAGTGTTGTCCTCATGATGCACTTTCCCTGGTCCATAACGAAGGCCCAATCCCATTGATTGTCTTTTTGGGCTCCTCCCTCATAAATACACTCCCCCCACCCCCACTCCTATCTCATCCAGGGTTTTATCATTTGACCTTGTGCATTTGGCCCATCCATTGTGTTTGACATTCTATTATGTTATTTTGCTTTGTTTATCTTATCTTGTTCATTATGTATTTTATTGTGATGTAATTTTTGTTGTTTTGTATTTTATTTTGCTGTATTGTATTTTTGGGTTTGGCCTCATGTGAGCCGCCCCGAGTCCCCTTTGGGGAGATGGTGGCGGGGTATAAATAAAGTTTATTATTATTAAGTTTATTTCCACTTATGGAAATGGTCTTCTGGTGGACTGACTGTTGAAATGATATACAGGGAACTATTGGCTGCACAGTTAATAGGTGATGCATGCTCACTCATAGTTTCCAAGCTGAACTAGTATGTTTTTTTGTCTATGTGTTGCAGTCTTGGTCAAATTTAAGTCCTGCTGGATAATAGTTTCCAACTTTGCATAAAATAAGCCCCAAGTTGCAAATAGCCTTTTAAAACTGTGGTTTTCAAAGATTTTCTCACAATGGGAAGAAAATTGCTGGAATTACTCATCACTACCTTCAAGAAGAAACTTAGTGAATAAATGTATCTATACGGGGACCAGTCACAATGCACAATCATAATGGTATGATTCTACTTTAATTACCATAGTTCTGTCCTAATGAATTCTGGGATTTGAAGTTTAGGGACCAGTGATTAGAATTTACAGCTGAAATGCTTCTCTAATCTATAAAACCCAGATTTTCCTAGGATAGAGCCATGACAGTTGAAGTAGAAACATCAAATTATAATTGTGTAGTAAAAAAAAAAAACGAGTGCCTACTCCACTTACTACTGATGTTCTCAACTTCACAAGCCCCTGTATTTTGGTCTACTCATTTGCTTATAATATTAACAAGAATGCATATCTATGTGCAATTCATTAAAAATGGCTCAAAAGTCATTGCAAAACTTTTTTAAAGTGTTTCTAAAGTATACTTAGTGAAAATTTTGTTATTATAACAAGATTAACGATATTTTGTTACATATTTGTTACAATAATTGTACATAATGAAACTTCAGGGGCTCCTGTCTCCCTCATTTTTGAAGCTATTGGGGTGAAACTTGCTACAATGGTAGAACACATTTACCACTGTTAGCCCACCAAATTTCAGGACATTTCACTTATCAGAACTCTCACCATGTTTTTATGACAGAAACAATTAGGAAATGACATTTCTAACTCAGGAACAGAAATCATAAAATATTTGGTGTGGACCACACAAATGCTTCAGATATGGCTTCCAACTTACAAAATTTACAATTTTCAACACTTCCAAAAATTTTGCACATGCCCACTATACATACCAAAGATCCAATCCTAATGCTTTAAAGTGGTGATCATTTAACCTATTACTATAGCTCAAGGGTGAATGAAGAGCAGCCCTGTCATACATGCAGCCCCTTAAGCCGATTCTTGCATTCCCCCAACCCTCCAGACTTCCAGATCACATTTTCATAGCAAGAAAAAAATGATCAAATAGCCTTTCATATTACGCAAATACACTTACACTTGTCATTACAATTACTCTTTGCTGCCTTCAAGAAGAATTTTGGTGAACAATTACATCCCTGTTTCCACTGCAAACCCATTCATGTTACACAATTATAGTACTATGATTCCCTTTTAGTTGCCATGGTTACATTCTAAGAAATTATCAGATTTGCAATGCAGAGTGAGGAATTTAGAAATCTCAGTCAAATAACCCAAAGGAGAAATTCCAGCATTTCATAGGATACTATCATAGCAGTTAAAGCAGAATCATAGTGCTATAATTGTGTAGTGTGAAAGTGCAATTGAAAGCAGAGAGTCACCATTTAGATAGATCACATGCAAGCACCATACTTCTGGGTTTTTCTCTCTCAGTTATTGGCAATTTTTGCCAGTCCTTACAGCATCTGGATCTTCTGCAGTTGCACATCCTGTTATAATTTTATTAGTTTTTTTAAAAAAATCAAAGAAATAACACATTTTTTGTTTTAAAGCCCAAACATAAATGACCTATAAAACCTTAAACAGTTTGGGTCCTGCCTATCTTTGTGATCGTGTCTCCATCTATGAACCGTCGTGAACTCTAAGATCCTCCGGGAAGGCCATCCTCTTGCTCCCACCTCCGTCACAAGCACGATTGGTGGGGATGAGAGAAAGGGCCTTCTCAGTGGTGGCCCCACCTCTGGAATGCCCTTCCAAGGGAAATAAGACAGGTCCCATCCCTCCTCTCTTTTCATAAAAGTTTGAAGACTTGGTGGTTTCAACAAATCTTCAAGAGTGACCAATGCAAGCTCAGCCCAGACACTGTCCGGACACAACCTTGCCCCTATATATTACCCTAGTCATTCTCCTAACAGGCCCCTGGAAATAGCCCGTCCCTGCTTTTGTCACTTGCTATTACAGTACTGTACCTAAATTTGGGTCCCATCTTATTTCAATTTGCATCAGTCTTGACCCGGCCATTTTAATTGTCCTGACCCATTCCTTTTCCATGTCCTAAAAAATTACATATATTAGAAACCAACATTTTCACATTACTTTATTTTCCAGATCACCAGACTGGGCCACAGCAACACGTGGTGGGGGACCGCTAGTAATAATAATACAATAAAACTTTATTTATATACCGCTCTATCTCCCTGGGGGGACTCAGGGCAGTTTCCAAGCAACAACATCAAAACATACAGAGTCACAACAGAAACAAAAAATAACAGTAACAGCAACATAAGCATGGAATTACCCAACAACACATAAATATTAAAAGAAAAAAAATCCTGCCTGCTCTTCATGTCTATTCTTTATGCTTGTGGGTAAACAGTATTTCTTGTTGTTTCTTTGTCAGTGTTGATGTGGAGATTGTCTGTTTTGCCAACTCTGGAACATGCAACATATAATTGTCCTTCTTTTGGGGTCCCTTTCAAATCTATGAAACTATATCTGCATGTGTGTGAATCATATATATCTATCTATATCTATGGCTAGATGGCTCTTTGTCAGGAGGGCTTTGATTATGTTTTCTTGCCCTGGTGAAGGGAGTTGGACTGGATGGTCTTAAGTATGGGGGTTCTCTGTGGGAACTTTGCCCCAATTCTGTCGTTAGTGGGGTTCAGCGTGCTCTTTGATTGTAGGTGAATTATAAATCCCAGTAACTACAACTCCCAAATGTCAAGGTCTATTTCCCCCAAACACCATCTGTGTTCATATTTGAGCATATAGAATATTCGTGCCAAGCTTGGTCCAGATCCAACATTGTTTGAGTCCACAGTGCTCTCTGGATGTAGGTGAACTACAACTCCACAACTCAATGTCAACTAATACCAAACCCTTCTAGTGTTTTCTGTTGGTCAAGGGAGTTCTGTGTGTCATGTTTGGTTCAATTCCATCATTGGTGGAGTTCAGAATGCTCTCAACGTAAGTAAGATATAAATCCCAGCAACTACAACTCCCAAGTGACACAATCGATTTTTTTAGTGATGGTCACTCCTTGGGTTAGTAGGTGTCTTGTGGCCAAATTTGGCAGCAATTCATCCAGTGGATTTTGAGTTATCTTAATCCCACAAATGAACATTATATTTTTATTTATATAGATTATAACAAAAATTATGTTCAAAATATGCCAAGAATTTTGTCCTGTTCATACATTTACTGCTCTTCCCTAATTAAACTGGACCCTTTAAATGAAAACACAATGAACATCGCTTCCAGGTAGAATGTTTATGGACGGGTAACATGTAATGGATCAAAGACAGAAGTGAGCATTGATGAGCATCCATGGATGAGTCACCCAGGCTTGGCACAGATGGACAGGCAGACTCCCACAAAATTGACATAAATGGAAACCGCCCAAGGACAATGGCATGCTAAAGTTATTGATGGAAAGGTTTAGTAGCTGCCACGTGGTGCATGCTGGTGACTCAGCCAAGGCATTCAGGAACTCCTTCAGGAAAATCTTCATCAGACGTTTGGACACGGAAATGAAAAATGTATGAGTCCCAAATGGCAAGGAGGACAAAATCCACTGAACTATAGACCAATCACATCTCCACTTACAACATACATGATTGTGGCACTTTTCAGCTCAAATAAACTTGATGAGGCATTGAACTGTCCATGACTCTTTTAACAATAGAGTACAATTGATGTTGAAGTTCTAGGGATTGCAGAGAGCAACTAATCAGCCATTCTGCAGTGACTCATGATGCACTCCCAGATTTTGTGAATATCCCTCTTAGGACTGGCCCAGACAATCATCACCATTCTTTTTTATCCTCTTATGAAGATGTACTCACTAGATGATGGCCAGATAAAAGCCATGTATACAAGAAGGCTAGCACTTCATTGGCCACACTTTTTGTCCAACAGCTTTTCAGTTCACCACCTCTCCTTCTGCCTTGTATTTCATTGAACAAAAGTCCTTATCATGACCTATAAAGCCTTGTATGGCATTTGGAATGCCCTCTTCTTCATTGTTCTCCTAAGAGTAGGCAAATATTTTTAGGGTTTTAAAATGTTGACAAGAATGAGAAGTTTTTAAACTAAGGACATTTAGAGTGTTGTACTCTTTATAATAGTATTGGGTTGTTGTAGGTTTTTTCGGGCTATATGGCCATGTTCTGGAGGCATTCTCTCCTGACATTTCGCCTGCATCTATGGCAAGCATTCTCAGAGGTAGTGAAGTCTGTTGGAACTAGGAAAATTGGGTTTATATATCTATCGAATGACCAGGGTGGGACAAAGAACTCTTGTCTGTTGGAGCTAGGTGTGAATGTTTCAACTGACCACCTTGATTAGCATTTGATTGCCTGGCAGTTTTTTGGTGTGGCTTGTTAGTACCTGGGGGAATTTTTTGATGAGAGGTGATGATTAGCAGTCCCTGATTGTTCCCTCTCTGTTGTTTTGCTGTTTTAATTTTAGCATTTTTTAATACTGGTAGCCAGATTTTGTTCATTTTCATGGTTTCCCCCTTTCTGTCGAAATTGTCTACATGCTTATGGATTTCAATGGCTTCTCTGTGTAGTCTGACATGGTGGTTGTGAGAGTGGTCCAGCATTTCTGTGTTCTCAAATAATATGCTGTGTCCAGGTTGGTTCATCAGGTGCTGACTTCTCTGGTTGAAGTAGTCTACAGTGCCTTTCATGTTCCTTGATTCATGTTTGGGCACTGCGTTTGGTGGTCCCTATGTAGAGGGTGGTCTTTGTCCCACCCTAGTCATTCCACAGATATATAAACCCAATTTTCCTAGTTCCAACGTCAGGAGAGAATACCTCTAGACTATGGCCATATAGCCCAAAAAAACCTACAACAACCAAGTGGTTTCAGCCATGAAAGCCTTCGACAATATATAATAGTATTGTTTTTCAACAGCTTATTTTTGATGGAATGTTTTAAATTGTTTTCATGGTTGTTGTTAGCTTATTTCATTATCAACTTCTATATGTTTTACTAAGCACACAAATTCCCAATTTCTCTGATGCCAATTCTACCTTTAGCTCTACAAGATTTTTACACAGCTTCCCTTTTATTACTTCATTTTAAAGCACCACTGAAGCACTTGAAACCACATAAATCTATACATTTCCACCACCTTGTATGTATAAATTGACTTTCCAAAAAGGAGATCCTCCTATATCCATTGAGATTTTCCAGAGGATTCAGAATGCTGAAATGTTGGTGTTCTGAATTGTATGTAGAAAGAACCTCCATGGACAGAGGTGGCTCTATTGAGGAGGAATTATGACTAGTGTACTCCCCTTTTGTGTCCAGAGCTTTTGTCAACTTGTTGCTCATGTCCTTCTTTCCTTTTATCCTAAACACAAACTAGCTTTTTAAACTACAACTCTCACAACCCAACAACAAGCATGACCACAAGCAGCTAATGTTTATGTAGGTTGTTGTAGGTTTTTTCAGGCTATATGGCCATGTTCTAGAGGCATTTCTCTCCTGACGTTTCGCCTGCATCTATGGCAAGCATCCTCAGAGGTAGTGAAGTGACCTGATTCTGGCCATGAAAGCCTTCAACAATAATGTTGTATGTGTTGTCAAAGGCTTTCATGGCCGGAATCACTGGGATGTCCTTCCTAGTCTTTATTGCTGATAGTCATGGGATGTCCATGTATAGGACTTTTAAGGCATCATCTCTTCCTAACAGTCTTTGTCCAAAAATAGGAAAGTGGCAAGAAAATCTGAGGCAAGCCTGAAGTACAACATTAACTGGGTTGCTGTGAGTTTTTGGGGGCTGTATGGCCATGTCCCGGAAGCATTCTCTCCTGATGTTTTGCCCACATCTATGGCAGGCATCCTCAGAGATTGTGAGGTCTGTTGGAAACAATCAGGTCCAACTATCACCTCCCAACAAAGGATACCCCGGGCAACAACCAGCCAGGCTTTGAAGCTGCAAGGCCATTAAATGCTAATCAAGGTGGCCAATTGCAACATTCACACTTGCCTCAAGCAGACACGAGTAATACAGGAGAGTCCATCTGGACATATGAGGCTAGTCCGTATAAGGACCACCTCAAATCATGGAAAGAGGAGGAGGAGGAGGAGGAGGAGGAGGAGGAGGAGGAGGAGGAGGAGGAGGAGAAGGGGAGGGGGAGGAGGGGGAGGAGGAGAAGGAGGAGGAGGAGGAGAGAAACAACTGGAAAAGCTGACATGATATGAGATTTAAAGATCGAACTGCAAAGACTCTGGCACCAAACAGTAAAGGTGGCCCCAGTGGTGATCAGCACACTGGGTGCAGTGCCTAAAGACCATGGCCTGCACTTAAACAAAATCAGCGCTGTCAAAATTACCATCTGCCAGTTGCAGAAGGCCACCTTACTGGGATCGGCACTCATTATTTGCCCTTACATCACAGTCCTAGACACTTGGGAAGTGTCTGACATGTGATCCAATACAACAGTCAGCAGAGTGATCTTGTCTGCTGTGGACTCATCTTGTTGTATTTCAAATAATAATAATTTTATTTCTTACTCATCTCTCCTTATGGCTCAAGGTGGGTTATAACAAACATATAATAATTCTAGAAAATACACATGCTAAAACATATTTCTACAAAATACATATATTAAAATACACAGAACAATGATTAAAGTAGGTATAGTGGACACAAGACACGAGTTTAAAATTCATGACTAAAACTGGCTGGCTTAGCTTGCTGGATGTAAAGGTCCTCTCACAAGATTTCCTGTGAGATTTCTAATCTCATGTACCAATCCCCAAATTCAGAGGTAAGCCCACAGGCTTTTCAAGATAATGAAATTTACCAATGTGAGGGTGCTCCTTGGCTCAACCTGGAAAATTTAGAAGAGGAACAACAAATACCAGCCATGTTTGCTATCTAATTAAAAGTTATAATTGCATACCAAGAGCTGGAGGGTATTGAACTGCTCTTTCTGAATTGTTAACTCATGGTCTGCCTGACTGAAACCTCCTAGCTCAGAAAATCAGAAGTATGCTGGGGTGTCCTATTGTGAGGTCCTGCACATTTTCCCACCCAGTAATTTGATTCATCTTCATGATCCAGGCCACAAAAATTACCACAAAGACTTGACTCCCAAGCACTGGATGGCCTCAGTTAGTGCCTTGGAGATCTGTAAACAGACTTGTGTGCACTTGCCCCATGTCTCTGAACAACTATTATTTATTATTATTTATTTACTGTATTTGTATACCGCCTTTCTCAGTCTGTCGGCAACTCAAGGCGGTTTCCAACAAAACAGTATACATAGTATCATAATACAATTTAAAAACATTAAAATTACATAAATCACAACAGCAATAAAGACAACATCATTGGCGTGTCCTTATTGTCAAGCATTGTCCAGTTCCATCGTCAGTTATCCGTTTGTATCTGTTACTCTGTGTTTGTTAACGCTTGCTCAAACAGCCACATTTTGAGTTGCTTCCGAAATATTAAGAGAGAGGGAGTAGATCTAATCTCTCTGGGGAGGGCGTTCCATAGCCGGGGAGCCACCGCTGAAAAGGCCCTGTCTCTCGTCCCCGCCAAACGTACCTGTGACGAAGGCGGAGCCGAGAGCAGCGCCTCTCCGGACGATCTCAAAGTCCTAGGTGGTTCATAAGGGGAGATACGTTCGGACAGGTAAGTTGGGCCAGAACTGTTTAGGGCTTTATAGGCTAGAACCAGCACTTTGAATTGTGCCCGGTAGCAAACGGGCAGCCAGTGGAGCTGGCACAACAAGGGGGTTGTATGCACCCTGAGAGCCACTCCAGTTAGCAATCAGGCTGCTGTCCGTTGTACCAGTTGAAGCTTCCAGACAGTTTTCAAAGGCAACCCCACATAGAGAGCGTTGCAGTAGTCTATACGGGATGTAACAAGAGCATGGACTACCGTGGCCAAGTCAGACTTCCCAAGGTACGGGCGCAGCTGGCGCACAAGCTTTAATTGTGCGAATGCTCCCCTGGTCACTGCCGAGACCTGGGGTTCCAGACTCAGTGATGAATCCAGGATCACACCCAGACTGCAAACCTGTGTCTTCAGGGGGAGTGTAACCCCGTCCAACAGAGGCTGTAACCCTATGCCCTGTTCGGCCTTACGACTGACCAGTAGGACCTCTGTCTTGTCTGGATTCAGTTTCAATTTGTTAGCCCTCACCCAGATCATCAGAACTAAAAGAACTTCTTAAAACAAAAAGAGAATGAACTTATAAAGTCATGATCTACCAATTTGACCAAATCAGCAACCTCTGTCCCAAACAACCATGTCACATGTGTCAATGGTTTTTCATTTCACCTCTGTGTTTTCTGTTTGCACACCACCACAATTTACAAAGCATCTACCAGACCTACAAGGCGGCCCTTTGGCATAGCATCAATTAATAGCAATGTGACAGAATTTCTCTATAACAAAACCCTTGTGGAACATTTACAAGAATATGAAATGAGTTAATTAGTAGCAGGGTTATGACTACGACAAAGTCCATTAGACACTGTCAGCATGAGCTGTCTGCTTTCCTGAAGCGACTTGTTCCACGTTAAACAGGCTGTTTATAAGAGAAGTCAAAGAGAGTGCCCACATATTTGCTGTCTGAAAGAGAAAGGGACTCTGCAAATGTTCCCTGAAAAAGAGCATCTGCACCCAGTGAATTAGGTAATGACATTTATTGATTTAAGCGTTCGCTAATAGCTTTCTCCAATTGTATGGAACCGGGGCTGATAGGGTTAATGCACTAGGACCTTTTGGTTAGCATGGATCATATCATCTGGCCTCACTCTCAGACCTTACTGCTCACTCTGAGTTTAACTGCAAGCCTCACATGGATTTCCCACAACGGTAATGCATTGTTTTGAGTACATTGTGGTTTATTTATGTATGTATGGATTTATATATTTATTTATAAGTGACATTTTCCTCAGCCAGAAAGGGACTCAGCACATTCAACAGGTTCTTATAGCTTTTGCTCATTTTCAAGGATTTCTAACATTTTCGTACTTTTTTACGATCATTTCATTTGCACAAAAAAATAACTTCTTTGCAAAAAATGTTTTGCATTTCTGCAAAATACAGTTTTGTGTAAACTGATTTGATTTTTTGAAAACTGTTAAAATACTCTGTAAATATCTAGCACCTAGTCAGCAGGGAGACTTTTGAATTATTCTATTCTTGTGTGTGAAAATGAACTAAATGAAGATTTGTATCTCCAGTTGTGAGCTATTCCTCTTATAACAGAAAGTACTTGAGGGTTGTCAATCTATATAAATAAAAATGTAATGTTCATTTGTGGGATTAACATAACTCAAAAACCACTGGGCGAATTGAGATGAAATTTGGACACCACACCCCTAATAGACCAATGAGTGACCATCACTCATAACCTCCCCCCCCCCCAAAAAAGAGCAGAAAGGACTTAAACCCCCCCAAAAGGCTAAATGACAGAAAGCTAAATGATGATACAGAAAAATGGGAAGGAAGTAAAGAGGGAGTAAAGGAAGGAGAGCAAGAAAGAAAGGAATAAAGAAAGAAGGAGGGAAAGAAAGAAGGAAAGAGAGAAGGAACGAAGGAAAGAGGTGGAGAAGGAAGAAAGAAGAGAAGAAAGGAGGGAAAGAAAAAGGGGGGAGGAATGAAAGAGGTGGAGAAGAAAGGAAGGAGAGAAGGAAAGAAAAAAGGAAGGAAGGAAGAAAATAGGGAGCAAAGGAAGGAGGGAAAGAAGGAGAGAAAGAGGGAGGGAAGATTAGCCACAGCAACACATGGTGGGAAGAGCTATGTAACAACAACAACAACAACAACAACAACAACAACAACAACAACAACAAAAACTTTATTTATATTCTGCCCTATCTCCCCAGGGGGACTCAAGGCAAATTCCAACATACATCGGAAGACATGCAATGCCTCCAAAGAACAAACAAGTGTCAATATAATAATCCCAGAAAAACCCCACATATAAAAACAACATTAGAACTTAACATCAATAAATTAAACAAAACATAATCTAACGTTTACCTCTGCTTATGTATTTTCTGCCCTTGTTAATTGTATAATGGCATTGAATGTTTGCGAGTTCCCTTGGGGAGATAGAGTGGAAGATAAATGAAGCATATTATTAACAAAAATAATATAATGACATAAAATCTGAACATATAACCTATCGGAATTTAACTTTGTAAAACAGTGGTTCTTCACCTGTGGGCCACAGACCACCAGCGGGCCACAAGAAGAAAAATCTGGCCTGCGAGCCTCCTTCCCCATATTTTATTATATTTTATTTCCACTCCTTTTGGAAATACCATGCTTTCGGTGACCATGGCATATGTTCTGTATCAGAAACTAAAGCTGATGTGGCACACCCAATGCAATTTTCTAAATCAGCACCCCAAATAGCCAAAGCGAATCTAAAGTTGACCAAAAACTGATTTGTAACCCTTTTGGTACTATTGTTGGAGAGTAGCCCCTGGTCAAAGCAGTCCCTGGTCAAAAAAAGGTTGGGAACCACTTTTCTAGTGGATATGAAAACTGGTAGTATTGGTTTATTGAAATACATTGATACAGCTTTGTTTTGATCTCTGGAGTCGAAATAAAACATGCTAGAAGTAATTTGTTGATGTGATCTGCATCTTTTGGACTCTCCTTGGGAGGCTAGCTACAGAGACTGTCATGATGATCGGCAGCTTAGCTTTTACTGCTGTCTCCATGGCTGCTGTTCAGAAGTCATGCAGCACATCGTGAATAGCAAAGGCAGAATAGGAAAGAAGAACACAAACAATTGTTCATTTTAGCAACTAAAATAAAGAGAACATTTGGACCTGAACCACTTATTGGGGCTTTCCTTCCTGATTGTCATGAGTCACCCAGAGTTGCCATAGTAATGACAATGCTACACGACGCAGTCTGTCTCAGAAATACAAAAATAACTGTATGGAAAACATTTTATGTTCACTGCATGCTGCAGCCCCCCTGCTTGCTTTCAGAAACTAGCACCACAGAATTAATTCCTTTTAGCTTACCTGTGGATGCAATCACATAGGCTGACATCATTCTACAAGAAAGCTATCTATAAAGGCATATAGTATCCTATAAATCTGTATAAGTGAGAGTCAGAATTGCTGTTTTGCCATGCAAAGCCACTGGGTGACCTTGAATAAACGTCAACCTCAGAAGAAGGCAAAGCCAACCCCCCTCTGAACTAATCTTGTCCACCGTGGGGTCCTCATAAGTTAGAAATGAAGGCACACAACACTATTGTGTTTGTTTTGTTTGATATGACCATGCAAAAAAGTTACTTTTCCGAGTAACTGAAATATGGCAAGTAAATCCGCCAACAGGCTGAGCACTTTTAATCAATGCTTTTTTTTAGAAAAAGAAGAAAATGCTATTGGGAAGTTTTTCAGTTTCACCATTTTTTTTCTTGAGTAATGGATTCTGGAAGCAGCTGCTGTTAATACTGTCAGTGGCCCCATCTACACTGCCATATAATGCAGTTTGAATTGCATTATGTGGTCAGTGTAGACTCATGTAATGCAGATGGAACTGTGTTCAACTGGATTCTATGAGGGCCCATCCAGAGAAGCCTATATCCCGGGAACTGTTTTGATTTTTACCAGAGGTGTCTATACAACACCTCTGGCAAAACCAATTAATTCAGAATAAACCAAGGTTTCCCTGGTTTGTTCCAAATTAATTTGATACCCCACTTAATCCAGGCCTTCCTGAAAGGCCTGGGTCGAATGGGGTATTGGGCATGTGGGTATTCACTTCTGGGTAGTGTCGGGACTACCCTGGGGTGAGCCCCCATTGGCACCTTGCACCTTTAGGGCTCTTGGCACCCACCCCCTCGTCCAAGATCCAAATTTCACTTAAAACTTAAAGAAAATGTACCTTTCCACCATAAGTTTTCTCCTTGCACCATCCTGACATGAGGAAATGTATTTCTCTCTTTCAAAAATCTGGGTTGCAAGGGCCCTTCTACTCAGCCATATTATCCAGAATATCAAGGCAGAAAATCCCACAATATTTGCTTTGAACTGGGTTATCCGAGTCCACACTGCCATTTAGTCCAGTTCAAAGCAGATAATGTGGGATTTTATTAAGCTGTGTGGAAAGGGCCTAACTCTATTGTTGCTGCCCCCAAAGCCTAGTATGCTATTTGACAGGTTCTGAGTTCTGGAAGTCAAGTGCACTGAAAAATTGTTGGGACTCTGCCTGTGTGTGAACCTGAGCCTGAATCTCTGATTGTATTGCCTAACGTTGATGTTAATGTTGATGCAAATGTTGATGAGCCTAATTTGGATAGTGAGGCTGAAGTGATCAATGAGTACAAGGCTCAAGATGGAGACACTTTGGAGAATAAAAATCCTACAGGCTTTGATTTAGAGGCTTCAAGGGAAAAGTCAAGTTCTCATGAGAAAGTTTCTGTCAGACCGAGAGAAGAAAATTCACTTCCTTTTTCTCCTGGCCCGAGCTTGCAAGATAACTTGACACCTGGTCGGGTCAACGATAATAGCCGCAGTTTGGAGATAAGCCAGAACCGCAGGAAGGCCCAATGTTTACGCAGGTCAGAGAGAATTCGATACATGAAACCAAAGATTAGAGTTAGCTGGAATCAGTTTCTGGTATTTAAGAGTGCCCGTGAGGGAGATTTCCTCAGACCAAGAATCGTTTAGAATCAAGTACAAACCTCATGGGTTTTCCAGTTTCCAGTGGTCTGGTCTCTAAGGGAATTTCTGGCTTCAAATGAGATTAGTAAGGGCTAATCTGTTCATGGATTTCTGTTAAGAGTTTTCTGGACATTACTGCTTTGGATTTCCTGCAAGCTTACTGGACATTGCTGTTTGCTGTTTCATTTTGGCTTTTTAACCTTTGGAGTTCATTCTATTTTATATTCATCATTCAATAAAAAGGATTGCATTTTTCCTAAACCAAGGTGTGGTGTATTAATGACAAGAGGGCCCTGCCTCCTGATCTGGAGTGCAACAGAAATGTAATTTTCTCAGTGTTACTGATCCATAAATCTGGGAATGTTACATTTCCCAGTACTCTTGATACCTGGCATGTTCTTGGAATAGCACTAAATAAAGGCAGCAGGAGAGGGAAAGGGGCTTTAGAGTAGGCTTGTGCATTTTGGCTGAATTTCAATCCATTTTTCTGGCCAAATTTCAGGAGACCCCCAGATATGTTTTCGCGCACATCCCAAACATGGGCAGGTAGCCAAATAGTCATTTTTGTTCCCCAGCCAAAAATGCGACCAGATCCAGCCCATTGGCAGCAATGGGGGCTCCCTGGGCTCCCCTTCGTGTCATTTTTTGGGCTATTAGGATGAAAATGGCTATACTCGTAGTACGTATTAACCACTGTTGGCACACCAAGTTTCATAACATTTGAGCCATCCCCTGATTTTTAGGAATTTCTTTCTTTTTAGAAATAGAATTTCCTTTTAAAAATTCCCAAAAATACCCCCCCCCCCCACTGGCCCCACTCTGTAACTTCTCCAGGAGCAGCAGCAAGGCACCATTCCTTCCTGCCAAATGTCAAAGATGCACTTCCGCATCAAACAGCCCAATATTACACTTTCTTTACTAATAAAAACAACCACAGCAACTTCTTCCAAAACTTTTACATTTCTTGTTCACAGAAGCCCAATTCTTTTATTACTGTTATTAGGCAGTAACAGCCAAATTATTACTATTTAATGAAATGAAGAAGTCAGAGAGCACAGAGAGAATTATAAACAGAGAATTTCTTAGCAGAGGAATGAAATTATAGGTAGGTAGGTAAATAGGTAGTAGTTTTCTGGGAACGAGACTTTTCTGTTTGTTTTCTGAGATTATTATTATTATCTTTTAAAAGTATTTTTGAAGGAGAGGAGGGGAGGAGAAAAAGAAGGGGAAGGGTGACTCAAGGCTCTCAGAGAAAAGCACACAAAGAGTAAAAAAAAAAAATGCTCTTTCTTTCTCCCAAGTCCCCAAACACGTAAACACACCCCACCCACCCGTCTCAGACTTTTCCAACTCCCAGTCCCACTAAATAAAAAAAATCAAGAAAATACAGGAAAATAAAGGAATATAGAAAAGATGCAATGCTAGAGGGAGCTAAAAAATAAACCTGAGAGCGAGCGGTAAGACAATTGGACTGAAGCATCTCTCTAGAGCCAGGATGCAACTGAGAGCAATGGAGGCACTCACCCCATTAAATAAACACAGCTTGCATAAGACATGTCACAATGTTCTTCTAGTCTGATTGGCCCAACAGGCAGGGCTCACAGGGAAACCCTGTGCAACCACGTGGCATCCTCTTTGCACACGCCGTGATGCTGAATGGAGAAGAGGATCCATGACCAATTGCTGTGTGACCCATTTAATAATAATAATAATAATAATAATAATAATAATAATAATAACACGTTATTTGTACCCCACTACCATCTCCCCAAGGGACTCGGTGTGGCTTACATGAGGCCAAGCCCAAACACAACAATACAAGCAATAATCACAACAATACACACAATTAAAATAAGAACATAGACAATAAACATATAGCATTATCAATAAGACAACATACAATTAAAACTGTGGGAAGGCCAAATGTAAAATTAAAATTGGAAATAGTGCTGAAGCATGGACGAAAAGATGATAGTGGCGTTTGTGGAAAGACATACGAGCAGACCTAAAAAATGTAAAGTGCTTTCAAGGGACAAAGTGCTATGGGATCATTATTTCGGGAAGGCACACTGGAACCATGTCTTCAAGCTCCTCCTGAAGACTGCCAGGGTTGGGGCCTGCCTGATGTCCTTAGGGAGTGAGTTCCAGAGTCGAGAGGCCACCACCGAAAAGGCCCTCTCTCTCGTCCACACTGCCATATAGTCCATCCGGAAAAGAAACATGGTGGATGAACCCTTACTATTATAGCCAGCAGAACAAACCAAACAAACCGAGTTGGCTGAAGACAACTGACCAAACCGAATCTGTGCACAAGCCTACTTTAGAGTAGGAGATTGGGGAGGATGCAATGGCATAGAGATAGAAAAAATTCCAAAGGAATGAGAAGACAGGACTGAAGGACTTCTCCAGTTATATTAAAATTCCATCTGGAGACGATCTTTCAGGCTTCATAATTCTCACCCTATAGTTTTGACAAGCATGGCAAGCTGGCTAAAAACTTACTTACAATTCTGGTTATGTTAATGTTGGCACCCGCAATAAAAATTTCCCTTTTTAGTTCTCCCTCTCCCTCTCTTTCTCTCTGAAACATTAGCATAGAAAATTAATTTAATGTAAAACAAAATAAAATATTTTGGCAGGAAAAATATTCAAGGTGAGTAAGAGTAACATGAAAGTGGCACACTTCATTGAAAAAATATTATTTGTTATGCTCCTCAAGACTCAAGGTGGGGTACCACACAGTTAAAATTCATAGAAAAAGCAAGACCATTGAAACATATAAATTAAAAAACAAATTAGATCAAAACATATTTTATTCTGTTGTTGTTGATTTGTTCAGTCATCTCCGACTCTTCGTGACCTCATGGACCAGCCCACGCCAGAACTCCCTGTCGGCCGTCCCCACCCCCAGCTCCTTCAAGGTCAGTCCAATCACTTCAAGGATGCCATCCATCCATCTTGCCCTTGGTCGGCCCCTCTTCCTTTTACCTTCCACTTTCCCCAGCATAATTGTCTTCTCTAGGCTTTGCTGTCTCCTCATGATGTGGCCAAAGTACTTCAACTTTGTCTCTAGTATCCTTCCCTCCAATGAGCAGTCAGGCTTTATTTCCTGGAGGATGGACTGGTTGGATCTTCTCGCAGTCCAAGGCACTCTCAGAACTTTCCTCCAACACCACAGCTCAAAAGCATCGATCTTCCTTCGCTCAGCCTTCCCTAAGGTCCAGCTCTCACATCCGTAGGTTACTACAGGGAATACCATGGCTTTGACTAGGCGGATCTTTGTTGCCAGTGTGATGTCTCTACTCTTTACTATTTTATAGAGACTGGACATTGGGAAGGAATCTCACTGGAGCATTGCAGCGCACCCAAATATCTGGGAGTCACTCTGGACCGTGCTCTTACCTACAAGAAGCACTGCCTGAACATCAAGCAAAAAGTGGGTGCTAGAAACAATATCATACGAAAGCTGACTGGCACAACCTGGGGATCACAACAAGATACAGTGAAGACATCTGCCCTTGCGCTGTGCTACTCTGCTGATGAGTATGCATGCCCAGTGTGGAACACATCTCACCACACTAAAGCAGTGGATGTGGCTCTTAATAAGACATGCCGCATTATCACAGGGTGCCTGCGCCCTACACCACTGGAAAAATTACACTGTCTAGCCGGTATTGCACCACCTGACATCCGCCTGGAAGTAGCAGCCAATAGTGAAAGGACCAAGGCAGAGACATCTCCAGCCCATCCCCTGTTTGGGTATCAGCCAGCACGTCAACGACTTAAATCTAGAAATAGTTTTCTAAGATCTACAGAGACACTCACTGGAACACCTCAGCAAGCGAGAGTCCAAAAGTGGCAGACCCAAACCCAGAACCTCAACCAATGGCTGATACCCAATGAGAGACTCCCCCCTGGGCACACAGAGGACTGGGCGACCTGGAAGGCACTGAACAGACTGCGCTCTGGCACCACGAGATGCAGAGCCAACCTTCAGAAATGGGGCTACAAAGTGGAATCCTCGACATGCGAGTGTGGAGAGGAGCAAACCACTGACCACCTGCTGCAATGCAACCTGAGCCCTGCCACATGCACAAGGGAGGACCTTCTTGCAGCAACACCAGAAGCACTCCAAGTGGCCAGATACTGGTCAAAGGACATTTAATCAACTCTCATACTCACAAATTCTGTAATCTGCTTGTTTGCTTTGTTTCTGTTAGAAATGTAATATAATTTGACTGGTTGTTCTGACACGACAAATAAATAAATTGCTCTCCTCCCAAGAAGTAAGCGTCTTCTGATTTCCTGGCCACAGTCTGCATCTGCAGTAATCTTTGCACCTAGAAATACAATATTCTACCATAGGTTAAAACTGATTGGGTAAGCCTGCTGGGAGAGATAGGTCTTTAATTGTGTTTTTAATTTTGACAGCTCATTTAGCTGTAAAATCTCTTCCGGTATGTCTTAGGGCAGACAATGAAAAGCTCCTCTGTGTGTTGGTGACTAGTCGGGTTTCAGCTGATTGGAGTAAATGTCCCCTAGAGAACCTATGTGTCTGGGGCAGATTATATGGGAGAAGGTGATCCTGTAGGTAACCTGAAACCAAACCATGTTGGGCTTTGAAAGTCAGAACGAACACTTTGTCCAGAAACTAATTGGCTACCAGTGGAGTGATTTTAGTCTTGTAAATACATATAGGATCAGTGAACAATGTACCTAGGTGATGTTTTTCCTTTTCTTTAACTTTTTAAAAACTTTTGTTTAGAGATATATTTAGACATATATCCAAGTTAAATGTTAACACATTAAACACCAGGGGATTTTTCCAGAGAGAATAAGATACATGAGGGAAACAACAATAAGTTATGGTGAAAGGTTGCCAGATCAGTACTGTTTGTTCTACTCTTGTTCAATCAACAACCCTGTGAAAAGGATTAGAGACACAGTGTGAAAGGTGGGTTACATTTAATGCCTACCTATTGATTTTTAGAAAGCCCTTTTAAATGTTAAATGGTGTACTTTTAAAAAATCTCAGCTTTTTAGAATCGTTTTTTCCCTTGCTTCTCCTTTGAGTTTATGTTTAGCTCAACATATGGCACTGTATAAAATAAACAGTTTAAAATGAATAAGAATCTAAGAAAAAGATAACTGGAACTAAACT
This sequence comes from Anolis sagrei, assembly GCF_037176765.1. NCBI lineage: Eukaryota > Metazoa > Chordata > Lepidosauria > Squamata > Anolidae > Anolis > Anolis sagrei. The sequence goes on along the minus strand of NC_090025.1, from coordinate 76,535,989 downwards.
AAAAACACTAGTTGAGCAACTGGTGTTTTGATAGGTTTTTTTATTCCTGCCAGATCATGTATATTTGTATATTCATGATCTGTATATACATGATTTGATTTGTATATGTTTCTTTAAATATTGTCAGTAACTTCTCCTAGTTGATTCTGATCATTTAAATAAATATTTCATCATTATGCAATGACTGGACTATTATTGGTGTGTTGTGGCTATTATTATGTGCCTTCAATGACACTGACTTATGGTGATGCTATCTTAGGATTTTCTTATTAAGATTTCTTTACAGAAGCTTTGACATTGCCTTCCCTGAGGCTGAGAGAGAGTGCTTTGTCTCTCTCTCATGCCAGTGTCTTATTTGAGCATAAATTCCTGTATTAGTCTGTTAGTAGTTATGCAAGTGAAGTTATGTATCAGCTGAAATATCTGTGAGCGGAGTTATGCATGTGGTGCTATTTCACACAGCATGTTATTTATTTCACATTGCATGTCCTTACACATGAAATGTCATAATTTTATAATCAGGTTAGTTACCCCAACAGAGGCATAACTCCAAGAGTGTGAAGTTATGCTTAATCTCTTTATTGTAGGATGTCAGCCAATATGTATTCATTAGCCTACCTCTTGCCAGGATGTTAGTATTATCATCAACTATTTTGTGAATTGCCACTATTAATAGTCATTCTCCCTATCTGTACATGTTGCACTTTAGAAATTTGCTGTGGACTTGATGTCATTATCTAACCCAATTTTCTTGGCCTACAATTCCAAGAAATCCCAGCCTGTCAGGGTTCCTGGGTGTTGAAGGCTAAAACATCTGGGTACCCACAGGTTGAGAACCCCTGTTCTAACCTAAACCATGAGTATTTTATCTGTATCTTAACCAATAAATTAGATTACATCCCATGTGTGATGAATTCCCTACCTGTTAGGCTAGGAAAAGCTCAGAAAAGTAGATTCAGGAAGTTCAGCAGCCATTTTCGAAGGGTGCCTGGGGGCATCCATCTTAGAATCTCATTTCCTGGAGGGGGCATGCTTAGGATCAGCTTGGAGGGAAATGAGGGGAGTTTGTGGCAGGGAGAGAGTGGGCGGAGCTTAACTTGAGAAAAGGAAAAAATGATTTTAAGGGTGCATTTTAAACGTGATGGCTCAGTTAGGGTCTATATGTCAAAGAAGAAGGAGATTGGGTTGGGGGTGAAGGAGAGAGGAGCGAGAGAGTGTGTGACAGAAGAGAAGAGTTAGGAAAGCCAGAAGTTGGTCAGTTAGCCAGCAGAGTTAGTTAGTGAGAAGATTTATAGCTATTGGGAAGGATAGCTAGTGGAGTGGAGACAGATCCAGAAGGGAAGGACTGTCTGTGTGGAGTTTAGAAATACAAGGCAGAGATGAATCCTGTCAGTAGTTTCTGTAAGGAGTGGAGAAGAGTCTTTGAAATGAAGTGCTGTACTGTTTGTTTAAAGAAATCATACACTTTTATTCAACATTGCAATCGCTAAGCTTAAAGCCTCTATTGTTCAAGTTCTCTCAAATAAACAACATTGTTATTTGTTCACAACCACTGCCTCAGTGTGCCTCTGTGTGGGAAGTTTCCAAGCAGTTTATAGAAGAAATCAAAGTTAAATGGTGGCAGTGTATTTTTTTTAAAAGAATCTCTTCATTGTTACCTCAGAATACAAAGCCTGAGTGTGAATCCAGCACATTCTAGCCTAAATATACCTCAAGACAAGCCAAGGGCTTAACATTTCTTTTAAGTGTAGTAGCCAGTGTTCTTTTAAAAAGTTTTTTGGCCAGAAGATTGTTCGAGCTTATTCAGCTTTTGATTTTACTTCAATAGGCCACATTCATTTATAAGTGGTGGTATAATCCCTAGCCTTTACATTTTTGGTGTCAGCTTGTGGGATCACTATTTAAAATCCCACAACCCTTACATTTATTGATTTGCAGCATGTGGGATTTTGTTAATAATCCTTTATACCATGCATCTGAGGAAGCAACAGGTTGCCAGAATTTTAAAAAAGGTCACTTTAGATAGAGATCTGATCTGAACTCATTTCTTACATAGACCAGAAAAAAATTCAATCAAGAAATAGAACCTAAGAAGGTTATTTTGGGGATTACAACTCCCAGAATTCCACAAGTATTACTAACCTATGTTGTTAGGGTGTTTATGAGAGTTGTAGACCCAAAAATATAATTTACATTTTGGGCGCATGAGACTATAGGGATAGGCTGCCATTTTCTCTTCTACAAGTGTTAAACAAAAGATGGCACATGTCCTTTCCAGTAGTAGTTTAGAATTAAATGTAGACACATGCAAGTGCACTGGATGAAAAAGACCCACACACACTCAGGTTTCCATGGTAGTCCCTCTGATGCCACTCTACTCATAGTGGCACACACAGGGTTAAGAACCCTGTTGAATGGAAAGGGATATTGTGCAAAACTGTGATAATAAAAATGAAGCCTTTTAGAAAGGATCATCCTCATTCTAAAGGGTTGTCCAATTAAAGTATGGATTAAAGATAATGAACCATATGAGCAAGAAAGCAATAGCCTTAAAGTTGTCCATCTCTCAGGACAAGAGTGGAGGTTGTGCAGGTTTCCAATTGTTGAATTACAACTCTTAGTATTCCTCGTAATTGGCTGTGTTGGGTAGGAGTGCTGGTAGTTGCCATCCAGCAACATCTGGAGGGCTGCCCAATTCCCACCCTTGTCTTGGTGCCTGGACATCATCTGGCCAAGGACTTCTCCACCGTTAAGATGTATTGCACTGCATTTAAATTACAGCACTTATTTTCAAAGTTCATCTAGATATATAAATAAACTTGCATACTCTTTATACCTATACAGTCCACAACTATCCAATCCATATGCTAATATACTCAACCAATTCTCTACGCCCATCATTCAGTTGTCAAACATACTTCTAACGTCTATTTAACCATATAAGATGGTTATACTATGATACAAAATTGGGACACAAACCATAATATGTGGGACTCAGAAAGCATGAAGCTTCCTCCCCTGCCATCTCTCCTTTTCCCCAATCCCTGTCCACATTGCATGAAAAAAGTTGGAGATCTTGATTCATTAGGTGGAATACATTTTCTGGAACTCTACCTAGAATTTCTGACAAGCCTAAAAACAGAGATTAAGGGTTATAGCTAGAAACATAGTTGGTTTTATTTGTTCATTTGTTAGATTGTTGATAGGTTGAATTTTCTCTTTCTTCCCCTCAAAATATGGGACCTCAAAATGAGCTAGGAATAAAACAAAATAAACAAAATAAAACAAAACCAAATTACAGATTAATTAAAATATCAGTTGACATTCAAAGGTGTTAAGACATGCAACTTTGGACGTACATTCTCATTTTTATGTCCATGTTGCTGACAGTCAAACACCCTACAAAGCACAGCTGAAGCCACTGAAACAAACTTTACTGTTTGTTGTTTGAACAATCTCACACTGAAAAACAATGCTCTGGATATAAGACTTGCTAGGATCAGAGAGTCCTACACAAGGTGTGCAATTCTGATTATGTATACAGATCTGCAACGCTCTGTCCCAAAGGCAATAGCATTAAAGCCATGTCAAAACTTGTCAAATATGATCTGGCAATAGGTGGGGAAATGTCATACTGTTTCTAGGCAACAACGGAGACTGGTGATGATTGCTTTATTTTACAAATATTGCTTTTAAGCCTGGCGGTGTTGGTAAGTATGAAGTAGAGTCATGCATGTAGGATATTGGTAGATATTCAGCAGGTGATTGCAAGCCTGTCAGAACTACATTTTCTTAGAAGTGAAAAACACAGATACAGTTCCTATCTTGATGCCTAAAGAACAATGATGAAGGCAAGCCAGAAAACTAGGCAGGATGGGGGGGGGGGGGGGAGCTAGAAATTTTGCTTCACATAAGCACCTTTGTGTAAATGAGGGGAAAAGAGAAAATACTGCGCAAGTCTTCCAGAATGCATTTCATAAAATGGTCCCCATTATCTTCCATTCAGCAATGTTGGGGAGGCAACCCAGCAAAGCTGTTTCCATAAACTCCAACACACAATATTCCTTCACAATGACAGATATTTACTCCTGGATTTACCTTGTGACTGATTCCCAAGCAGCACAAACCTGCTGCCTGATCATTAGGCTTTGCTCGGTAGGGCTGCTGACTGACACGCTGTGAGATAGCAATAGGCAACTGTGAAGTTTGCTTCAGTAGCTTCAGCTGTCCTTGGTAGGGTGTTTACAAGTGAGCACATCAGCAACATGGAGATGAAAAGGAACTGTCACTCAGTGCTTAGCAAACTCACAGCTTGGCTTTCAGGGGGGAAAAGGGGGTGGAGGAGAAATCCTCTTTCTTGACGTTGTACAGCAATAGGAATAAGGAATCTTGTTTGTCTCAAGGTAGATGGGTAAGAAGAAAATCCAAATGCAGAAGGGGTGAGCAAAGGCTGGAGGGCTATACAGAACTGTCCCTGCTGCACCCCTTTCTTTGGCTAGGGCCATATGGAGCAATCTTGCCTTGCCTAGGGCTTCCCTGGGCTTTTTAAGGCTGATCATAGACTTTTTTTCAATTAGGAAGTAAATCCAAATTTGGGGGATGAAAGAAGAGGCCCCCATTCAGAAGCAATCTTAGGACCTCATCAGATGTTCTTCAGGAAACAGAGTCCCACAATAGTCCCATGGAGGCCATCAGATGAGGTAAGGGCATTTTGTGGGACTCAGTGAGGCTCTGTTTCCTTAAACCATCTGATGAGGTCCTAAGAATGTACTTCATCTAATGAATCAAGATCTTCAACTTTCTCATGTGTAGGGAAAAAGGAGAGATGGCAAGGGATGGAACGTCATGCTTTCTGTGTTCCACAGAGTATGGTTTGTGTCCCAATTTTGTATCATAGTATATCTTATATGGTTAAGTAGAAATTAGAAATACATATGACAACTGAATGACAGGTGTAGTTGAGTATATTAACATATGGATAGTTGTGGGCTGAATAGGTATAAAGAGTATGCAAGTTTATTTATATATCTGTGGCACTATATATCAGAGGACAAAAAAAAAAAGCCCTCTGATTTTAAAACACACCACAGGTTAAGTGAAGAAACAAATCCTTTTTTTTTTTGAAGCTTAGTAAAATAGCCAGTAGAAAGAAATGCTTGTAAAAGAATAGGAAAGTTCCAACAAGTAAAAAGTCAGTAAAATGCAGAAACTCAGAGCAATGTCCACAAAAGATATAAAAGCAATCCATGGCAATATTTATCCAGATAGGAATCAACAGGATGCAGAGACAATCCAAACACTGCTAATCAACACCAAAAGGCCAGAAGTATCTACAAGAACAAGACCCCTTAAACGGGATTTCCACAGCACATGAACTAGATTTCCAAACGATGCCTGATCTAACAGGTTTCCCCTTGAAGAAAACCGTATATCCCAAAACCCAGAAACTGGTTTCGTTTTCCCCCACCCTTGACTCTTATCTGACGAAGCCTTTCGGAGTGACGTAAACCTTGAGTTTGTTGTCGGTCCTGGCTGAACTCCAGCAGCCTGTTTTTCAACTCCCAGGTGGCAGATTGTTTTCCAAACCCAAATCTTGAGAGCTCACAGAGAGAGTAAACCATCATCCCTATGCCCAGCAGGAATGTTCTCATGAGAAACTGCCCTTTGCACTGGGGCCTCTCTGTCATTGTCTGCAAGAAAATCATTGACCAAACCATCTCGATCTTGCACCTCAGCCTCGGTACCATCATTTCCCTTATCATTTCTCACATCATTGCCCACGTCATTGCCCACATCAGAAGCATCATGATCAACCTTGGAATACAAATATAGGCTGATTCCCAACAATATCTAGATGCAACTTTGGAAATAAGTGCTGTAATTTAAATGCAGTGCAAAACATCTCAACTTGGTGGAGAAGCCTTTGGCCAGTTGATGTCCAGGCACTAAGACAAGGGAACTGAGCAGTCCTCCAGATGTTGTTGGACAATTTTAAGGTAATTGCTCTATGGCTTCTGTGGTTTATTAACTTTAATCAAAACCTGAACAGGACAACCCCCAAAGAAAGAACTGTCCTTTCTAAAAGGCTCCATCCTTATTACCACAGTTCTGCACCACAACACTTTCAGTTCAGTAGTGTTCTTGCCTCTGTGTATACCAATATATGTTATCCAACTCCTGAATGAAGAATGTGAGAGAAAGTCAGGGGAAGATGCAAAAAGGATGTTGGATGGCTGGCCATCCTACAATATGGGGAAAGACGGGAGGAAATGGGATAACACACTTTGTTACACTTTCTTCTGCTTTCCTCCTCTAAATGTGATGAGGTCCTTAGACCTCTTAGGACAGTGTTTCTCAAACTCTGCTCCTCCAGATATTTTGGACTTCAGCTCCCACAATTCCTAACAGCTGGTATGTCGGCTGGGATTTTTGAGAGCTGGAGTCCAAAACACCTGAGGAGCAGAATTTGAGAAACACTGTCTTAGGCATTCATGTAGCACTTTCCCTACACCTGAAATATATTCTATTCAAAAGCCATAAAATTGAAGCAGATGTCTTTATTTTAGGCTTTGGAAAGCAAAGAACAGCAAAAGAGATGTTTTGTAATTCTCTTGGGAAAAGGTCAGACTTGTTAAGAAATGTTTAGTGAGTGTTCCAAAGAGAGACAATTTTGTGCCTTCCAGAGGTTGTTGACTACTGTCCTCTTCAGCCTCTGCTGTCTTGGCTAATAACCAGGCATTATAGAAATGGTAGTCTAAAGCGTCTGAGGTTTTGGGACAGATCATGCTGTCAGATGCCTCTATATAATTTTGTACAGCAATTCTTTGTCACATATGCTCCAACAATTGAAAGTTGTGTTTTTTAACTTGATCGTTTAGCATTGCTCAACCCTAGGGGTGCAACTGGGGATGTTCTGGCTGTCTTCACATATGTGGTGAAGAAAGAACTGCTGTTGTGCAACAGGGAAGGATGTGGAGGTGAAGAAGCATTTTCCATCACAGCAATAATATCATAATTATGGCAGAGAAGACTGACATTCTGCCAATATTCTTGTCTTAGTTCCCTTGTCTTAGTGCCTGGATCTAGACCTATGGCTTGGGCTGTATCGATAGAATAATGTATAACTATATATATGGTCAAATAAGAGAAGAAATATCCATTACCGATACTATGACTACCCCATCAACAGTGAAATTCCTTGCTTAGCTTACACAAAGGAGTAAAATCATAGAGCAAATGGAAGAGGAAGAGAAAGAAGGAGTTTGTCAGATACAAAAGAAGAGTGGTAAGACAAACACTGTCATTCTCTATGGGGAATGAAGTTTTCCTTTCTCATTGTTAGCTGGTTAAAGCAATATACAATTACATGGATTAAAGACAGTCCTTTTACAACTACTGGTGTGTTTCCAGGCATAAAGGGTTTGTTATGACTACAGGCAGTCCCCAAGTTACAAACATCCAACTTGCAAATGATTCATAGCTAAGAACAGGGGTGAGACAACAGGAAGTGAGAGAAATCTACCTCTTCGAAGTTATAATGGGGAAAAGGGTATTTCCATTGAAGCTTTCCACCTTATAACATGGGTAAGCGCCCCCTCCCTGTGCCATTTTGCTAGCAAGTGAGGCAAAACAATAGGCAGTGATGCTTCCCACATCACATGGGAGAGACCTTGCCCAAACTGAGCAGAAGCATGCTGGCTCCAGTGGAAGACCTCCATGTTTGGGGGGAAGCATCCAAAAATGCTTCCACCCCGGTTGGGAATGGGACCTCTACCAAAAGTCACATAACATTGTATGATGTCTGGCATGGGGCTCTATCCCCGAAGGAGGCTTGAAGCATGCTAGGATACTCATTTTAGTGAGGCCATTTATCACCAATCCTTGTTTCCACAACAAGCTGGATTTTCCAAAATCCAATTATCACAGGGTCAGAAAGTGAGGGAAAATCTTCTGAACAGGGGCATGGACAGCAAAACAAACACCACAGGAGCATTAACTTTCCCTGTGTTATCCAAAGCATCTGTCTGTCTGTCTGTCTGTCTATCTGCAGTTACACTTTTAAAAGCCCCTGTTCCAACTTACATACAAATTCAACTTAAGAACAAATCTACAGAACCTATCTTGTTCATAACTAGGAGACCTGTATATGATTTTAGTCAAGTGTAGCTAAATGATCGCATCTCAGGTTTTAAGATCTACAAAAGCTTTCTGTCCGTCCCACTGTCTTCTCAGATATGTTTAGGGAGGGCACAAGAGAAGGCCTTGTTGGTGACTGCTCCTATATGTATGAGAGGCTGGATGGTGTTTGCATTTAACAGTAATCTAAGATTTTTTTATTCATACAATCTTTTGGTTGTTGACTGGATGTGCCGTAGAGTGTTCAAATGCAAAATGTTGCATATTTTCCCTCTTACTATATTTTTCAAATGTTTTGAAATTGGTTTTAAGTCAATACTTAGTTTCAGTGTAAGCATTATTAAATTGTTTTTTAACTTAAAAACTGGTTGAAGTGGGATTTCATTTTGACTTGAGTGGTTAGCTGTCTCAAGACCTGTAACGAGAGAAAAGTGGGATAAACATTAACTTATGGGGGTGGGGTGTTCTGAACCATACATTTGGCCATATGGTGTGAGAAAGGAATCTAATTTCATTATTTCTTCAAGAACGACTGACAGCTGAAACCTACAGAAGTGTGAATAACTAGGAAGATTAGATAGACATTGTCAAATTATTTCTATTTATTTTCATTGTTTTGGAAACTCATTTACCCAGCAGATGTATTATATTTCTGCTACTCTAAGATGGCTTCCTGTGAAGTAATTCCTTGGATTTTTTTATGTTGCAGTTCCTTATAACACCTAGTAGTAGCCTTGTATCAGATAGCACACCTTTTATTTAAACAAAAATCTCACTTTTTCCTGATCATAACTGGGGGGTATGGTCTGTGTCTACATGCTTTTAGACTAAATATCAACTGCCAAAGAAAGCTATAGTCTGAAAAACTTCAGCTATTCACAGCATCTTACAAATAAAATGGGTGAACCAAAAAAAAAACCTACTCAGTTAACCCAGTATATATAGATTGAATTTATATACCGTCCAATATCCAAAGCAGTTATAACATGATTCTCCAACAGGTGTAGAAATAAAGAAGACAAAATAGTGTATGAGAGAGGATGATCTGGACTTGTTTTACCACAATCTGCATCTGTAAGGTCCCAGTGAATAAGTGGTTCTCAACCTGGGGTCCCCAGATGTTTTTGGCCTACAACTCCCAGAAATCCCAGCCAGTTTACCAGCTGTAAGGATTTCTGGGAGTTGGAGGCCAAAAACATCTGGGGACCCCAGGTTGAGAATCACTGCAGTAAATTGCTTTTGTTCCTTCGGAAGTGGTCAAGTTTTTGCTTTTGGTTTGCCTTCCTGAATCCTGTGTGTAGTGCTTTCCTCCTTTTGGGATGCTGTTGTTCTGTAGGTGCTTTTCTGCAACATAAATCATTTTGGTTTAATTTTTTGGGAGGTTGTTGGAGACTGACTTAGCTTTCGTGCAAATCCTTAGGGAAATATTGTTTTCGGTATCTCCAAACCATAGACATCTACGTGGGCATTTAACTGTAGAATGGGGGGGGGGGGACCCTTACCTCTAATCCAGGGATGAATGAATCTATTCCCAGCCCATATCGCTTTTTATATGGGTTCACCCATACAATTAATTCATAAATTTATCCTATCTGGTTTCTGTATCCATCGGCCTTTTAAAAAAAATCTACATGTAATATTACCTTTGACTGAAAATGCATAAGTGCAGCAACTAGCAATTCTGATCAGAAAGTTGAGACACCAATGGCTAAAGAAGTAAAGTCAATAATTTAATGTCAAAACAATGCCAAAGACAGAAATTCTCTCTGAGGACTTCATCACATTGAAGCAGGGAAGTGTTTGGTAGAGTAGAGCACAGTTATGAAATGAAATGGATTTCTCTGTTAAATGTATCTGTGTTACTCAGTTGTACCTATTTTTCAGTAGGTTTCCTATCAATTTTTAATTGCTAGGCACCGACCACCATCTCTCTCCCCCATATTCTTTGTGGGGGAAAACCTCCTCTCTTTGAAATGTCAGCTGTTAAGTGTCTTCAGTTCTGGAAGCAAGGAAGCAGGGAGGGAAAGCGGGCTTCATTTTAAACCTGAGAACAACAAATGCCATCACATTACAGAATTGGCCAAACATCCTCATCATTGCCAAAAATCCACTTCCCCACCACCTCCTGAAACGTTTGAAAAAAAATGCTGACCCCCATGCTTAAAATACGCAAAGAATGCTTTATCCTACATTTGAACCCAACCTAATATGATGAACGCAGTGGCTTTCCACATTTTAAATGTAGCACTCAGTGGAATTTAGTAAATGTGATGCAGTGGTGAGGATGCTAAAACAACATAGAATTAGCAGTAGAAATAGAAAGATCCAGAGAGGTTAGGATAGGTAGATAGGAAAGGAAGAAACTTGTGGTCATTGCAAACTATGCTACTCTTTCCCTGCTGCTCTCTGTAAGACATGTTAAATTTTTACATGCAGAGTACTATTGCACTTAACAATATTTACATATGTACTTTTTTAAAAGTCTGTTTTTCTGTCAAATAAGCATTTTGAAATCAATTTTCCTTCAAAATAAAGCTTCTTGAATGTATTTGGATTATGTTTTTGAACTGAGAGCTGCACTGGGAGATTTGAGAAGTGCAAAAATAGATGGCTTGCTAAATTCTGATCAGCACATTCATCCAGTAGAAATGAATTCAGTTTGTACAGGAATTTGCAAAGGTCATGTTCCTCAAGCATTCCTACTCCAACACTGCTTTCAATGGTCATGACTGTAATGTCAGTTCAAATGCAATGTTCTTCAGTGGAATCATTCCACACGCATGCTTGCAAGCCATCACGATACAGATACATGTAGGAGGCCAGTATTTGCTTTCCTCATTTCATATCATATTTAAATGGGAAGACAAAGGTTTCCAAGCAGCATGACAGCTAATTACATGAGGTGAATATTCTTCATCATTATTAATGATACCTGGCATAATAGTAGTATAGGTTAAAAGAATCTAGAGGTTTTAATATACCACAAACTACCCCATGTGAATAGTGTGATATGGCAGGAAATATCACACTATTTATTTTGGGTAGCTTTCTGATGAAGGAAAGTAATAATACCACTCTATTCTGTTTTGGGCATACTTCACGTGGTCCAGTACTAGGCACCAAAGTCTAAGATGGATGTCAACTATTGGAGGTCATCCGGAAGACAGTGAGCTAGATCACAAAGTGTCTGGAAACAAAATCCTATCAGAAATATGTTAAGAGAGAGAAGTATATGGAGAAGAGACTACTTGATAGCCCTCTCAAGTAGATGATGGAGCAAACATTTCTCCTGCTGCTTTATCGTGAAGGAGCTGAAAGGCCATTGCAGCCAAATATAGCAACAAATGTCATGCTGGCAATTGCTCTTTGATAGTAACATGGGCAACTTCAGAAAGTATTGGTCTCTCTTTTATTGAAGGCTTTTGAACCGAAGCTAGATGGACATCCACCTATGATGCTTTAGGTGTGGATTCCAGCATTAAAAAAGGTTACACTAAATTGCTCGTGACTTCCTTCCAACCCTACAATTCTATTAAGTAATATTTGGCAGCATTATATAGACAGATATCCTACAGATATTTGCCTAGAAATAAATCCCATTGACATCTTGGTTGCACTGACATCTGAGTAGGTGCAAATTGTATTGTGTAGTTTTGACACTGAGAGATTTAGATTCGAGTCCTCATTAAACTATGAAACTCACTAGGTGTGTTCCATTTGATGATGTAAGATCATGGCCTACGTTTCTTTTCCATCATTCATCCAAGTAACTCAATTTTCGTTATGGTTGTCCATTAGCAGCAATATCACCACCAAGTTGTAAAACATATTTGGCTGAGAATAGGTTATGTACCCGCCTGAAGATTTGAATCTGGCTCTCCTCAGATTCTCAGTGGTGGCTTAAATATCCTAAAGGAATATCCTGTATGCTCTTGGAAGCTAGGAAAGGTCAGCCATTGTTACTACTTGAATGGGAGACCACCAAGGAATACAAGATGCTGTAGGCTATATTTCAGAGGAAAGAACTAACAAAACCAACGAAGTATTCCTTTCTTAAGAAAACCCTATGAAATTCATGGGATCACTGGAAGACAACAAGCAACTCGAAAACACACACAGAGAGACTAACTTCCCAATCCTGGCACCATGTTCTAACAGACACCTTGTAAATAATGTTGGTACCTGTAAGATGTTACTATTTTCAATAATAGAACAGAAAACAGTTCTTCTGAAGATAACACAATGAGTGGGAACTATGTTGTTCTTGTGATGATATAAATAATTTTTTTTAGTTTCTGTTTTTTCCCCTTGTTTTTTCCTTTAAGAGGAAAGGAAAAAACGCCCATACTTTGGGAAGTCTGACTTGGCCATGGTAGTCCACGCTCTGGTTACATCCCGTATAGACTACTGCAATGCTCTCTACGTGGGGTTGCCTTTGAAGACTGCTCGGAAGCTTCAAATGGTACAGTGTTCGGCAGCCAGGTTGCTAACAGGAGCGGCACTCAGGGAGCATACAACTCCTCTGTTGCGCCAGCTCCACTGGCTGCCAGTTTGCTACCGGGAATAATTCAAAGTGCTGGCGTTAGCCTATAAAGCCCTAAACGGTTCTGGCCCTACTTACCTCTCTGAACGCATCTCCTCCTATGAACCAACTAGGACATTAAGATCATCTGGGGAGGCCCTGCTCTCGGTCCCGCCTGCATCACGGGCACGCCTGGCGGGGACGAGAGACAGGGCCTTCTCAGTGGTGGCCCCTCGGCTGTGGAACGCCCTTTCTACAGATATCAGATCACCCCCTCCCTGTTGGCGTTTTAGAGGAAAGTGAAGACCTGGCTGTTCAAACAAGCACTTTGAATCGCCTGAGGGCTGAGAAAAGTGGTATATAAATGAAGTAAATAAATAAATAAATATTTTAGGAGCATTTGAATGGGATTTTTCAAGTTTTATGACACTCTTGTGTCTATCCTGTGGTTTTCCTTTAAAAAAAAGCTTTTTTTTAGAATAATGAAAATAATGAAATGTAATTAGTAACATTGATTGCCTTTTGAAACTTTGAATGATTCACAGCAACAAATTGCTTCTTAAACCCCGTGATGAGTAATGAGGAATGGATTTCCTTTAAAAAACAGTATTTTCCAAACTCTAATATATAAGGAGGTAGAAAATGTATGCTGAAATACATTTTGAAATGTAAGCTTTGAGTCTGAAAAAATCATGCTCCTACTGCTGTTTGTTTTTTTGTCATCTTTTCAATCTGGAGGATAACTTGCTTTGCTCATTCCCAGCCAATTGTTTCTTGTGGCAATTGTGATTTGCATAAATGCTTCTCTGTTTGTCAGCTTCCTTCATAACAGGTGTTCATGGAATAATAGGTTGTGAAAGAGGTGAAAAAGATGGGCAAGTGATTTCCAGGTGCCTACCCTCATTAGCTTACAAGGGAATGAGCTTGAACACCTACCTGGCAAATGCAGAGAATTTATTAAAAAGCTGGCAACGCGCAAGGAAAAAGCTCAGTGTGAATTTTAGTCATGACTTTTTCAAGGACTGTTTGTCTCCTGTGAGACATTTTGAATGACATTCAGTGGTTTTATTTGGCCAGGGGAGACAGATGATGACATTTTAAAATGGCAGTTGATGTGGAGAAGACCAATCATAAATAAGCTTTCAACTCTGTGAGCAACATGGGGTGCAGCAGCAGACTCAAAGCAGCACTTCATTATCTTCATTCAAAGGGATTCTCATTTTGCATATGCTCTGCACATAGAAGGGAGGAAGGTCTCTAGTAAAACCCAACTGCTAACTGGGTTTTACTGGAAATGTATGTGGAAATTGAGCAGTCATCAAGGAGGTTTGAGGCTGTGCATGTATTTCGTTATTATGCCATTGAAAAGTTGTAATTAATGAGAAGGATTAATGAGGCTGGCAGGGGAGGGGTAAATCTCTCCCGACTCTGACCTCCAGGTTTCTCTGTACAGCAGCAGGCTAGATCTGGGGGGCAGGGAGGTTGGGTAGCTCCTGATTCTATTTGGTTTGTTACATATGTTCCATTCAGTGCCTAATAATAATAATAATAATAATAATAATAATAATAATAATAATGGAACAAATGGAATTTTGAAAAAGGAAACGGAGGGCCTGATTCTGGTGGCCCAAGAACAAGCCATTAGAACCAATGCCATCAAAGCCAGAATTGAAAAGTAGACAACAGATCCCAAATGTTGACTCTGCAAGAAAGCAGATGAAACAATAGATCACATCCTCAGCTGCTGCAAGAAGATCGCACAGACAGACTACAAGCAGAGGCATAACACCATTGCTCAGAAGATTCATTGGAACTTGTGCCACAAATACTATCTGCCTGTGACAAAGAACTGGTGGGATCACAAGCTGGAAAAAGTTACAGAGAATGAACACATCAAGCTACTCTGGGACTTCCAAATTTAGACAGAGTTTTGGAGCACAATATTTCTGACCTCACAATTGTGTTAAAAAACAAAGTATGGATTGTCGATGTTGCAATCCCAGGTAACAGCAGGATTGAAGAGAAACAATTAGAAAAGCTGACACGATATGAAGATTTAAAGATCGAACTGCAAAGACTCTGGCATAAGCCAGTCATGGTGGTCCCAGTGGTGATTGACACACTGGGTGCAGTGCTTAGAGACCTTGGCCTGCACTTAAACACAATCGCCGCTGACAAAATTACCATCTGCCAGCTGCAAAAGGCCACTTTACTGGGATCTGCACACATGATTCGCCGATACATCACACAGTCCTAGACATTTGGCAAGTGTCAGACGTGATTCAATACAACAGCCAGCAGAGTGTCTGCTGTGGATTCATCTTGCTGTGTTTCAAATAATAATAATAATAATAATTTTATATTTTACCCACCTCTCCTCATAATCATTGCAAACATTCTATAAAATACACATATTAAAACATATATCTATACATATTGAAATACACAGAACAAAGATTAAAACACAGAATGTTTAAAATTCATAATTAAAACTGATTGGGTAGGCCTGCCAGAAAAGATAGGTCTTCAAATGGGTTTTAAATTGTGACAGCTTATTTTTCTCTTAGAACTTTTCCAGTAGGTAATTCCATAATCTTGGGGTGGCCAATGAAAAGGTCCTCTGGGTGACAGTGACCAGTAGGGTTCTGGCAGGCTGGAGTAGCCACCCCCAGAGGACCTATGCATTCAGGGCAAATTGTACTGGTGAAGGTGATCCTGTAGGGAACCTGAACCCAGATCATGTAAATTTTTAAAGGTCAAAACTAACACCTTGTGCTTTGCATGGGAACTAATTGGCAGTCAGTGGAGTGACTTTAGTATGGGTGTCATACATTCACGCCTGTAACCAGTCTGGCTTCTGTATTTTGAACCAACTGGAGTTTCTGAACTTGGTACAAAGGTAGCTCATTGCAAAGTGTGCTGCAGAAATCCAACCTTGAGGTTACCAGTACATGCACTGCCACCTTAAGGTCCTCCAAATCTAGGAGGGGGCGCAGCTGGCATATCAGCCAAAGCTGTTAGTAAGCACTCCTGACCATCACATCTACCTGGGCGGGCATTTAAAGAGTCAAGTCCAGGCACATTCCCAAGCTACAAACACAGTCTTTCAGGAGGAGTGTAACCCCATCAAGAATTGGTTGACACACCTCCATCCCTGGAATAGAACCCCTGATGGCAATCACTTCTGTTTTGTCTGGATTCAGTTTCAATTTGTTTTTCGTCATCCAGCTGATTACCTTTGTCAGGCATTCATTCAGAGGAGACATGCCAATCTTAGCTGAGGCAGTTTTTGAAAGCATGGAAAAAAACATTTGGTTATAATCAACATAACTGATAACATCCTGCCCCATGCCTCTGGGTGATCTTTCCTAGCTGTTTTGTGTACGTACTAAAAAGCATTGGGGATAGAATGGTGCCTTGTGGGATGCCATAGAACAGCTTTCCCATCTTCTCATGATGTGGCCAAAGTACTTCATCTTTGCCTCTAATATCCTTCCCTCCAATGGGCAGTCAGGCTTTATTTTCTGAAGTATTGACTGGTTGGATCTTCTTGAATTCCAAGGCACTCTGAGAACATTCCTCCAACACTACAGTTCAAAAGCATCTATCTTCCTTCGCTCAGCCTTCCCTATCGTCCCACTATTACATCCGTAGGTTACTAAGGGGAATACCATTGCTTTAACTATGCAGATATTGTTTGCCAGTGTTATGTCTCTACTCTTCACTATTTTATCAACATTGGTTATTGCTCTCCTCCCAAGAAGTAAACGTCTTCTGATTGACCATAGCCATGGCTATTAGCAAAGAAGTATTGCTTTAGGCAACTGCATTTGTGCTGAGAATGAAGTTGTCCAATGCCACTTTTACTAATATTGCAGATAAGGACAAAATGTGGAAGAGAAAACTGAGTAAAATTCTGAAGGCAAAGGGAAAAGGTGGGTTTAGAGAAGACAATTCTAATTACCTTTCCCCCTTAATTATAACAAATCCCAGAGCTCTAATATAATGTTAAAAGATTCTTAAAAGTGCAAAATTGTATAGATGTGGGACCTTTACTGCCACGATGCAGGCATGCCTGATATTTTTTAGAGTGCCTCATTAATACTGAATAAATGATCAGTCTGTGAGGATCATTGCCTGTTTCAGCTCATGTTAACAGAAGGATTGAAGATATTGAATTTCTGAGTACTTTGCATCACATTATCTATCTCACTACGTGTAATGGAAAGTAGTTGAGTCAAGGGAGCAGAAGAGATCTGAGACAGTCCATTAGCTAAAGCAGGATTCTCTAGACATCTTTCTCTCACAGTTTCCCGTGTCATAGGAATCTGCATTGGCCTGAACAGCAACTGGTTTTATGAATTTCTTTTGGAATTTGTATAAAATGCTGTCTGTGTGAATTTTAATTTTTGTGACCACAATGAAAAGCTACTTCTATAGACATGAATCTGAACTAAAGGGCAGCATGTTGTCTGGAGTGATTATACATCCTCAAGCAACCATTCGTCTTCATCTGGAAGAACTGTAAAATTTTCCGGGTCAGGCTAGGATTGTCCATGGACACCAGCAGAGCCATTTGGTGTATGACTCTAGGTTTTTACTCAGCAATGATTGGGAACATGTTAGTGATATATCCAAGTCTAATGTCACATTATGTATCTATCTATGATTCATTCTTATGATCACTGTGGAAGGAGGTATCTAGCACCTCCATGCATAATGGTCTCCTGCTCACACAATCTATGTCTCTGGCTCTATGGCACAGCCTCCCACAAGCTATTTAATGGGTGGAAAAGGTACTGAGTGGCCAGGACATTTCCAAGTTGAGGCCACAAAGACAAAAGCTTAGGAACCAGCTGGAGATCCAGGAGAATGATGTCCAGTGTGCTACCAGGCACAATTCAAAGTGCTGGCTTTAGCCTATAAAGGCCTAAACAGTTTTGGCCCAATGTATATGTCTGAATGCATGTCCTCTTATGAACCATCTAGGACCTTAAGATCATCTGGGGAGGCCCTACTCTCGTTACTGCCTTCATCACAAGTACGTTTGGCAGAGACGAGAGACAGGGCCTTCTTGGTGGTGGCCCCTTGGCTGTGGAACACTCTCCCTATAGATATTTGATCGGCCACCTCCCTTTTAACATTCTGGAAAAAAGTCAAGATGTGGCTTTTTGAACAAGCATTTGCAAATGCAGAATAACTGACATAGGAAAATGGAACAACTAAACAATGAGTCCAGACAACGTTTCTAACAAGGAAACACTATGAATTTATATTTTATTCATTTGTTTCGTTTTTATTATATGTTATGTTTTTAATTGTATTTATGACATTGTAAGCATTGAATTTTGCCCTGTTAACCGCCTTGAGTCACCTATGGGCTGAGAAAGGCAGTATACAAATACAGTAAGTAAGTAAATAAATAAATATGTCCAGCTACAGAAACATGGCTCAGTCTATCTGTGATTTCTAAGTTACTAAATGGCCATGGAGTGAGATGATATGCCTCAAAAATGATTTTTTTTTTTAAAAAAAATAGAAGATGGGATTCCTTTGGATTTCCTACTGTCTTCTCTCCTGCTCTAGGATGGTGCCATTTTGACTACATAAACAATGACACTCATGTTCTGATTGCAGGCAATAGAGGGAGATTTGGGCTAACCCAGCTGAGAGCGGCTCATTTTTCACCAACTTGCAATCTATAGGAAATGTATAGTGTATCTCTTCACACATTGCAGAGTTCCCTGCTACAGTGGATCCCAGTCTTTGTTTCTCTTTGTTTGTTTCTTTCAGTTCCTAGAAATCCCAAGCAATATAGCCAGTATTCAAAAATTGTGGGGGATGGGGCTGCAAACCTATGGAAAGCCAAACATTCAGAAGCACTGCTCTACAACGTGGAGCCCTTTATTTCTATTCTTTGTTGTTATAAACATTTTGCTATAAAGCGTAGGTTGGTGAATACAGTCCCATTTGGAACATTTCTTTGTTGCTTGACAAAAGGAGGACATCTAACTTCTTTCTAAAGGCCTTGACTTAATGTACTTTTCACACTTCCTCATGCACATCAATAAAACAATAAATCTGTCTTAAGGTTGTTGTCAGAATACAATTAAAATAGGTACTGTGAACTTTGCAAGGACAGTTTGCCATATGCAGAGATGCATGGGAAGAGTAATCTGGCAGTGACTTTTGGGACTGTTTTCCCTTGCTGTAAACTATGTTACTTCCTAGGATATAATTTGTGTCACCTGTTATAATATCAAATGAATTAATCATTATTAAACCATTACAATGAACACTTAGGAAGCATTACCAGTATGATCACTTAAAGAGATGGCACTTTTTTTTTTTTTTGCTCAACTGACTCCAGAAAGCTGTGTTCTTACTGTAATGCTTCTACGACTCCTAGTACTAAATCTTGATGTTAGTTTTTATTTACTGCTGCTAGTGAGTTTAGTGGGATCAAAAATCCTAGGGAAAAGTAGTAAAAATATAATGAAATAATAAAATCGCACATCCAGGCCCATAATCTTTAAAACCTGTAATGACTCTCATGTAACATAGATAGCGGTTTTTCTTGAAGATCAGCTTAAAATGTCACAAATGAACTTTACAGATAAATAGAGACAGTCTTGATGGCTGTCTATGAGTTGAAGGACCAATTCAAACACAGCAGCTAAGGAGAAGAAGAAACGTTCAAGGCCTGGTGAGTTGAGCCAGAAAAAAAAAACTAAATTAGTAGAGACCTAGTAAGTCTGTTCATCAGAACAGATCAGATAAAAAATATTGTGCTGTCTGAAGTGAAAATTAAGATAAGTCCATCCAGGCATGTAGCCACGGGGGGGGGGGCTCGAGGGGCTTCAGCCCCCCCCCCCCCCGAAATTCTCATGGTGGTTCGCGAGAAGGCCTTACTGGTGCATTATTTAAACTGTTATGTTTATTCATATCATAGAATCATAGAATCATAGAATCAAAGAGTTGGAAGAGACCTCATGGGCCATCCAGTCCAACCCCCTGCCAAGAAGCAGGAATATTGCATTCAAATCACCCCTGACAAATGGCCATCCAGCCTCTGTTTAAAAGCTTCCAAAAAAGGAGCCTCCACCACACTCCAGGGCAGAGAGTTCCACTGCTGAACGGCTCTCACAGTCAGGAAGTTCTTCCTAATGTTCAGATGGAATCTCCTCTCTTGTAGTTTGAAGCCATTGTTCCGCGTCCTAGTCTCCAAGGAAGCAGAAAACAAGCTTGCTCCCTCCTCCCTGTGGCTTCCTCTCACATATTTATACATGGCTATCATATCTCCTCTCAGCCTTCTCTTCTTCAGGCTTCTTCATGATCTGATCACCATAATCATTATATCCCAGATGCATGGGGGTATTGGGGTAATGATACAAAAGGTTTGCTAGGCTAGATCCTCTTTCACTCAGACTCAGCCCCCCCCCCCCAAAACCCAGCCCCCCAACCCCCACCCCCCAAAAATTCAGCCCCCCCCCCCCCAAAACAAAATCGTAGCTACAGGCCTGGGTCCATCTTCTGTTCATCTGGACTGGCAATTGGTACTTCAATTCATGTTATGAATTAAATGCAGACAGCTGACTTGGGGGGTGTAATATAAGGTTTCAAACTATTTTTTGCCATTTTTTTCTTAGCCACACTAGTCTTAAAAACACATTTAGTGACAGGCATGAAAGAAAGCCTTTCCAGTGGATGCTCCTAGGCTATGCCTCCATGACAGGTGAGACTTAACCACTCTAGGCTCTAGGTCAGGGGTCCTCAAACTAAGGCCGGGGGCTGAATGCGGTCCTCCAAGGTCATTTACCCGACCCTTGTTTAGGGTCAACCTAAGACTGTAATGACTTGAAAGCACACAACATCAACAACAACAATCCTATCTCATCAGCCAAAAGCAGGCCCACATTTCCCATTGAAATACTAATAAATTTATATTTTTAAATTTGTTCTTCATTTTAATTATTGTATTGTTTTAAAGTGTTTTTTGCACTACAAATAAGATATGTGCAGTGTGCATAGGAATTCATTCATTTTTTTTCTAATTATAATCCGGCCCTCCAACAGTTTGAGGGACTGTGACCTGGCCCTCTGTTTAAAAAGTTTGAGGACCCCTGGTCTAGGTTGTTAGAAGAGGGAATGTAACCACATCTGAATTTCACAAGCTCCTCAATTTTGAATTGCTCTCCAGTTAAATAATAATAATTTATTTGTTTGACTAATCATATGACCATTTCAAAATACAACACGAATAAAATACAAGACAAAAAGGAGAGTACAGTAGCTGACCTTCTATTTACAGTCAAAGTCTTATTGTCCTGGTTCTTCTTTCAGGAAATGTGCTTTTTTCTTGATAGTGAAATAAGAAACAACACAACTGTGTGGGTTAACTATTGGCAACTTTTATTGTATGTTACCAACCAATCTCTGTGTGATCTGCCAACCAATTTAAAGACATGAACATGAACTTGAACTTGAACTTGAGACCAACTCATCCTCAAACAATGGCGAGACAACACAGTCCCGGATGCAACCCAAATGTTGTTTCCAAGGTGACCCTTCAGGGAAACGGGTGGAGAATTCAATCCCAACTCCAGAGGATATTGAGACCATAACTCTTTCTGCTCAAGGCCACTACTGTTCACCCTCTCCTCATTTCATTTAATAACAGATGAGGGTTTCCATTCATGGCCTACACCATAAAGGGGTGCCTTAGGTGCACACCGACATGTAACCTAGCCCTATTTTTCTGACCACAGATTAGTTGTATCAACATTTTTAGACTTGTTGTTCATTCATTCAGTCACTTCCGACTCT
Source organism: Anolis sagrei (assembly GCF_037176765.1). NCBI lineage: Eukaryota > Metazoa > Chordata > Lepidosauria > Squamata > Anolidae > Anolis > Anolis sagrei. The sequence continues at coordinate 76,514,505 of NC_090025.1, read as the reverse complement.
TCGTGACCTCATGGACCAGTTCCCTGTCAGCTGTCACCATCCCCAGCTCCTACAAAGTCAAGCCAGTGACTTCAAGGATACCATCCATCCATCTTGCCCTTGGTCGGCCCCTCATACTTTTTCCTTCCATTTTCCCAAGCATAATTGTCTTCTCTAAGCTTTCCTGTCTTCTCATGATGTGGCCAAACTTAAGACTTAGACTTAAGAGTCCCAAATCTCATTTAGCCTCTTGCATGAGATTTAATGCTACCTCCAGCCTCCACCCCATTTTTGCAAGTTACTTTTCCCCCTTTTCTGTTGATGCAGAAGCCCCAAAGAGTGAATGTATCTTTAAACCCTTTGCACTCACCTGCTTCTCCTGACAATTAAAGAAAACAACCTTTGAAAGAAACAACATGAAGGCTGCACTAGTTCTACTCATGTTAGATAAGTTCTTTATTTGTTTATTTATTTAAAACATGTATATCCTGTCCTTCTCAACCCCCAAAGGGGGGACTCAGGCCAACTTACAATTGGCAATCATTAGATGCCAACATAGAACTATTACAGCACATCGATGAACATAAACAGGTCAACAACAGTAAAAAAAATACATTAAAATACATCAAAAATACATTAAAAATAATGGCCCTTAAAATAGTAACACCACCAAGTCTGAGTCTGCAAATCCAAATCATTGTCCAGAGTTCCAGTCCAAGATCTCTTCATTGACAATTCTCATGTTGCTCAGCCAGCTGCTCGAATGCTTGGTCCCAAAGCCAAGACTTGAGGTTTTTTTCCTGAAGGAGAGGAGAGATGGAGTTGTCCTAATGGACTTATCCGTTATTCTGTTGTTGTTGGTTTTTCTTTTTATTAGACCTCATTTTTGTAAATTAAGTGAGATTGAGCAAAGACGTTTGTACTTAAGTTTGTACCACAGCCATACAGATAGATAGATATCCATCACTGTGCTTTGTGAATGCCAAAGATGAGACAAGGAGGGGGTTTAGTGAATGTTTTGCCTCAAGTACAGGATTAACATGCCTAAATTGGTGTGAAAACAACTCCTCTTTGAAGGAGAGCAGTCTCACTTCAGGCAACAAAATGTCTTGGGCCAGAACTGGCCAAAATTAGCCTCAAGTGAGTTCCTCTTTTGAAACTATAAACCCTGCCTCTTGCAATTTTGTATTTGGAAAGGCTCCCAAAGGGCTTCCGGTGCAAGGGTTTGAAAAGGATGTAATTTTACTAATGACTGCAGAAATTGCAAAATATATATATAATAATATCGGAACAGATAAGTATGAATTCTTTCTGTTCTACTGAATTTTTTTCACTTACAACTTTCATATCATTTCGTACTTTTCTTTTAATGGCTATAGATAAAAGAAGCATTATGGGATTTCTTGTTCAGAGGAAGGGTTTAAAAATAAATAAAGCTCATTGGAAAATGTGCCCCATGATAGTCAACTGCCTCTGTGGTGAGATTAAAAATATTCTAAGCATGTGCTCGATGAGCCTGCTAATCACTGTTTGGATTTTGTTATAAAATATTTAATAAATGCACTGCAGTAAGTGAAAGTTATATACTAATAAAATATGTACTCTACCCAAACTTCCCTTGAACAAGGTTCATTGTAATTGAGGCTGGAATTGCACTGCCATGTAATCCATTTTTAGAATGCAGATTAACTGCATTGAACTGGATTATGTGGTCATGTAGACACATATGATCCAGTTGAATGCAGGTAATTTGCATTCTGAAACTGGATTATGTAGATCCAATCTAAAACAAGACTCGTGGCAAGTGTATTCCCATGATTAATTTACATTAACTTCATCTAAGATTTACTTAGGATGTTGTTTATTTATTTATTTATGACATTTATATGCTGCCCTTCTTGCCCTGAAGGGGACTCAGAGCGGCTTACAAGATTATATACATACATACAATATATTATATTATTAGCATAGTACAATATCAGTATTATATATTACTATATTGTACTATATCATTATATTGTAATATAAAATATATAATCATAATATATTATTATTAGTAGTATTATATTGTATTACATTATAATATTATAAATATATGTATATACAATATATTATATTATTTTAGCATAGCACAGGATACATGATGGAACTGTCTCTCCTCCCCCCCCCCCCTTCACTCTGGTCCAAAGCAGCAGTTGGTGCTGGGGGGGAGGGGCCCCCAACTGATGACATATGTAGGAGACAAGGTGAAGCTGCCCCCTGCCCCTCTCTCTTCTTCTTCTTCTTCTTCTTCTTCTTCTTATTATTATTATTATTATTATTATTATCTATGCTGCCTCTTTCCCTCACCTGCCACCCATAGCCCAGTTCTCCAAAGGGTAAAATGTATTGGCTATCTGGCTTTGAAAGTTCTTCCATCCTTTGCCGAGAACAGTCTGGCTTGTTTCCTTGTATTGGCTAATATAGATTGTCATAGACATTTCAAGGGGCAGTCCTTACCTAGGTTTGACTTCCTTTAGAAAGAATGATTGCTGGAAATGGATCGTGCTTTGTAGTGTTGCCATTATTATAAATGTATAAAACAGACATGACTGAAGGCGATGGAAGCTGAGGACAATGAATCTGGTCTGGATTTTAGTTTGAATGTTAGTGGAAATTTCCGAGATGTGGATTCTGTTCTACTTCTAGGATTTTAGTGATGCAATTCAGATCTTTTAAAGTTTGGAGTAAAACCAAAATTGGATCCATCATCCACACAGACATGGAAGCTACCAGCTGCCTCTAGATCAGTAGTTCTCAACCTGTGGGTTCCCAGAAGTTTTGGCCTTCAACTCCCAGAAACTCTAACAGCTGGTAAACTGGCTAGAATTGCTGGGAGTTGTAGGCCAAAACACCTGGGGACCCACAGGTTGAGAGCCACTGCTCTAGATGAAGGCAAAAGATCAGAAGCTTCCAATAGCTGTAAATCCAAAAAAAGAAAAGAAAAGAAAAACCCAGCTCTCTAGCATGTAGCTTTGCCCCTCCAAGTGTCTTCTTGTTCCCATGCCAGCTTCTGGTATTTCATTCACAGACTGATCTAGCTTACATTATCCCAGCTAAGGATTGGTGGATATGAGAAAGCATGGAAAGTTCTATTCTGAATTATTTGCACACTGGGTTGTTGTAGGCTTTTCGGGCTAAATGACCATATTCTAGAGACCTCACAACTTCTGAGGATGCTTCCCATGGATGCAGGCGAAACGTCATTGGAGAATGCCTCTAGAATATGGCCATATAGCCCGAAAAGCCTACAACAACCCAGTGATTCCAGCCATGAAATCCTTCGACAATACATATTTGCACACTCTTGTCAAATACCAGACTCTGTGTGCCAGAAGTCACTTTTTTCATTTGGGTGTGGTGGTGACAATGGTGGAACAGTAGTAAAAGCTGTTCTCCTTAGGAGATGAAACTGCCTTGATAGTCTAAATCTACTCAGGAGCAATTGAGATAGTTTCATCTTTAAATAAAGATAGACACCTCACTCCAGTTACTACCATACCTGCACTTTACTTTTGCTACTCCTCTTCCTTCTCATATGCTTATATAGTAATGTTTGTAAATAAGTTATTGGCTATATGTAATGATGATGATTACAACAACAACAACAACAACAACAACAACAGTAATGCATTTATTGCCCACCTCTCCCTGTGGTTTGAAGTGGGATACAACTTCAGTAAAACAAGAGATAAAACACTATTGAAAACATACAACAAGGCCTTGCTTTTTTAATCAAGTTGACAAGTATAGACCATTAACCAGCTAATTCTTTTAAAAGGTAACTAAATGGTTAGATATAATTATGATAATGGAATGACCACTTGTTCCCGGAGAGTGTGCTTTGATTTATTCTAAGCAATCCAAGACCTGGACAGATATATAAACTCAATTTTCCTAGTTTCCAACAGACCTCACAACCTCTGAGGATGCCTGCCACAGATGCAGGTGAAACGTCAGGAGAGAATTCTTCCAACTAATGACAGAGTAAGGAAAGAGGAGAATACTCTATTAGCAATCCAAGTGATATGATCCCCCTGACAATCCTCCAGTTTTTCTTAAGACCTATGGTAATCAAGACTGATGTTGGAAGCTTCCATCTTATGGCCACATACTTCCCCATATAATCGATTCCATAATTGCATGCACACATCTGTTGGCATGGAGTAGACACTAAAAACTACTGCTGCTAGAGGTTTCTGCATGCTTTCTTCCCACATAAGAGCCTTCTTATCTGTTTATTTTGATTGTATGTTATGTCTTTGTTTTTAATGTTGTTTATGTGTTGTTTGCCACTTTGAATCCCGAGTTGGGATAAAAGTGGGATAGAAATAAATAAATAAATAAATAAATAATTCTGCTTCGCCTGCCTGCTGAGAAATTTCTGCCTCTGTCCTGGACAAGATGGATTGGTACTGCCTTAAGATTGTTGAAAAAGCTGTTGGTGCTACACGGCCCTGCCAATTAACCCTTGTCAATTTGCTACATACAGTGAGGGTTCATAGCAATCCTGGGATCTGCTGCCTTCTCAAAATGGTAGGAGACAATGCTCTCGCCTCTCTGTCATGACTCGGGCTGCCTGCCTTTCAAATTAGGGGATGTTTGTAGAATGGTAGTAATACTGTGCTTGCCTCTGATCTTCAGGCTCAAGAAAACCATCTTGACAGTGGATAGAGACATGCTCTTGCTACTATCATGCTAAATGCTTACAAATGTTACTGCATACAAGTCTTAGGACCTCATCACATAGGGCTTGGGCTCCATCCTACAATGCTTCCAGGATGGAGCCCATCACATGATGCAGGTATACTTCCAGTAGGGCTCTGCCTGGCTCTGTTCTGGAAGTGTTATAGGACGGAGCCCTGAGAACACAGGTGGCCATCCATGTTGTCATTAGGTAAGCTGGGAACAGTGCAGGAGAAGCCGAGCAGCACTGGTTTTCCCCATGTGATGGAGAAGGGGGTGATGTGGGGCACTTAAAGCTGGTTTCCCCCACTGTCTGATGGATTTGTCCTGTTTCTTGATGGATTCCCCTGTTGTTCCCTGGCTTAAGGAGCTCAATGTGATGAGGTATTTACTGACAGTGCCTCTATGAGCACCATGTACATTTGTCGTATGATTGATTTGGCTAAATGAATGATCCAATGTAATACTAACAATAAGAATGTTCTTTTTATTTATATAATATTTTATTATGATTTTTGAATGGGAAAATTTACATAAAATAGGAATAAAACAATTGAGGTAAATTGTACGGAAAAGAGCGGAAGGGAATGATTAAGGAGTGGTAGGGAGCGAAGCAAATCTAAAAGATTGGAGTGTGATAGGAATGGAGTGGGGGATTAGGGGAGAGTAATAGGGTTGGGAAAGGGAATTTGTACTTCCATTCTTCTCTATAGTGGTATTAAAATTCCGTTATAATCCTTTATTTTACTTCTGCTTTCTGCTTTCCTAGCGATAGTATCTTCTATCTTCTATTATCTTCTTTTTAGATTAATTATTTTATTTTCCTTCAACCATTGTATAAAAGAAGTCATCAATAATTTTCAATGCTGTAAATATATGTTAAAAGGGGAATCACATCAAGAAAGCAAATTGGACACCCAGTAGAAAGCGGGGAACAGTTGCGACAAGGGAAGGAAACAAGTGTCACTAACTAAAACATGCACATGAACTGATGAACACTATTACTCAAATGGAAAAGAAAGGTCATTAAATTATTTCTACAAGGTAATTTTTTCTACAAGGCAAAAAGTGTGAAATTAAAAAGAGCAAAATTCAGAAATACCAGACTCAAGTGCAAATGTCCATATCATCACCAAAAGATGTTCATACAATAATTTATTTATTTATTTACAGCTTTTATATTCCACCCTTCTCACCCCACAGGGAACTCAGGGCGGATTACAGTGTACACATATATGGCAAACATTCAATCCCAATTTTTGACATACAAACATATACAGACATACACAGAGGCTATTTAACTTTTTTTCTGGCCACCAGGAGAGCTGTCGCTTTCATTGTCCATCTGCGATGCTGACGAAGCACTTCCGCATTCCTCGCATGCTTCCCCGCTGGAATGCTTTGCTGGAGTCTTCTTTATGGCCTCATAAATCAGTTAATTTAGCCTGCCCACACTTTAAGGTGGTACCTTATTTTCCTACTTGACGGATGCAACTGTCCTTCAGGTTGCAAAGGTCGACAACAGGCTACACACAATTGGTTGGAAACCCACTCCAACCCGGGCTGGCTTCGAACTCATGACCTTTTGGTCAGAGTGATCTTATTGCAGCTAACACTCAGCCAGCTGCACCACAATCCCCGTGCTCTGTATCTGTGAAGAATATGTTCCTGCCCTACTGGAGATATGTGAAACTTTGGATATGACCAGATGCCACTGAATTACCAGTCTCAGCATAGTATAGAGTTGTGTTGGAAAAGCTAGGGATTCATAGAGAGGTTTTGCTTGGTTTTCCAAGACAATTCTATAGTAATATCTGGGAGAAGTATGCCATAGAATCACCTAGTAAATTCCTAGAGAGACCTCTTTCCCCTCAGCATATGGGTCCACCAGACAGGGTGGTTTTACTGTACATCTAACAAACAAATGAAGATGTACAGTAGAGAATTACATATTCAACTTTCATGACTTGCCATAATATTTCCTTAGTGCAGGTAAGATTCTTGTATATTATCACTGAACACATCCAATTCCATCTCCCACGTTTTTTTTCTCAATATGTCATTTTGGAGACAAATTGTCTGGCTTTTACCCACTTATTTTTGACACGTGGGTCTACAGATAGATTAAAAATTACTTTGGACTGCATTATTCCACTCCATAATTGAACAGGAGCCATGTGAATATCAAGCTGGAACATATCAAGGTTGGCTAAATTCATGTCGGTGTTCAGGATTTAACTGAATTGGTTGCACAGCTCCAGTTTTCAGCCTTCATTGAACTAGAAAACTGAAATAATATCATATAAGTGAAATGACTGAGCACGCTTGCAAATCTCAGACAGTCTGTGACTATCCCTTGGGCTGGAACTAGTCAATGGATGCATAATGAAGGATTTATCTAGATTGTGAACCCAGTCATGAAAAATCAAAATCCGCTCACAAATCATCCTGAATTAATTTAGCATTTTAAAAAGAGAGTCTTACTAATATACTGTGTGCACCTGATATCAGCTGGTGTTTGTGCTAAATTAATTCTCATGTGGATACCAAAATCCATGGATGAAGTCCTGTTATATACAATGGCACAGTAGCATGGGATACCTTATGTAAAATGGCAAAATCAAGGTGTGTTTTTATTTTTCGTTATCTGAGCAAGTCCTTCACAAGCCATAATTATTCTACTCCATAATTGAACAGGAACCATGTGAATATCAAGCTGGAACAAATCAAGGTTGGCTAAATTCATCTAGAAAGCCATAATATAGACTGCAAGCGTTGGAGACCTCACTCTAGTCTTTTTGCTCATGCATCAGAGCATTTTTTGTCTTTTGTTCATGTGTCATGACCCTATTTGTGTGTGCATGCCTGTGACCTTATCGGCCTCTATCAAGAGTGCAGAACCTTCAGCCTTGGAGTTATTGATGGACTTCAAATCCTATTTAGGGGAATGGCAGGAGTTGTGTGTCAATAACATCTGCCTTAGTCACCTCTAGACTGGATTACTGTAATGCACTCTACATGGGGCTGCCCTTGAAAATGCCTTGGAAACTCCAGATGGTCCAACATGCGTCAGCCAGGTTGTTAACCGAAGCTCCTTACAGGGAGTGGTCAACCCTCCTGTTCAAGGAGCTCCACTGGCTGCCATTCATTTTCCGGACCCAATTCAAGATGCAGGTTCTTACCTACAAAGCCCTGAACAGTTTGGAACCTGCCTACCTACGTGACCACATTTCTGTATACGAAACCACTCGATCTCTTTGATCATCTGGAGAGGCCCTGCTTGTACTCCCACCTGAATCGCAGGCGTGACTGGTAGGGACAAGAGAGAGGGCCTTTTCGATGGTGGCCCCTTGCCTCTGGAACTCACTTCCTAAGGACATCAGGCAAGCCCAAACTCTGGCAGTCTTTAGAAGGAGCTTGAAGATGTTGTTGTTCCAGTTTACCTTCCCAGAATAATGATCTCACAGCACTTTGTCCTCCAAAGCACTTTACATTGTTTTAAGTCTGCTTGTATGTTTTTCACAAACGCCCCATCACTTTTTCGCCCATGTTCCAGCATTATTTTCAATTTTAATTTTACATTTGGCCTTCCCATAGTTTTAATTGTGTGTTGTCTTACTGTTAATGTTTTCATTATTTTATTGTCCATGTTTTATTTTAATTGCTTGTATTGTTGTTATTTTTGCTTGCATTGTTGTATTTGGGTTCGGCTTCATGTAAGCCGCACCGGGTCCCTTGGGGAGATGGTAGCAGGGTACAAATAAAGTTTTATTATTTATTATTATTATTATATACTCCATTCTTATATATATTACTCATATTTTAAAAGTTCCTTTATGAAAAGGTTTTGTTTTTGTTTTTCATAAATTGTACATTGCTATGGTAGTTGGGGGAGAGGTCAACTCCAATCAAGAATGCTAAGTAGATGACCTCTGCCGACAGGGTTATTTTTTTCCTGTTTTCAATTTGACTGAACTCTTTGAGAAACTAAATTAATTGTGCTTTCCACAGTTGATTGGTGTGTTGGTAAAAAGCGCTATGTAAACTGCTTCTACATTAACAGCAATGGAAGGAATAAATAATTCAGATCATGTGGACCAAAATGACAATACTAACTAGGCATTCATTGATCTGCTCTGTATCATACCTTTTAGTAAACCACAAGACTGACCCACAGGAAGATGCAAATGTTGGAACTGACTGGTTTTGTCAAGTTCAGTTCAATCAAGATTCACTGATCTCATTTTCTTCTTTGCAGTCTCTTGGTTTCCCAAGGAAGCAGTTGAAAAAGATGGGATGTCTAAGTTTCCATTTTATTGTCAGCCTCCAGTAGAATTCCCCATGCAGAGTTAGCTCACTGCAGAAGAAAAGAAAATGGAGAAATACTTCTCAGTGAGCCATTTATCCTATACGAAATAACCCCAGAGCGGTCGATCCCAGCATATTGCTGCCATTTCATTAACTAACAGAAAATAATCTACCTGTTGAATAATACATCTCTTAGCAGTAGCTGCCAGCCACCGTCCTTCTGCTAGTGATAGATATTAAGAAATCCAATTTGGACTTATCATATATATGGGTGAGAGTCTATGTATTTGCACACAATATTTATAATAATCTGTCTTCCTTCTCACATTGTATGCAATTCTAGAGCTATGCCCTTTAGCATAGGGCATGAAGACAAACAGGAGCACAGGACGAGGCTTAAAATTGGCATGGCTGAATAAATATGATTAGCATAAAATTTTACGGTGTGTGTGTGTCTCACCTAACTTATGGTGACCATACAAATTTCATAGGGTTTTCTTAGGTAAGAAAAAGAATGCTTCAAGATGAATTATATTCTAACAAAGAAATATATCATTGCATTTGTAGGCATCATCCACCGTTGGAATATAATAATGCTTTAGAATATATTTCACCTCCAAGTATTCCTTACCTAAGAGAGCCCTATATAAGTTGAAGGGTCACCATAAGTCAGGTGACATGGAGCCATTACTGACTCTTTTTAGCTTTGAAGATCAGATGTCTTCAGAGTGTTTAAGTATATAGACCAAACATGTCCTTAAATGCTATTCCTTCATACCATGATTGTGAATATAAGGAGAAGGGTAGACAATTGAAATAGCCATTTTCTTTGGGTTTTTTCTGGGATAAAAAAAATCTGACTGATGCTCATTTTAATTAAATAATAAATAAAACTGTATTTGTATCCCACCACAATCTCCTTGAAGGGACTTGAGGCAGCTCACAAAAGCACTCAATAGTGCAGTGATAACACAGAGAATACAGTAGGTACATCAACATAGAAAACAGAAAAATAAACATTCTACACATAAAGTTTATATAAAACAATCTATAAAATTCCTGCTGATATAGACTAATTGTATACTATGTCAGTCCCATAAAGTACAAAGTGAAAACAATCACCAAGTCCTCAAATTCGATTGTTAAGGTATTCGACATGGTCAAAGGCTTGTTTTAAAAGCCATGTCTTCAGATGTGTCCAAAAGACTTGGAAAGTGGGGGCCAGCCTTAGGGCATTCCAAACCCAGGGGCACCCCCAAGAAGGCCCTCTCTCTTGTCCCCACCAACAACGGCTGAGACCATGGTGGGAGTGAGAGGAGGGCCTCCCTGGGAGATTTTAGCACTCGCACCAGTTCATAGAAGGAGATGCGGTCTTGAAGATAGGTTGGACCCGAACCATATAGAGCTTTGTAGGTAATAATCTGCACTTGTTGGCAGCCAATAGAGTTGCTTCAATTGGAACATGGTGTGCTCCCTATAGCTAGCCCAAGTTAGCAATCTGGCTGCTTACCTTTGCACTAACTGCAGTTTCTGAGCCATCCAAAGGCAGCCCCACATAGGTGCATTACAGTAGTCTATTTTAGATGTAACTAAGGCATAGACTACCGTGGCCAAATATGGCTTCTCGAGATACGGTCACAGCTGACCCACAAGTTTTAATTGTGCAAGGGCTCCCCAGTCACCGCCAATACCTGAGCCTCAATTGTCAGTGCTGAATCCAGGAGAATCCCCAGACTGCAGACCTGTGTCCTCAAGGGGAATGTAACCCCACTGAGCACAGGTTACCACCGCATAGACCAATTGACCTCGCAACTGACCAGGAGGGCCTTTGTCTTGTCTGGATTAAGCTTCAGCTTTTTAGTCCAGCCCATCACAGCTGCCAGGCACTGGTCAAGTATCAGGGGAGCTTGTGTGTTATTTACTTAGAAATGGCACCCAACTCCAAATCTCCAGATGACCTCATCCAGCAGTTTCATGTAGATGCTGAAAAGCATGGGGAAAAGAATAGAACCTTGCAGGACCCCACCAGTCAATGGCCATGGATCCAAGAAGGTGTCCCCCAGCATCATCATCTGGATGCAATCCTCCAGGAAGGAGCAGAGTCACTGCAAAGCAGTGCCCCCAAGACCCATTCCAGAGAGTTGACCCAGAGAGATACCATGGTATCGAACAATGTTGAGAGATCCAAGTGAACTAGCAGGGACACACTCCTCTTTTCTAGCTTTCTGTGGAGGTCATCCACCAAGTCAACCAAAGCTGTCTTTGTTCCATGACCAGGCCTAAAACCAGACTGCAAGGGATCAAGATAGTCAGTTTCATCCAAGAATCCCCAGAGTTGAGCAGCCACCACTCACTCTAGAACCTTGCCCAAAAAAGGGAGATTAGAAATGGGCTGGTAGTTGTTTACAGAGGAATCTTGTGACAAGACTCATTTTGCATCCAGTATGGCTCACTTATTAAACTTAGAATGCCAACCAGATTGGAAATAATTAATTCACAACATCTGGTTCTATGCACATTCATATAAGAAATATTTTGGCCAGTGTTCTTCTGGAGTTTACATTAATAAGAATCTGGTCCTCAAATTTCGTATCTATGGAAGCAGTAATACAGAAGTTGTATCATCTTTTTCAAAACAGTCAGACCTGAGTGTTAGCAAGGAGTTTCTTCACAGAATGGAATGGGCATGGATTAACTGACCTTGAAAAACTTGGGTTTTGACAACAAGTGCCAAAATTACACAGCCAGTTGTGAATAGACATCAGTGGGGTGGTGAATCCCTTCTAGGTTTTTCCTACCTTTAAAGAAGCTATCTGAAGTTGTAAACCTCAAGGAATAGAGTTCACCACCTTGGAGAGTTCCTGGACTACAGTCTAGAATGGATTAACTGACCCATTTACTTACCACTTGCCAGTTGCCCCCAGCCAGCATAGACACTTTTCCAAGATCTGGCTGTCTGCTCCATATAGCTGTAGGTTTCCTGCTTTTGCTGGTAAAGCATGCAACGTCTGTTCCAGATATCCACCACTGGTATTGCCAAAATAAGTAGGCTATCAAGGAAGAAATGATTGGTGTTAGTATCTGGCATCTTCAAGTAGCTATCAGTAGCTATCAAGTAGATGCCTATCCTGCCCCCCCCCCCCCCAATCCCTTAATTTTTTTCTGGTCTGACATCTCATGTAATGTCAGACAGCTATTTTTCACTTCTGTTTTAATCTCCACAAGCCCCACAAACTGTAGAGCATTATGGGGAATTAAAATGGTGATTCCCACCAGTGCTAATTTGCCTACAACTCCCTCAAAGCTAGAGCTGGCCCTAATTCCAGTCACAATTCATGCAGATCTCGTCTCATCATTTTAATTAGCAAACACAGAGCTAGAAAACAGGTCATGAAGTCCTAATTGTTCTAGTACATCCATCTTAACTTTCACTGCAAGCAAGCATGGCAACATTCCTGCATAGAGATTTTCCCAGAGTGAATTTTAGTTTTCTGTTGAAGATTTGTTTTTGCTCAGCAACAGATTTTGGATAGCTAATGATAAAACTGACTAATTGGACTTATAACACTGTTCTACAAATTTTCAGTTTTTCTCAGTTTCGGAAATGAAATGTGCCGTTTCTTAATAAATTTAACATGCTGAATTCAAATATAATAATTAAATGTGTTAATTGGCTCTGGTTTTTATGCAACAGCTATTTCAATTTTCTCCACAATAGGTAATTCGTTAATATTATGATAATGCGCCTAACCTTACTGCATGTATATAAACCGTGAATATTTACTAAATTTTAGTCAAATTATATTGCCAATAGTTTATACATGAGAAATATTTATTTAAGTAGTCTATTGTTTATGTTTGTGCAGCAAGAAACTATATTAGTAGACCTAATGCAGTTGAAAAGTCTGGAAGTTTCAATGTAACTTTAATCGTGACTTTAGTTTATATCGTGTTTGCTTCTCTTGACTTTTCTTTTATATTCAAGGAAAGGATTGTCTCTTACAATGCTCCAGCAGTAGTCTGAGAGCATTGACGGAGTCCATTTGCCTTGATATCTTTTTCCATAGTGCTTTATTTACACACGTGCGAGGCATAACTACAGTAAAAAGAACAATGTAAAACGAAGTTTAATGATACTGTCTCAGTCTGCAACTGACTGACTCTCACCGTTCAAAAGTCTGGCCTTATATAGGGCTTTCTGGCTTTTGCACACAACACTAATACTGCGTCATCTAGAATCTTCCATAGTGTAAGTCGCAACATGCATTTTTTCAACCATACGTGATCACGTGATTTCTTATATCATAAAAACTAGAGCCAAAATACATTTTTAAAATGTCATTTTCGTTTTCAGCACCCCAAAATCATAAAAGAACAGCTATTTTCAGGCCCGCAACTTTCTAGAATCTTCCATAGTGTAAGTTGCAACATGCATTTTTTCAACCATACGTGATCACGTGATTTCTTATATCATAAAAACTAGAGCCAAAATACATTTTTAAAATGTCATTTTCGTTTTCAGCACCCCAAAATCATAAAAGAACAACGATTTTCAGGCCCGCAACTTTTTCTCCATTGAACAGTGTAATCATTTATCCTGTTTTCCTGCCAAATTGAAAAAAAAAATATGTACACATTCTTCTTAGGATACAAGTCCCTAAATGAAAACAATTATTACAATTTACCAACACATTGGTCAACTCGCTGACATTCTTCACAAGTTAATGACTGAAATCATCCTAAAAACCATGCCATCCGTGGGCTACAGAGACTTCTGTCTAGTTTCTGTGTCTTTTAACAGAGACTTCTACTTTGTCTCTTTGTGATCCGTTCTGTCCCCTGCTGTGTCACAGGACTTTTTGATTTGATTTATTAAGAGTTATGTGCTCTTGGCTGTCCCAAATGAGCACTTTCTAATTCACACAGAAATTATTATTATCTGAATGTATTATTAAAAGGACATGAAAGCCACTTTCTAAAATTAGCTTCTTTCAGACTGTATTTTAATCACTTTTGGTCTCAGTTCTAAAAGTGCTCTTCCAGCACAAGTTTAGTCAGAAAGAGCATACAGATCTCTTTCTCCATGCAGTCCTGTTAATAGTCCAAGGAAATGAAGATAAATGCATAGCATCAGGATACAGACATTACCCTTAGCTGGGATTAGCACTAACCATAGGTTATCAAACATACCCTTATTCTAGGAATACAATAAACCAGGGATCCCCAAACATTTTAAACAGAGGGCTAGGTCACAGTCCCTCAAACTACTGGGAAAAAAACTAATTTTAAAAAAAGCATGAATGAATTCCCATGCACACTGCACATATCTTATTTATAGTGCAAAAAACACTTAAAAACAATACAATAATTGAAATTAAGAACAAACAAACAAATATAAACTTATTAGTATTTCAATGGAAAGTGTGGGCCTGCTTTTGACTAATGAGATAGGATTGTTGTTGTTTTTGTGTGCTTTCAAGTCATTTCAGACTTAGGTTGACCCTGAGTGAGGGCCGGGTAAATGACCTTGGAGGGCTGTATCCGGCCTTTGGGCCTTAGTTTGAGGACCCCTGCAATAAACCATGGTTTTCCTTGGCCTTGTCTGAAAAAAAAAAAACAGTGATATCTATTTCCCAACTTTAGGTAGAGATTCAGTGTAGAAACTGTGTTAAGTGTTAAGCACGAGTGCCTCCAGTAATACAGATTGAGCATAGTTTATCTGGAATTCTGAAAACCAAAGTACTCCAAAATCCAAACTTTTCCATATGAGCAGTTGTGATAGTGACACCTTTGCTTTCTGATAATTCAGCACTCACAAACACTGTTTCGTGCACAACGTTATTTTAAAAAATTGTGTAAAATTGCCATCAGTTTATGTATATAAAGAGTATATGAAACATAAGTGAATTTTGTATTTAACGTAAATTAAGCATAGGAACACATTTCCCATGAATCTTTTATTAGACTGGATCTAAATTATATAATCCAGTTTCTGAATCTGGATTATCTGCTTTAAATGGAATTATATGGGCCTACACTGCCCACCTTCCCCCGATCTCTCCTAAGGATACACAGGAAGCCTCCCATTTTGCTGCTGTGGTGGCATATGTCACTTGGTCTCCTCTTTTGACATGGAGCCTGGCCAGAAGTCCCTGTGTGTCATATAATGGGTTCTGTGTTGAAAGTGAAGTGCAAGCAGCATACAACCGGCAAATCAGTCTGTTTGATGAGGTCACCTGAAAGACTCTACTTGTAGTAGCCACACTTAAAGTTATAGCAGTTTGATTCACTCTCATTTCTATGGCTTCATCCTAAAAAAAAAATTATGAGATGTTTGGAATTCTTTGCCAGACATCTAGTGCTGTAGTTCAGGAAAATGGCCTAGTGGCCTCCATTGGAACAGAAATCTAGAAATCCCAGGATTTAAATTTTTATCAAACAGCTATGATGTCCTACAGGGTTGGGGAATGACAAACAACTCCGAGTGACAAGTGTGTGGAAGTAGCCAACAAAATGTGCTACATCTCCACCCCACCCCCACCCCCCCCCCTCTCTCTCTCTCTCTTGTTTTAATGGGAACTACAAAAGATCCAGAATTACATCAGCTGAAAACAGTGGGAATTAAGTTAATCATGGTGTCTGTGAGAGGCAATTATAACTCAGTGAGTAGAGAGGGATCCCTGACCTATTTTTAAGGTATGTGTGTTGTGGGCGGGGATAGTCAACATTGGCAGACAAGTTGTTAACTTTATCTACTTACAGATATTTGCCAATGGAGATAAATTACTTTCTAAATTCACTGAAATGGAAACATCCCTAGACAGGAAGAATCTTATAGGGTACATCTGCACTGTAGGATTAATGCAGTTTGACATCACTATGGAATTCTGGAACATGTAGTGTGGGGAGGCAACAGCACTCTTTATCAGAGAAGGCATTTCCAAATATTCAAATGCCAACCTCCATCTTTTAGTGAACTCTTCATTATTTCCTCCCTGGATACAATTACATAGCTTGGCCATTTGAGTATAACTTTTCTCTCCAATTCTTTTTAGATAGTCCTTTTTCACCTTTCTAAGATTTTGCTATTGTTAATCTGACTGAAATAAAGCTATATTGACAAATTTCACATCCCTTTAACGAATTACCTCCCTAAATATTCCTAAAAGGTAAATTTCTGTGTTTTTCTTAACCTTATTGGTAATAATTTTGTTTGTTTCTTTAATCACATTTTTCCAAATATCTTGTGCAATCCTACAAGTCCACCAAAATGTGGAAGAAGGTACCTTTCTTTATCTTGCACCTCCAGCATTCCCCATGATGGTTATTATCTCTGGTGTTATATAACTTCTATAGAACATTTTATACATATTTTCTCTGATGGAGCCAGCTATTGAGAATTTAAATCTTCTTCTCCATAGATTCTCCCAATTCTCCACATCAATATTTTTCCTAAATCTATATAGAACTCTTGGTGGTCCAATTTTGTCCAATCAAGGCAATGTGTTGGGGAGCTCAGCCTTCTGGGCCTACTCTTGGCATGATGAGGCCTGTTCTTTGGCCTACACTTATGGATCATGTGCATTATATGAAAAATATCCCAACTTGTGTCTCTGGCATCTCCAAGTAACCTTGGATTTCCTACCTGAAATCCTGATGAAACTGCCATTTTGTGTGAACTGGTATAGGCAAGACTGGGTTCTATTAGTAGAGATCTGAATTAGTTGCTGCAGATTGGCAAATGCTTCCGGTTCACAGATGTTTGACTATAGCTACAACAACTGCATACTCTCCCACCCTAACTTAGACTGCTAAAATGAAGAGCAATTCAGACAAAAAGGAATGAGTTTATATGCGAAAGGGGCTGTGAACTCAGTTTATTTTTGATAGTGAAACTTATTTTTTTCTGCTCAGAATATGTTCAAAGGTATCTCTCATGTCTTTAGCCTGGCTCTGGTTGATGGATCTTCAGCTTCTAGGTAGAGAAATAATGTAGATTGGACAAGTCTGGTCTTCCCGACTCTGCTGCATACATTGAGCTAGATAGACCAATGATCAGATGAAGGCATGTGCAAACTTTGGCCCTCTATGTGTTTTAGACTTCAGATCCCACAGTTAGGAATTGTAGGAGCTGACGTCCAAAATGCCTGGAGGGCCAAAGTTTGCACATACCTGGTCTAACATGTACAACACAGATTTCTGTGTGTGTACTTTCCTTTCCCCCACCTTTCTCTGTGCACCCACCAATTTCATTATGCCCAGTGGAAAATATTGTGCAGCCCCATAGCTCTGTCCAAATTCTAAATATCCTGCACAAAAGAACATTCTCATACCACATCTTTTATACACTTTAGCTACCCATATGACTTCATCACACGGGCAAACAGACTCATCGTATGAAACTTCCAGCATAGTTCCTGGATGGAGGCTGCCAGATCCCATTACATGACACACAGCTATTTCCGGCGGAGCTCCATCCATGAATTGTGCTGGAAGCATTGCACGATGGAGCAAAGAACACAGGAGGCTTCCCGTGTTCTCATAAGGTAGAACAGGGAAAGTGTGGGCACAAGCTGGGTGGCACGCTTCCCTCATGGGATGGGGAAGGGGGTGATGCAGGGAATAGGGTATGACTTCCCATTCTGGCCACCAAATTTGTCCCACTACCCAACAAATGCCCCTATTGTTCCCTGGCTTGAGGACCTCAATGTGATGAGGTCCTTACTGTCCTAAATACTACAGTGAGCCCTTGACATCCATTGGGTTTTAGTTCCAGTGATAACTCAAATCCCAATTGTGTAGAAAAATGATGCCCCTAGCATCAAGGGTTTGCTCTGATGCCCCAAAGAAAGGAGTATTTTAAAGTCATGAATCGTTGAATTTGTGGATGCAGAATTCGTAGATACAGAGGGCCACCTGTATAGTAAATCCAATCGATGGTTGAGAATTCAACAAAGCCACACTTATATAGGGCTTTTATTAATTCAGTGGATCTTTCTATCTAGAGGGACTAACATTCCTACATTTGGCCATTATGTCTACTTTGGTCATTATGTCTAATATGCCGATCTTATTTCCATTTACCAAGGTTGACATAGGGATATTCTCAATATATAAAATTGTAATTTTACTAGCATTTTGGGTTTTTTCTTCTTTTCTTTTCTTAAATAAATTATTAAATAAATTTAAATTAGAGTTGGAATGAAAATGGCACAGGAATTGTTGATAAACTTTGTTGGCCTTCATTATGATACAATTAAATTAAGCACACAGCATGGGTGCTGATAGTGAACAGAAAAGCAAAGCAAATCGAGATGGGATTATAATAGTTTTTACCACTCTCCAAGTCACAAGAAACTAAAGACTCTGTTCTTTTCATCCTTTTCATTTTTCTCAGGAGGGAGGTAATATTGCACACATGGAAGACAAAGGCATTAAGTTGCCTAAACAGGACTGTGGCCAGAGCTAAAATTATCTTAAGTGAAGGCAGGGACCAAGCCTTCTCATTATTATTTAACTGGAATGGTCTCTTTAAATAGCTAAAGACTTCACATTTGATTGCATTGGTAAAATTAAATCCCATATATTCAAGATGCTGCTTTTTTTCCTATGAATGTAACCTAGTTCCCAAAATTTCATATTTTCCTCCCAATATTTTGTCATACCAAACCAAGAATGAGAAACAGATGCCAAAACAAATATCACTAGAAGTGAGGAACAGGTTAAATCTTATCTCTTATATTTTCCCAAGTTGAGCTCTTAACTCCTTATCTACATACGTTCCTGTTATTCATTTTCATGGAGAAAAATACAGATGCCTTAGTACATCTGGGCATGCCTTTTTTTAAAGACACATCTCTGAAAAAGAGGAGAGATTGGATTCAATACACTCTCAAATTTGATAAACCTTTAGCTTTCAGTTCACTTAAGCCAGGGATGCTTTAACGGTCCTATTACTGATTCCTGTGTTGCTAATTTGAGAATTCTTCAGGCAATATCTTTCACTTACCAATTCTGATAGCACAATTTGAGTGATTTATCCTTAAGGTTACCATAGCAATTACTTTAATTGCTTGAAAGGAAGCAGCTTTGCAGTCATGCCACTTGAACTCTGCAATCCAAGGAAGACTTCCAGATTGATTTGCATTTAAATCTTCAGCAAGCAAAATGTAAACTTCCACACTTTCTGGGAATACTCGAATTTTTTTCTTTCTTTTCTCAGCACATCTCCATTTCATACCAGATTTGGATCGGTCAAAAAAGAGACATTTTTAAGATGTATATCATCTTTCCATAATGTACTTACAATCTTATTAAACCATTGCCTTGTTGAAAGAAGACATTTCAGTAGATTATATCCAACTTTACCCAAATAAATCTCTGGTATAATTAAAGTTTTCTTTTCTCCCAGCAGCTTCATAAAATCTGCTATAAAATATACCTCTTTTGGAAAAATATTGAGAAGGGGGCGGATGGTAAGGGGCTTCTCTGGGAAGGGAAATCTGCTCCCAACACTGTTCATATGTATAAGATCACCCTAAGATCATCTGAGGAGACCCTGCTCATTGTCCCCCCATTATCACAATCGTGTCTGGCAGGGACAAGGGACAGGGCCTTTTCTGTGGTGGCCCCCTGGCTATGGAACTCCCTCCTGAGTGAAATTAGATCTGCTGCATCCCTCTTGACCTTCCGGAAACAAGTAAAATCTTGGCTATGGGATCAGGCCTTTGGAAAGTAGGCTGACCTACTAATGTGTTGACTTATTTAGAACTGATGGACTGTCCTTGGATAATGATTTAAATCGGTGACCGCTGACTACTGTTGTCTGTTTTTATATTGTTTATACAGTTTTATACTGTTTATACTGTTTTATATTGTTGTTATTATTACTTGCTGTTAATTGTATATTTATGTTTTGATGTGGTCGCCATGGGGTGCCACTTTGTTAGCAGTATTGAGTCCCTCTACAGAGGTTGAGAAAGGATGGGATATGAAAGCCCTAAATAAATAATAAATATAAGGTGCATTTAAGTCCCATTTACTTCAATGAAGAGAGATTTATGTGTGCTGTCTTTGGAATCAATAGGGCATAGAAGTGCTTAGCATTGACAAGATGGTGATCATTATAATTTAATATCTTCTACATAGTTGATACATAACTAAGAATCAAATGTTGGAAAAGGCTATCTTGATGGACTACAACTCCCAGAACACCCCCCACTCAAGCTGGGGAATTCTTTTTATAATTTTTAAAAGTAATGCTAGCTCTGCTAGGAATTTGCTTGAAGCTTTTGAAAACAAAGCAATTTGCCTAAGAGGCAATAGCTTAGTTACTGTACATATCTTTGAATGTGAACACTCTGAACAAAAGGCAGGCTATTTTTAGATTATTAATAACAAGGGAACTGTCTTGTTTTTACCTTGAAAGCAGCTTATCTAATTGGATAATTAGCAGCAGATGTTTTGGTCGGAAATTTAAATTTAACCAAGCTGCCTAGCTATAAGAAACCCAAGTCCTAATGCTGATTTATTCAAAGCAAGTCCAAGTCATGTAAGTGAAAGAAATGCAAAATACATTGTCTTTTGGCTTCCTAATGAAAAGATATGACCCAAAATAAGATACATCTTATATAGTAGCAGCAGTGTATCTGTGTCAGGCCTTATTGGACTTAAGCCAGGATGGGGAGTCTCTCCCCATTGTGACTCCAATGTTGTTGGTTAGAGGAAAGAATCACACTTTCCCTTTTCTTCTCTCTAGGTCAGTACCACTAGGCTTGTGCATGGATTCGATTTGGCCAGTTCCCTTTGGCTAATCCGGCTGGCCAAGCTTGTTTAGATGGCCATAATGGCAAAAGCTCAGCCTCCATGTTTTTTCCAGCCAGAGCAGAACAGAGGCTGTCAAAAACTGGCTGCCTTAAATTACAAGTGGATTGTGGGAGGGAGGCAGATGCTAGATGGAAAAAGGCACCACTCCAGGGGCTGCGAATCAAGAGAAAAGGGAGAGCTTTTTAAAGGAAGACCAGGGTAGGATAGCTACAGATTGATCACTTTTCCTTCCCTAGAAGTGAGGAAGCCTTCTTAAAATGTGTTGGAAAACTGTGTACATGTCTGCAACACCAGTCTCCTCTAGAGTAGAAATAGCTTTAACTAAGCATTAAACCCAAAGTAGAAAGGAGATTGAAGTGTAAGAGGGGAAAGGCACTACTCCAGTGCCTGCAAATCAAGAGAAAAGAGAAGGCTTTTTAAAGGAAGCCAAGGGTAGGATAGCTACAGATTGATTGCTCGTCCTTCCCTGTGAAGTGGGGAAGCCTTAAAATGCCTTGGAAAGTCTCCTACCTACAGTGCCTGTCTAGAGTACAAACAGCTTTAACTAAGTACTAAGCCCAGTCTCTTCTGCAGACAGAAGGGAAAGGATCACAGAAAGAGTGGTATCTTAACTCTGATGCTTTTAATCCAGGTCTTAATGAATGATATAAGGACAAACTTGTGCTATATACAGAGAACAATGTGCTATATAGAGAAAATGTGCTATATAAAGAGAACAATGTCCCTTGCACAAAGACAAAGTTTTTGCAGTGTAATAAACTTTTGCCATGTTTTCATGACAGAACTAATTAGGAACTGCCATTTATAACCCGGGAACAGAAATCATAGTATAGACACCATCAAGGGACATCTTGACTGATCCCCTTCTTCCAGGCAGAAAGGCACCATCCAAACTCTCCTGACATCCAGTTAATATGTTTCCCTTATTGACACACAACCACATAACTACAGCTTAGCTGATATTTATACTATTACTTACTTAAGTCCTATATGCGAATTCCATGATTTTATATATTATAATAGATTGACTCGAAACACCACAGCTGGCTGGTGCAGCCCAAAGCATTCTGGGAAATGTAGTTTAGCACAGGCATATGGCTGCTTCTAACTTCCCATTAGATTACTAATTGTCTTTAGAGTTATTTACGGCAGGAAAGAAGCTCAGAAAAGGGACATTACATGAGAAAATGTCTTCTCTTGTTTTTTTTTCAAATGAAACAGCACGTAACTCATAGAGAAAGTCAGGCAACTGATTAAAGAATGATTTTATGCCTTGAGAATTGTGAAACAGGTTATTGGGCCATCTCAGTATCAGAAATTGCTGGAGGTCGGTTTTCCAGCAAACATTCTTTTTCTCCTATATAACGTTAGGTCCAAAGAAAGTCTGAGTCATATCAAGCCTTTAATGCGGCAAATAATGTAGGAGAATTTTAAATAGATTCACCTACTGACATCCACCATTTTTACATTTTGACATACTGGTCAGGCTCTACATATATTTGGAATGTTTTCATTTGGGGAGAAAAATCTAAATCTACAATTCAAACACCTACATTGTTTGCAGAATAGACAGAAAGCCATTTCAGGTTAAGCTACCATGAGATGCCATTACAGATATTTCTACCTTTCTCTTCAAGCGTAAAGTTCTCATCTTTGACCTTTTCTTCTGTAAACAACATCTGATAACAGCATGTATAAAAAGTGAAAATGAGCCAAGAGTTAGGACAAAAAATCGCTACACAGATACATAGAAAAGTATATTTTTTCTTAATCATATCTGAGTTCGGAAAATAACATAGATTATTTATACGGTTATATATATTTTAACAATTTAACATATGTAATTACCCTCATCCCCTACTTCTTATCTTGTTAACTTCCTCATGAGGAAAAGTGGTTACAATATACTCAAATAGAATTTTTTTTAAAAAAAAATCTGACTTACTGTTTTATTGCTTGAAGTCATTTTTTACAAAGTGAAAAGAAAATATATTTATTGCCTACTAAGGAAACCATATGATTATATTAGTAAATTAGCCCTATAATCATCTAATTTGGATCATATAGCAATCAAAAGGTAGGAATGAAATGAAAAATAAATAAATAAATAAATGAAATATTGTCTTGGCTTCACAGTCTACCATATATTACTGCCTGGAATTTTGGACCATCAGTTATTCGAATTCTATCCAAGAATCCAAGGATCAGATGGGCCTGATCTGATAATGTGATGGCTTCCAAGCCGTGTTCCTTTTTTGTCATTATACTGTTGCGATCTTATCTATGATGATTTTATTCAGATGCTATGTAAATCAATGCTATCCACAAGACACTGAATGCTGGTTTCTTTTAATAATCAAGAATAGACAAAAGCATCACATTATCTTCTAGCTTTGGACTGGTGGGTGTGTGTGTGTCAAGGAAGAGGAATTGTGAGTGAATTATTGAACCTAGTTTCCAGTGAGCACCCTGATTACTTTGAACGCCCTTTGCTTGTTGTTGTTTTTGTACTGCTGACCATAGTGGGCACCAAAGAATGACAGCAGAAAATTGTGCATATGTTTGTACTTCACTGTCCATTATCTGTCCTAGCCATGGCCATTGAAAACAGAGTCATGATTATTATTATTATTATTATTATTATTATTAACTTTATTTGTACCCCGCTAGCATCTCCCGAAGGACTCGATGCGGCTTACACAGGCCGAAGCCTCAAAACACAATACAATAGAAAACATAACACAACAATAGCAAAGCAAATCAAAACAATAAGCAAAATAACGACAATGGCAGTACATCAAGACATTATTAAAAACTGGTTTGGCCGGCGCAATGGGGTACAAAGGTTAAAAGTGCTGAAATGGCAGGAGGCACGTAGGATTAAAAGTGCGGTGTGCAGTGACGATTAGTTATGCTAAAGTGCTGCTAGGACTTGGGGTGGGGATTCCTAGTCTGAGAAGGCACAACGGAACAGCCAAGTTTTTAAATTCCTTCTGAAAACAGCTAGAGTAGGGGCCTGTCGGAGATCTTTTGGAAGGGCGTTCCAAAGTCGGGGGGCCGCCACAGAGAAGGCCCTGTCCCGTGTCCCCACCAAGCGCGCTTGCGATGTGGGTGGGATCACGAGCAGGGCCTCCCCAGATGACCGGAGCGAGCGTGTGGGTTCGTAGATGGAGATGCGGTCACGCAGGTAGGGTGGTCCAAAACCGTTTAGGGCTTTGTAGGTAAGCACTTGCACCTTGAATTGGGCTCGGAAAATAAATGGCAGCCAGTGGAGCTCCTTAAACAGAGGGGTAGACCTCTCTTGATAATGAGCCCCGGTTAGCATCCTGGCTGCTGCCCGCTGGACCAATTGAAGTTTCCGAGCCGTCTTCAAGGGCAGCCCCACGTAGAGTGCATTGCAGTAGTCCATTCTAGAGGTGACCAAGGCATGGACCACCCCGGCCAGATCAGCCTTCACGAGGTATGGTCGCAGTTGGCGCACAAGTCTCAGTTGTGCAAAGGCCCTCCCAGATACCGCCGACACCTGAGCCTCAAGTGTAAGCGAAGAATCCAAGAGGACACCCAAACTGCGGACCTGTGGCTTTAGGGGGAGTGTAACCCCGTCCAACACAGGTGACCACCCTATACCCCGATCCGGTTTACGATTGACCAGGAGGACCTCTGTCTTGTCGGGATTGATCTTCAGCTTGTTCTTCCTCATCCAGATCGATACAGCGGCCAGGCACTCGTCTAGCACCTGAGAAGCCTCCTTGGAATTAGGTGGAAAGGAGTAGTAGAGTTGTGTGTCATCCGCGTAGAGATGGCACCCAACTCCAAAACTCCGGATGACCTCTCCCAGCGGTTTCATGTAGATGTTAAAAAGCATGGGCGACAAAATAGAGCCTTGCGGGACCCCACAGGTCAAAGGCCAGGGGTCAGAGCAGGCGTCTCCCAGCTTCACCATCTGAGTTCGTCCCTCCAGGAAGGACTGGAGCCACGACAGAACCGTGCCCCCAAGGCCCATCCCGGAGAGACGACCCAGAAGGATACCATGATCGATGGTATCGAAAGCCGCTGAGATGTCCAAGAGAACCAGCAGAGTCACACTCCCCCTGTCCAGCTCTCTGCGGAGGCCATCCACCAAGGCGACCAAGGCTGTCTCGGTGCCATGACCAGGCCTGAAACCAGACTGTGACTGATCTAGGTAGTTGGTGTCGTCTAGGAAATTCTGGAGCTGGGAGGCGACCACCCGCTCCAGCACCTTACCCAGAAAGGGGAGGTTGGAGATCGGTCTGTAGTTACTCAGCACCGTGGAGTCAAGGGAAGCTTTTTTGAGGAGTGGGCGAACCACAGCCTGCTTCAAGTTAGATGGAAAAATCCCTTGCTCCAACGATGCATTGATAATCGGTACAAACCAGTCAAGCAACCCCCCTCTGGCTGATTTAATGAGCCAAGATGGGCATGGGTCCAGAGAAGAGGTGGTTGCCCTCACAGCCCCAAGAATCTCCTCTACGGTTTCAGGAAGAACAAGCCTAAAAGAATCCCACAAGGTTGGACAAGCAGGTGCCTCCGTCACCTCTTCTGGCACTACGATGGAATTGGAGTCGAGCTCAAGACGTATCTGGGCGACTTTACCTGCAAAATGGTGTGCGAAATCGCGACACCGAGCTGCAGGGTCATCAGCGACCTCCTCCGCCACAGGTGGGTGGAGGAGTTCCCCCACGACCCGGAACAGCTCCGATGATCTATTTGCTGCAGATGCTATACGGGTGGTCGTGAATGATTTCCTGGCCACCCGTATAGCCACGGAATATGCCTTAAGAGAGGCTTTAGCATTATTATCACCTGATCATTATTATGATCAGGTGATAATAATGTCTACCATCCTCCACCTGAGTTTTAAAATCTTTGAAGAATGGGTTTCTCTCAATCTCAGTCTCACATTTGGTGATGACATTGGAGGGAGCCTTCTCAGTGGTTGCTTTCGGGTTAGGAAATTCATTTCCAACTTATGGCAACTTACGACAAACCTATCACCAGGTTTTTCATGGCAAGATTTGTTCAGAAGGGTTTTGCCTTTGCCTTCCTCTGAGGGTGAGAAAAAATGACCTGCCCAGGGGCACCGAGTGGGTTTCTTTGACCAAGTGGAGATTCAGACCTTTGTCTTCAGAGTCATAGGCCAACATTCATTAAGACAATAACCTATCTGAAAGTTGGAAAGTTATTTTCTCATTAAAACATTGCATAGTGTAGCTCATTATGGGGTCTTTCCATCCCCATTAACTACTTATCATTAAAATCAATCTCCCCATTCGATGGCTCGTTCCATACTTCATTATGGTCCATTACTTTTTGCTTCCTTTTCTAAGGGGAATATATGGGGGGACAGGAAGATGGTCTAAAATTGGGAGGGGTCTCCTCAAAATGCTCCAAGAAAGCATTTTTAGCTTCTGAGTAACAGGAAAGTAAAAAAAAATGTTACCAGTTACATTTTTTTTAAAAAAAAAGTGGCATTACCAGTGGTTCTTATTTTACAAAAGGAATATTACTGTGCCCCCATGATCCCAAAAAGAGACACATCACAGTGGGCATCATTACCTGTAACATGTTATTTCCAAACTCTTAGGGGGTAAAACTGTGATAAAATATAGAAATATAGCACTTTACGTAAGAGAGCACTTTAGGCGCCTGCCTCTGCCTCTGCCTCTGCCGCCAACTGCACTAGCACTTTCTCCCCTTTCCTGTCCCTCTGTGCCGCACTTTAGCTACTTTAGCTACCGTCGAATCAATGTAGGGCACTCATTGCACTTTAGATCTAGCACTTTACAAATGCGCCCAACGGCACGTAGTTGCTGACTGAATTATTATTACTGACGGTGTTGCACCTAAAACTTGTGCACTTTCTGAACTGTCCTATTGGTTGCGGCCGGAACATCTTGCACCACCTTGTATTGCTGCTATCCATGTGGTCCCCCATCCCCCTTTGTGTACTATCCCTGTTACTACTGTAAAGTGTAAGGGACAGGGGAGGAGGTGGGCTTTCAGGGCTGGAGCCTGTAAATAAAAATGAGGTGGGGAGGGGGGAAGAGGGGGAGAAAGGATATTGGCAAGGACCGAAAAATCAAACAACGAACAAAGCAGAAAGCAAGATCTTGTCTTTAGACTGCGGCATGGAGGGGGGGAGGTGTTCCATTAGCCGAGGGGCCCCCATAGAGGTCGTGGTGGGAAGGAGGAGATGCGGGAACAAGAGACCTCGAATTCGGCCTAATTCGGACCGCTTTTCCATATTAACAATCCCCAACCGGTCTCCTAAGGTAAATTGGTGTAACCAGGTGAGCGGGCCCTCTGGTTTGAAGGTGGTGTTGTTGAACGCCAGATCTGTCAACGGAAAAACGACCTGGATTCAGGATTTAATCCTGGAGGAGCGGGCAGATCTGGCGTGCATCACGGAGACCTGGCTGGATGAAGCGGGGGGCGTAAACCTCTCCCAGCTTTGTCCTCCAGGCTTCTCCGTGCAACACCAACCAAGAGCCGGAGGACGGGGAGGCGGGGTCGCAGTGGTCTATAGAGATTCCATCCATCTGACCAGGAGTCCCATCCCGCAGACCACAAATTTCGAATGCGTCCACCTGAGGGTGGGTGACCGGGACAGAATAGGGATTCTTGTAGTGTACCGTCCACCTCGCTGCACTACAGTCTCCCTGCCTGAGCTAGCGGGGGTGGTCTCGAGCCTGGTGGTGGAGTCCCAACGGCTTCTTGTGCTGGGGGACTTCAGCATCCATGCCGAGGCGACCCTCACAGGAGCGGCTCAGGACTTCATGTCTGCCATGGCAACCATGGGGCTGTCCCAACAAATAACTGGCCCCACCCACTGTGCTGGACACACATTGGACTTGGTTTTCTGCCAGGGATGGGAGCAGGGTGGCGGTGTGGAGGAGTTGTCTATCTCTCCGTTGCCATGGACCGACCACTTCCTGATCAGATTTAGGCTCACTGCGCCCCCTAACCTCCGCAAAGGTGGAGGACCCATTAAGATGGTTCGCCCCAGGAGGCTTATGGATCCGAATGGATTCCTGACGGCTCTTGGGGATTTCCCCGCTACCTCGGTAGGTGACCATGTTGAGGCCTTGGTCGCTCTCTGGAATGGGGAGATGACCAGGGCAATTGACAGGATCGCTCCGGAACGTCCCCTCTCAAGTAACCGAACTAAACCAGCTCCTTGGTTCTCTGAGGAGCTGGCAGCGATGAAGCGAAAGAAGAGGGAACTAGAGAGCGTGTGGCGCTCGGACCCAAGCGAGCCAAATCGAGCACGGTTTGTGTCCTTTCTAAGGGCATATGCCGCGGCAATAAAAGCCGCAAAGAAAACTTTCTTTGCGGCCACTATTGCGTCTGCAAAAAACCGTCCGGCGGAGTTGTTCCGGATTGTCAGAGGTCTTTTAACTCCCCCTACTTCAGGCTGGAGCCCTGACAACTCGGCCACGCGCTGTGAAGCATTTGCTCGGTTCTTTGCAGACAAAGTCGCTTTGATCCGTTCTGGGCTGGATGCCACATTAAATGCAGTCTCCGTGGATGTGACACAAGCACCTGCTTGTCCTATTTTGATGGATTCTTTTCAGTTTGTGAAACCCGAGGATGTGGACAAGATACTTGGAGGAATGAGGCCTACCACGTCCATCCTAGACCCCTGCCCATCCTGGCTTCTGAAAGAGGCCAGAGGGGGATTGGCTGAGTGGGTAACGGTGGTGGTTAATGCCTCCCTTCGGGAAGGCACGATTCCAGCGAGCCTAAAACAGGCTATTATAAAGCCGCTGTTGAAGAAACCATCACTGGACCCCACCAAATTTGACAACTTTCGGCCTGTTTCCAATCTTCCCTTCTTGGGCAAAGTCATGGAAAACGTGGTGGCCTCACAACTCCAGGTATTCTTGAGAGACACGGATTATCTGGATCCGGCACAGTCTGGCTTCAGACCGGGACATGGTACTGAGACGGTCTTGGTCGCCTTAGTGGATGATCTCCGCCGGGAGCTAGACAGGGGGAGTGTGTCCCTGTTGGTGCTCCTGGACCTCTCAGCGGCCTTCGATACCGTCGACCACGGTATTCTTCTGGGACGCCTTGCAGAGATGGGCCTTGGGGGCACCGCTTTGCGGTGGCTGCAGTCATTTCTGGAGGGTCGTACCCAGAAGGTGTTATTAGGGGACTCCTGTTCAACACCACAGCCTTTGACCTGTGGTGTTCCTCAGGGCTCCATACTGTCCCCCATGCTGTTTAACATCTACATGAAGCCGCTGGGTGAGATCATCCGGAGTTTCGGGGTGCGGTGTCACCTGTACGCAGATGACGTCCAACTCTGTCACTCCTTCCCACCTGCTACTAAGGAGGCTGTCGAAGTCCTGAACCGGTGCCTGGCCGCTGTGACGGTCTGGATGAGGGTGAACAAACTGAAATTAAATCCAGACAAGACAGAGGTACTCCTGGTCAGTCGCAAGGCCGAGCAGGGTATAGGGTTACAGCCTGTGCTGGATGGGGTCGCACTCCCCTTGAAGGCGCAGGTTCGCAGCTTGGGTGTGACCCTGGATTCATCGCTGAGCCTGGATCCCCAGGTTTCAGCGGTGACCAGGGGAGCATTTGCACAGCTTCGGCTCGTGCGCCAGCTGCGCCCGTATCTTGGGAAGTCTGACTTGGCCACGGTGGTACACGCTTTGGTCACATCCCGCCTCGACTACTGCAACGCTCTCTACGTGGGGCTGCCCTTGAAGACAGCCCGGAAGCTCCAGCTAGTCCAGCGCGCGGCAGCCATGTTGTTAACCGGAGCGGGACGCAGGGAGCACACAACGCCCTTGCTGTCCCAGCTCCACTGGCTGCCGATTTGCTACCGGGCCCAATTTAAGGTGCTGGTGTTATCCTACAAAGCCCTAAACGGTTCCGGCCCAAAATACCTTGAGAACCGCATCTCGGCCTACGAGCCCACGAGGACCTTGAGATCATCTGGGGAGGCCCTTCTCTCGGTCCCGCCTGCCTCACAGGCACGCCTGGCGGGGACAAGAGAGCGGGCCTTCTCGGTGGTGGCCCCCCGGCTATGGAACTCCCTCCCTGCTGAAATCAGACAGGCGCCTTCCCTCATGGCCTTCCGCAAGGGCCTGAAAA
Organism: Anolis sagrei; assembly: GCF_037176765.1. Lineage (NCBI taxonomy): Eukaryota > Metazoa > Chordata > Lepidosauria > Squamata > Anolidae > Anolis > Anolis sagrei. The sequence goes on along the minus strand of NC_090025.1, from coordinate 76,484,541 downwards.
CCTGGCTCTTCGAAAAGGCCTTCAACTAAGTGCTATGTTTTTGGAATGACCACCGGAATGGACTATGACTATGAGATTGATTATGACCCCAAACAAGACGAAGCGGATTTTTAGTTTAATTAGTTGTTGTATTAGTAAGATGTTGTGTTATGGTCTTGATCTATTGTAAACTGTTGTCTTTTCTATGTTCTATGTTTTGTACACCGCCACGAGTCGCCCTCGGGCTGAGAGTGGCGGTTAACAAGTGCAAATAATAAATAAATAAAATTAAATAAATAAAATAAGATGGAATACTTATTTTTTAAAAATCTTCACCTGTCTCTTTCACATTACACAATTGTAGTACTGCAATTCCATTACAACTGCCATCCAGTGTTTCATTCTATGAAATGTTAAAATCTGTAGTTTCATTAGACTTGAAGAGCTTGCAATGGCACAGTGGGTTAAACCCTTGTGCCGCTAGGACTGAAGACTAACAGGTCTCAGATTCGAATCCAGGGTGAGGCAGATGAGTTCCCTCTATCAGCTCCAGCTCCTCATGGGGGGACATGAGAGAAGCCTCCCACAAGGATGGTAAAACATCAAAATATCAGGGCGTTCCTTGGGCAACATCCTTGCAGACAGTCAATTTTCTCACACCAGAAACAACTTGCAGTTTCTCAAGTCGTTCCTGACACGACAAAAAAATAGACATGCAGAACTTTTAGTCAGAGATTTCTAATGATTCAGCAAACTGCAAATCCAAGGATTGTCTTTGTTTAAATTCTCGTGGCAATTTTTTTTGTTTTGTTTTGTTTTGCTTTGCTTTGCTTTGCTTTGTTTTTGTTTTTGGTATGGCATTGAATGTTTGCCGTTTATTGTTGGAAACCACCCTAAGTTCCCATAGGGAGATAAGGCAGGATATAAATAAAGTTTATTATTATATTATTGTTACTGTAAGATGCAGACATGTAAGAATGCTACAATTAGAGTAAAAGAAAAGTAGGTTGGTAATATGCAGGCTTCTCTTGGAAGAGCATCCCAACTGTAAGGTGCCATAACCCAAAAAGTGATTTGTATCCCTGAACTCTGCTCTTTACTAAGAGCTGTCCATAAAGATTTCAATCAAAAGTTTGGAGTAAATATCTCTGGAATGGCCTGACAGTGACTACCACTCAGTCAGATGGATAGAAAATATATGAAAAATTAATTTCATCTTTATACAGTGGCATGAACATGCCATTTATCTAGCCTCAAGGGATGGGGGCAGAATGATTAACAGCTCTGATTAGTGTATGAACAGATTGTACAGTTTAGCCAGATAAAACTGGCTCTTTTCTCTAAATATTTGTTTTGGTCTTATGAAAACATAAACAGCAGGGGGCAGTCCTATAATTGTGCTATATAGAAAGCAATCGGGTATTCATCAGTACTCAAATAATGATCAGGACTACTTCAGACATAACAGAAAAAAAAAAGATAATTTGAACATGTAGGGGAAGTCATGTAACTATAGGGCAGCAATTTTACAAGCCACCAATGCAGTACAGGATCTCAACCATTTTGAAAGGTGATCAGAAATATTTATCCACAATATTTTGACAGTGAGAGTCTTTGGTTCGAACTCAAGGCAAGGTTATACCATGTGGAAGGTTGCTTGGCATTTCCCCTCAATGACATGAAATCTAAGTGATTTATCTATTTTTGGTTGGGCAAAATTTGCCCTCCAGATGTTATTAGGCACCAGTTTTGAGCATTCCTTTCCAGGCTATACATTACAGACACCCAACTTACAAATGACCCATAGTTAAGAACAAAGATGAGACAACAGGAAGTGAGAGAAATCTACCCCCAGGAAGGGAAATTCACTCCTGAAAAAGTTATCATGGGAAAAACCTTTATCACCAAGCTTTGCTTCCAAAACAAACCATTTTTTTAAATGCAATTATCTTAGAGACAGAAAGTGACCCATGGAGCCTACTAAAAATTGGTCATTGATCACTCACAATAAATTTTAATCAAAATGTAGAACTGGAGGGAAATGAAACAAAATTAAATATTTTGTTGTCAGCAATGTCACACCCAAGAAAACATTTTATGGTAATCAATCCAAGAGGTCCAAGAAAATGTTTCCTCTCTGTGTGAATTGGAAAAGGCAACTTTTGGGAAAGTACCATAGAAATCTTATATTAATAGGAAGAGAAACTAATGTTCTTACTTTTGCATTTTTTATAATTGTTAAATGAAAAGTAATTGCTAAAGAGTATCTACTAGAGTTAGATAGGTTCGGTTCAGAAAAACTTAAAAGTCATAAAAACCTACTGAATGTTAGCTTCCAAAGCAGTTTTGAACCATGCAAGAAAGGTGGGTGGGGCAAATCTGAAATTGAACCACTAGCTTTTTAAAAAAAATATTCCATAATGTTCAGATTTCTCCCAAGGTTATTTTATTCCTTCCTTCTCCAGTTTTGCCCTTCTTCTTGTCCCTCTTGCTTGGCTTGAGCCTTGCGAAGGAGAAGAAGAGGGGGGGAAACCGGAGAAGGAAGGAATTGTTGTACTCCAGAGTAGAAACAGGACCCTCTAATCATTAATTACACCACACCTTGGATGAAAAAAAGAGTCATCTTTATTTGAATAATAATTGAAGTCAATAAAAGAGATGAATATAAAGTTGATAAAAGTCCAAAAACAAAAAGCCAAAAAAGCAGTAATATAAACAGTGTCCAAACATAGGAATAATATCAAAGATCCAAAAGCTTGCTGTTTAAATCCAGATGCAAAGAAATCTCAAATGCCTTCTATAAAACCCATGAACATAGCCACTGTTAATCCACTTGAAAAGCCAGGAAATCTAGGAGATGAGGCCACAAGAATATCCAAAAGACTTGACTTGAAACCAAACGATGCCTGGTCTGAAGGAAATTCCCTAAGAACTCAATTTAAGTCCCAGAAACTGATTTCTACTCCCCCCTGTCTTTGACCTTAATTGCCAAATTCTTTCTGACTTGCGTAAACATTGGGCCTCTCTATGGTTCTGGCTAATTTCCAGACGGCGACTAGTCTTATCTATCTCTTCATTAACTGCAGGTGTGAAACTATCTTGCAGACTTGAGCTTGGAGAAGGGAGTGAACTTTCCTGCAAACCCGAGCCTAGAATTTTCTCATGAGAACTTAGCCTTTCCCCTGACCCTTCTCAATCAGAGTCTGTAGTAACCTTATTGTCCAAAGTGTCTCCATTTTGCACCTCATCCTCATTGACATCTACGACAGGCTCAGAAACATTAGAAGGGGAAAACATATAACAGATTCAGGGTGAAACACAGGCTGAGTCCCAACAGGAATTAACTCCCCTGCTTTCCCCCTCTCTTCATCTCCCTCATGAGCGAGAGGGATAAGAAGAAGGGCAAAGCCGGAGAAAGAAGGAATTAACTACTCTGGTTTTGCCCTTCTTGTCCCTCTCGCTTGTGAGGGAGAAGAAGAGGAGGAAAAACTGGAGGAGTTAATTCCTTCCTTCTCCGGTTTTGCCTTTCTTCTTGTTCCTCTCGCTCGGCTTGAGCCTTGCAAGGGAGAAGAAGAGGGGAGGAAACCGGAGAAGGAAGGAATTAACTCCTCTGGTTTTGCCCTTCCTCTCACTTGTGAGGGAGAAGAAGAGGGTGGGGGGAAACTGGAGGAATTAATTCCTTCCTTCTCTGGTTGTGGCCTTCTTCTTCTCCTTCTCACTTGGCTTGAGCCTTGCAAGGGAGAAGAAGGTGGGGGGGACTGGAGAAGGAAGGAATTAACTCCTCTACTTTTCCCTCCTGGCTGGCGGCCTGAGGTGCAGAGGGGAAGGCCTGCCTGCTGCTGCTTGTGTGGCTCCGGAGGCCAGGGAGATAGGCAGGCCCATGGGCCGGGAGGAGCAGCTGCACAAGCAGAGTCAAAGGAACATCCCCAAGAAGTGAAGGAACAGTATACTATGATTTCTTTTCTCCACCAATTTAACACAGTTTGTGCCACACAAACAAAGTTTCTGGAGTGGAACAACTACTTTCAAGGTAAAGGCCACCAATGAAACAGGAAATAACATTTTCAAACCATTAACAAAACATTCGGAAGTCTCTGAAATTTTGAAAAGTTTTTAAAAAAAAGTCCTGTGAAGATCGGAATTGACTTTAGAATTGAACCACCAGCACCCTCTACATCCAAAACGAGTTTTGAACCATTTTTTAAATCAACCAAGCCTAGTATCTACATGTCAAGATGACCTTTTTGTGACATATGTCAGTCTACACTTGAAGTTCAGCTCTTAAATGTATTACTTCTCTTAGGCTTATCCAATCTAATCTTTAGCGTGCAGTCACATAACATTAAAACACAAGATAGTTAGATTTATGGTGTGGGTTACTGGAGGCTAAAGACTCTGTAGTACAGCAAGCAAGTGGAAGATACAACGCTAGTAGCTTGGAAGTAACTGTAGTAGCTTATTTTCTCAGTCCAGAGGAAGGCTCGTTGGAGGACCGCGAGCCAGGTGCGGTCCTCCAACATCATTTACCACCCTAGGTTTGCAACGGCTTGAAGGCACATAACATCAACTATGCTAATTAACTTGAATATCCCATCAGACAAAAGCAGGCCTACACTTCCCATTGAAACACTGATAAGATTATGTTGGTTAAAATTGTTTTTTATTCTTAATATTGTATTGTTCTTTCATGTTGTTTTGCGCTACAATTAAAATATGTACAGTGTGTGTAGGTTTTTTTCAAACTATAGTCCAGCCCTAAAACAGTCTGAACCAGCCCTCCTGTTAAAAAGTTTGAGGAGTCCTGCATCCCACAACTAACCATTCACAACTGTGACTGAAGAAGACACTTGCTCGGGGGCCCAATTCTTCCAGAAGAACCAGTGGTACATACTTCAAACATCTTATCATGCTTTCTTTTATACTTTTCATCAGGTGTCTTCCTCCTTCTTAGGTACAAAGAATACTGAAATTTATAATCCTTGATATGATATGATATGATGTATTTATCATTTAGAGGAAAATAAATCCCTCTCTCATTCTCACTTTTCTAGAGATGTGGCATAGACTTCAGCAGAGCTCAAGAATGTCTTGGAAGATCAGGACAACAGAGTCATAAATAGAAGAAAATGCCTTTCTATAAATACCGTCAGCATGATTTCAATTTTTTCATTATAGCAATATTGATCATAGCCTAGGTTTGTCCACTCTGGAATGCCATTCCTTATACTGTGTATGGTTTCCTTTTCATGTGGGAGCCCTGAAGATTGGAGTGGCACAACACGTCTTACCTAGGGCAAGGAGAACTTTCATCAACAGTGTATACCCATACCTAGTTGTCAAAATCACTGCCTTCAGAATCTATATTTCTTTTATTTCCTAATTCCTTCGCCAAGGCTAGCTTCAAAGTGGAGTCAGAGGTTAATTGTGGCTCAGAGTGTAGTCTTTTCTGCATTTTGTTCTTAATTAGTTCCATGTATTAGTTCATCCCTTAACATTTATGTCAGAGTGACACCGTAATTACAATTCCAAGAAAGCTTGTTCAGTTCTGCTACACTTCTCTGAATGTCTCTCCAGACTTCTTTACTATGAGTTAAAATTAAATTGCTATTGCATTGTGAGTTGAGTTGAATTTAACACATTTACTAACTTCCAGAGTTCTAATTTATCAGAACATATTAAATTTGGTATTAAATGGTAGGTGCAAATCCAACATATTGTTTCTTTTAAAAAAATTCATCCAAGTCTATTGTTGTTGATTAAATTGAGGGGGAAAACTCCCTTAAAATCATTGACATTAGATTTCTGTAGTTACAATATCTCCAGGAATAAAACAGCAATATCTATTTGCTGATTTATTCAAAGGAGTTGTAATTTTAGCCCACTGAGTGACTGCATGTTACAAACCTTCATGTAAAGTTCACCTTTTCCTGGATGTGAGATATATTCAAATAAATAAAGCTGGCATCACAATGCAATTTATGCATGCCTAGTGAAAAGTGCTTTATTTATTTATTTATTTATTTATTTGTATTCCTGCTTTCTCCTAGAATAGGATCCAAACAGCTTCTAAAAACAATCAGCTAAAACATTTATCATATCATGTAAAAACAATTAATGTCATATAATTCATTTTAAGATCAATTATAAAATATAAACATTAAAAGGTATATATAATATGCCATATAAAAAGCCACCCCTGTTGATATATCAACAGCTTTCTTAAATATCAGTTGGGTTCCATGGTCTGGATCTCCAGGCGAATGTATAAAGGGCTGGAGTTTGTGGAACCATCACTACAGTACACAGTATTGTATCTTTCTGTGTTTTATTCATAACTTTGAGAAATCTGTCAAAGGTTCTGAACCTATTTAGCAGATAGATTTCAGGGTTGTTGTAGGTTTTTTCGGGCTATATGGCCATGTTCTAGAGGCATTCTTTCCTGACGTTTTGCCTCATTCTGAGGATGTTTGCCATAGATGCAGACAAAACGTCAGGAGAGAATGCCTCTAGAACATGGCCATATATATCCCGAAAAAACCTACAACAACCCAGTGATTCTGGCCATGAAAACCTTTGACAATAGATAGATTTCAGCATCTTGGATAGTTCCTTTGATGTCTGCAATAAAATCCATGGTGGATGTGTCATACTGTAAGATGCAAACCCTGAGCCACCATTGATTGGTGCTACAACAATCATATAAGAACGCACCAATAATCTGAAGTAATGACGTCTCTTTTCCTGTTTGCAAATATTTGACTCAGACAGTACACTAAAGCTATTCTCACACACAATTTCTTTTCTGTTTTAGGTTATTCAAATATTCAGAAAAAGCCTAGCATGCCATTTTATCATTGCATTTCAGTAATATTAACTCCTGCTTCAGAACTTCCCAATGAGATTGAAAGTTCTCTTCAAAGCAAACATTACCATAGTGATCTGATAATGGCAGTTATAACAACGTGAGAGATTTTTGCTGAAGAACATCAACAGATTTTGAATATTTGGTTGACTTTTAGAAATAGGATTTATGATCCTCAATCACTTCATTGCAAACATTTGTTTATTTATTTATTTATTGTATTTGTATACCACCTTTCTCATCCCACAGGCGACTCAAGGCAGTTTACAGGGTGAAATTCAATGCTCACAATGCCATAAATACAATTAAAAACATTAACATATAATAAAAAACATAACAAAATCAATAAAACATAAATCATTAGTGTCTCCTTGTTAAAAACATTGTCCGGTCATTCGATTTTCCTATGTCAGTTACTCTGCATTTGCAAACTCTTGCTCAAAAAGCTACGTCTTGACTGGGGAGGGGGTTGCTCTGATATCCCAAGGGAGGGTGTTCCATAGCTGAGGGACCATCACCGAGTCTCTCGTCCCCGCCAGACGTACTTGTGACAAAGGCGGTAACGAGAGCAGGGCCTTCCCAGACAATCTTAAGGTCTTGGATTCCATGGTAATTTTAATTACCCAAGAACAAGAACTTTATAAAGTAGCTGGCAATACAAAATTGAGTATGGAACACCTCTATTTATAGTTTCAGAACTTATATCAGAAATGGACAATAACAAGTGTTCCTGCTCCTGCAGCACTAACATATTCTACCATTTTGTCCTTGAACACAGATATCGAATTTACAAGAACTCTGTCATCATATTTATGGAGTCACTGAGCTGTTACAAATTGAATGCCCCAACCCAACCGAATACTCACAAACATGTGAATGATTGATTATTCACATATGGAAGCAGATAAAGCATTACAGATTACCTGAATTTCAGGTGTTAGTTTGAGAGATTACAAAGTATAGACTTTCTTAGCCAGCATAGCCCTCTGCAATGTTAGGTGGGCGATTCTGGGAGCTGCAGCTCTATGAGAAAATCCCCCCAATTTTATACATTATTATGGGATGAGGTTTCCGAACTATCTCATAAAATGAGTTTGTTGCACTGCTATATATGATACTGTTTTCTTGACCAGAATCTGTTGGTATTTTTGTTATTATATTCCTTCAAGTCAATTCTAACTTATGAGGAGTCTTTCTTGGAAAGATCAACTAGAGAGTTGCCACTGACTTCCTCTTTAGCTAAGAAGATATGATTTGTCAAAGATCACCAGTGGGATTCCATTGCTTAGCAAGGTGCAAACCCCAATCACAAGATATCCCAGACCACTGCTTCTTGAACTTGGGATCCCAACTCAATATTGGGGTTCCGAATTTTTTTCTGAATGTCATTTAGTGGCTGTTTTAGACATTTTCACAAATCTGTTGGGAAGGATTTCCAACGGACTTTGCAGAAGGTGTTTCAGCTGTACTACATAAAAATGAAAATCAGCAAGCCTTGAAAATGTTGATTCATTCCAGTAAATGTTTGATTTTTATTCCTATTTTATATATCTATATACAGGCATTCCTCAAGTTACAAACATCTGACTTACGAACAACTCATAATTAAGAACGGGAGTGAGACAACAGGAAGTGAGAAAAATCTACCTGTTGATAGGGAAATTCACTCTTGAAAGAGTTATCATGGGGAAAAGGTGTTTCAACTGAAGCTTTCTCACCAATCCTTGCTTCCACAAGAAGCCAATTTTTAAAGATCCAATTGTCACAGGGAGAGAAAATGAAGTGAATTCTTCTGAAGAAGCACACAGACAGCAAAGCAAACACCGCAGGGGTGTTAATCCATCCCTATGCTATCCAAAGCTTTAAAAGATATTACTTTGGCTGGAGTTACACTTAAAAATATACCTGTTCTGACTTACAAACAAATTCAATTTAAGAGCACGCCTACAGAACCTATCTTATTTGTAACTTGAGGACTGCCTGTATTGGTTGGAGGATCCTGGGAGCTGCAGCTCTAAGAGAAAAATTAATTTCCACTTTTGTGGGGGACTTGAACCCCTAACTCGTATGAATATGGAGGGCCTACTATAAGAAGAAAGCTATGAAGGATTTGAAGTACCTGCTTTCTTTGAAGTATTCTTATGTGATGAGGTGTTTAAATATACAGTTGCCTCACAGCTCCACCTGCAGTGGTTGTGCTATTTCAGGAAGGCTGTATATGGTTGTTCTGAAAAAGATGGTTCAGCTCTCAATCATGAATCATGGTTTCAATTTCGTAACATTTTGAGTTGTGAGGTTGTTTTGTTCCTCCTCTATTTGAGGAACATGCTGCTGTCAAAATATTTGTTACTGATATTTCTTTCATGAGAAGGAAAACATACTGCAGAGATGGAGATCTTCATCATTCACAAATGCAACGTTTTGTTGACTTTGATGAGTTTTGGATTAGGCTCAATTAGAATTAATTTATAATGGTTTAGCTTTCACCTCACACTACGGATGTACTAGTTGTCAAGTAAGTGTTTACTATTGCTTTGATTCTTTGACTTTTTGTAAGTTGTGCTTCTGGCAATGAGAGGTGTTGAAAATATGCAGTTTTGCAACAGCAAGTAAATTCTTGCCTTGCCTTTGATATGTTCTGGTATTTGTCACTGCAGATCTTTCTGCACAAACTTACAAGCTTTCATGGAATCTATTCCTTCTTTGTTACCTTTTCCTCTCTGCTTGAGCTCAGTTATTATGCAGAAAGGAGACACACTCAACCATGAGGCTAGAGGCATTGGTACAGGTGAATACTGATATCCAAAGCTAAGCCTGTTATGCACTGAAAAATTCAATGAACACGTCAAGCATTACAGAATTAGCTTTCAAGTGTGTGTGGAAATACATCTGGCGGGACTTTGATATGAGGTGGCATTGATGCAAAAGCATAAAAGATGGATGGCAATGCTCTGAATATTGAATTAGGGATGAGAGGCAAGCTCAGAGTGGCATCTTCATTTAAACTCAAAAGAGAGGTGCTGATTTGGGAACGTATCAAATGAAATCATCAGTTTCCAGGTTATGGAAAACAAGTCTAAGGATATATGCATCACTGAGGTCTCGGTTCGAAAGAAAATCCTAGCCATTCCTTTGTAATTTTCTGGATGCCAAAATTTAATTAAAATGCATTTCCTTCTAAGGAAATAAAAATCCTCAGATGTTCTCTTGGTTTCATCTTCAATCACTGACAAATTTCAAAGAAATATGAAGTGTTGGCAGAAGCATTAATGAGACCTGAAGAACTCTACTGCTACTGGAGAATCAGGGTTTTTTTTTTAATCCGGGCCCATTAGCTACTTTGCAAGAAAGATGCCACTATCCTTCCAGAAATAGGTGGAATATTTATTCTGACCAGATCTGATATAGGATGGAGATAAGTAGAATATTAAATGAAATGTGTTTTATCAATGAAGAAGGGCATTTTATTACCAACTGTAGCTGATAAAATACGGCAATAATACATATTAGAAATGTTGAGTTCTGTCTTCCCATAAATGCTAATTCCTTTCAACAGTTGGAATGAGATCCAATGAGGAGTCCTAATTGTGGAGGACCAAGTGGAATTCCCCTATTCTTAGCTCCCAATGCAGCCTTCCACACTTCTGTAAGGGTCCCCCAACCTTCCAGATGATTTGGAGGAGTTAAGGATGGCTCACTATGAAGGTTCAAAGGTTGTACCCTCCTCCATTTCCCACCTCTTTCCAAACCTTCACAGGTTGTATCCACTATTTATCAAAATTAGAAGGGACCAGGGGTTCCCTTCTAGTTTTTCAAAAATTGTATTTGAGTTTTTAAAGAAACATTGAAATAGAGTTGTTCCTTTCTTTCAAACTTCTGAAAGAATAATTCTCCCATTTTTCATTCCTGTCCTAGAAACTTCCTAGAGAAATAGAAAGGTATCTTCACTAGTCATTTTGTAGGTCCTCAAGGATGACTCTATGGTAACTTCTAGTAGAAGTACGCCATAGAATTGCAATGGAAGATCTACACAAAGCCTAGATAGGTCATATTTTGGATACATGACCTATCCAAAATGGATACATGAAACTGCAAGTATCAATCACATGGGTAAAGGGGTCATGATGTATAAGAATCTGGGGCTTTTCCAATCTTACTGCAAATTTTGTCTCTTTCTTGAATGCAATACACAGTATGGGAATAAATACGATCTACATCATTAATACATTTGCATAGCAGACCCTTGAATAGCACAAAGGCCATTTCTAAAGGGGCTAGAAACACTCAATGAAGCATGAGGACCTGAAGCATGGCCAGAGAGGGGCACTGTTTGTGGTGAAATGCCAGAGGTCATTCAGTGTACAAAGGAATGATCTGGACATGTATCATCACTATACTGGGAAGGACTAGACCCACAAGACCTATGTACTTGCTCTGTTTGCTGTCTAGATTCTAATCACCAGTTGAGAGTTTCAAGGACCTGCTGCTATCTTTTCTACAAACCCAGTCTCACATAACAGCTGACTCGCCATGCAGGAACTTGTTCAATATGTCTATTCTCATTAATGTCTAGTTAATGCAACCCAAAGACTGGTATACACAGATATGAAGGTTGTGGATAAAAGAATGTGAATGATTCATAGTGGGCATCATGACCATTATGGACCATTCACATTTTCCTGTTTTATCCTCAATCTTCATATCTTCATACCATCCAGTCAAGGAAAACCTGTAGTTGACCATAAAGGGCTCATAGTGTTAGGCTATGGTCCTGTTTGTCTAGTGTAATTATGAAAACAGCATAAAATATAGGGCAATAACAGAAGTAAAATGAGAATGGGTTGTGGGATGATGGGGGTAGTTATGATGGCAAAGACTTCCTCTGCTGTCCTGTTACAGCACATGGTGGCAATAGCTGGGTTATGCCAATGAGACAGACGGTACCTATTAAATCCCAGCCAATAACTGCCCTGGCATTCCCATTTTTTCAAATTAGAAAAACCACTGCTTCATATCAATCAGCTAGATGGCTTTTGTTTAAACCTCCCGACAAAATGCTTCAGTCTGCCATTGCTATGAGGCACTTTGGGAAATGAATGCCCTCAGATCAATCCTCCTTAGACATTTTAATTTACCAAAATGATCTGGAATGCTGCTATGTTGGTGGATCAGTGAGGAAACTGAAATGGCAGCTGCCTTGTACTTGTCAATGAAACACTGCCTCTTTAAGATATGTTAGCATAAAGAGGCAGTCTTTCATTGACAAGCACAAAGTGGAGAACGCAAGCTTGTACCAAGAGTATGAGATTCTAAGGACTTTATCACACCAGCCCACTGTTCTGCTACAGCTGCAATCATGTAGATAATGGCTATTTCCTTGAGCATCTTCAATACTGCACTTGTCAACAGTAGTTTTAGTTTTATCTACTGTTTTAAAATGCTATTATTTTGATTTTATGCTACATGTGTTGATGGGGGTTGTTATTATCATTTTATGTGACTTGTTTTATACTTCTGTATCATTTTTACTTGTTGTATGTTATATGTGCACCCTGGAGTGCCTTGTAAGTTGCCCCAAGTCCTTTTGGGGAGATGGTGGTGGGATAAAAGTAAAGTTTATTATTATTTATTATTGGTACAATTTTATCAGTTCACCAATCCACACAATCTTGCAGCCCCCCTTCCTGAACTACTATGGTTCGTTTAGGTTATATATATATATATATATATATATATATGCAATTTTATTTAAAAACACACACACATATATATTTATATATACAGGAAATAGTCCACTTGGACATAGCAAGGGAAGTGGGGGAGAGGAAGAAACTCCCATCTACTGATATCACAGAATTGTTGGCTTGTTGGCACAGAAGCAGAAGGGACTCATTGCAGTTTAATAGGTAGTGGAAACATAGCAGGAGGGGGAGGTATTGACAGGTTTTACCCCTCAACAGCTAGGGATGGGAGAATCGTAAGAAGGAGGCAAAACGGGTAAAGGAATGTACACCATGTCATGTGACAGGGACCATAACTGAACATGACAAGTCAGCTACGGTGCTAGTTTGTCTGCATCATGTAATAATTCTAAGATAATAATTATTGATAACTTGGCAGATCTGCTCCATTGACTTAGACAGCCTTAAAAGATACTCCCAGACTAGAATCTATTTTTAAATTATTTATTTATTCCATTTATATGCTGCCTTACTCCTGGATTAGGACACAATTTACGGTTCACAAAAGTTATAGTTATCAAATCAGAATTGCTTTATTTTATAGATCTTAGAAGATTGAGCATGGCTGTTACAGCAAAGTATCAAAATAAAGTCGATCATTGTTTGATCCCTATCATTAGGCAGTGTGAAGCCGCGGTGCCACCTCAAACAAGCAATATGAGGTGTTATAAAAAAAAAACACCAAATGGTCAGGTATGTGAGTAATCATTACAGGGTTGTTTGTTTACTGCTACAGATGAAAAAAGGGACTTGGGAGATTTTCTGTCTGTGGAATTAAAATAACTTGGCTGGTTTTATTAAGACTTAGAAAAGTTTGCCTTTCCAAATTTTGGATTTGGCTCCAATGCAGCATGGCTTAGGGATGGGGCTGCTCATCTCAAGCAAAATATCTTGGAACAAACCTGCAATGTTTGGTCTCTGGTTCATAAGCATGGTTTAGCGCATTTATTTATTTCTGAGCTGACGCAGTTTTTTCTACAAAGAAGACCGCAATCTGGCCTTTTGTCAAATTAGTTAAATGCCACTAAAGTCAATTAAGGTTAGGTGACCTATTTCCAGAATTGTAGGGAAATGGAAGGATTTTATTAGGCAGTGGCACTATAATAATTCTGAAAATGTGAAAAGAATAGTAGCTTCTTTGTAATGATAACCACCTACCCATCCATCTATCTCAAAAAAACACCCTATCTGAATCTCTTTCCTAATAGTACTTTATGTGGCATAGTTCTACCAATGAAGCAAGAAATCCTGTCTTAACCAAAGATGTCAGACGATACTGAGCAGAAAATAACACATCAAAACAACTTGATTGGTATCATATTAGGAATCTACTAGCAGGAAGGGGACTATGTCCTTGAAGCAGAGTTGCTATGACAAACAAAACAAAATAAACTACCCAAGGATGCTGAGTTACATTTTTAAAAAATATGTTACTAGTTAAAGCTGTCTACAGGATGTTTTTCACAAATATGTTATGTCACTTCATTTTCAGAAGCTGCATTTTTAACCAGGGACTTTGGCAGGTTCTCGTGAAAGGCAGAAATCTCAATAAAATCCTGGTTGTCAGAAGCGAAAAATTTATGGCCCATCCTGGATGAGACCAAACACAATTGGTCCATTCATCAAAAGCATATACTATAATCTTTCAACTGCCTTTTATATCAAATGATTCTCCTGTAAAAAGATGCCATTTACACTGCTATAAACCATGTACAAAAGTTAATTCAAAGACCCTATGAATGCTAGTAATAGGAGGTCAGCACTGCCCCACAAATAGCTTAAGATATTTTGTTTCCTGGCAAAAGACAATATTGTTCCCTCATTATTCCATTACAGACATTGACTGGAATGGCAAATGAACATTGCAAATGGGACATCAATGGGATTTTGTTTACCGTTACAGATTAGATCAATATGTTGGAGGATGCATCATCCTTCAACATATGGATTATGGGCAGATTCCAAGGCAGGAAAAAACTTAAGGAGAATGGCTTGGGGGAGGTCTGTCACTACTGCTCCCTCCTATCATCTCTTGCCTATGTCTGCAATGTAGGATCTCAGCCAACGTCTATGAAAAGATAATTAATATTATCACAACCGTGCAAGCAACATTCATCTGATCTTTTAGGCTTAAAAGTATGGTGGCAAGTACTGCAATCTTCAGATCATAAGAAACAGAAACTATGAAAATTAAACACAGAGAAATTAAATTACTTTTTTGTGTTTCATTTTTTCCCCAGGATTACACACTCACTATGTATTTCCAACAGTCTTGGAGGGATAAAAGACTGTCATACTCTGGGATACCTTTGAATCTGACTTTAGATAACAGAGTGGCTGACAATCTCTGGGTACCAGATACATATTTCCTCAACGACAAGAAATCTTTTGTTCATGGAGTTACTGTGAAAAACCGAATGATTCGGCTACATCCAGATGGAACAGTTCTTTATGGTTTGCGGTACGTAATGTTTAAATTTACTTTACATCGGCTTACTAAAATAAGTTTCCTCATAAGAACAGTTATATTGAAGGCATGATTGCACAAACTTTTTTGAAGTTCAGGTTGTTCAAAAGCAATATGTATAAACAAACGCATATACATTAAGTTAATTTTTGGTTCCTGATTATGTTAACATTTCATAAGGAAAAATATTCCACACATTACTCTTGCATTTCTTTTTTATCATGCTTTTATCATGTAGGAAACTTGACATAAAGTTATGCAGTGGAATCCTATATGACATATTTGTTACATTGTTGTTGTTCATTCGTTCAGTCATCTCCAACTCTTTGTTATTTGTTACATTTGTTACATTACTTACATATATCTAGCTATGTTACATTACTTACATATATCTAGCTATGTAGCAGAGACAGTAAGAAACCCCTTCACTAAATTGCATAGATGGGACGTCAGCAAAGTTGTCCAATGTGGATTGGTGCCCAGTGTACATCAAGGCCGAGAAGATGAGCATCAGAACTGATGCAATTAGCATTGAGGCCAATGCATATTGATCTCATTGTGCATCAGTCTTCTTAGCATTGTGCAGCAATGCACATCAGAAACTTTGCTGGCTCCCCTATGTAGTAATATAACAACAGCCCTATACTGGATATGGACATTGCACAACTGTGCAATTTTAAACTCACATAGTTAAGTCTACTTACAAAGGTATAAGTTCCCAACATGATTTTGGCCAATGTCTGTACAGGAAGGCCCACTTACCTGGTGGATTAGGGGCCAATGCGTTGTCAGAAAGCAGAATCAATTGAAAAGTAGGATTCGTTGTTTTGGCTAATAAATGCATTTTGGCTACCTAAAACATAAATAAGATTATATCACTTTTAAATTAATGATAAAGTTAGAAGAGATTTTTCACCCATTCAAGAATGTTTCACATAGGGGTCCACTCTTTCTGTAGGCAAATCTTAGGACTACGCATGTGTGTGTGAGCTTGTAGCAACAAGAACCAATGGAAGAGTAGACCCCTCATTGAATTAATGGAACTTGTCTAGAATTTGCAAGCATTACAAGACCAAGTTGTCTGAAAGCAAGGCATCAATGGCAAGAGAAGCTTGCAAAGGCATTTTCTCAATAGCAAGAAAGACCTTACTGGATGACAGTGCTGGTTAGACAACATGGACATAAACTGTATGTCATTTGCTTAACTTTTCCCACATCCTCCTGCGATGGATAAATGAAGAAAGTGCAAATCAAGTCACACTCCCATTTCCTTTTTGTTCTGAAAGAAAGAGAGAGAGAGAGAGAGAGGGAAGGTGTGCAGGGGCATTGGTCAAGGAGAGGGAAGCATTTAGGTCTTGCTAGCCCAACTCACATGAAATATCTCCACATATGAGCCTACCTGAGCCCTAAGGTGCTCAAGAAAGGCTTTTCTCTGAATCCAGTCAGGAAGGCTAGATGGCCTTCTCCTTGCAATCTTTGCATCATCATGCTTTTTTATTCCAACAGGCTTTTGAAAACTGAAGGTTTTAAAGGTAAGGGCTCTTAGGAAGAAGTTTTGTTGCTTTTATTGTTTTTTATTGTTTTAACTGTACTGGAATTTTAAACCATTTTAAGTGTATGTTTCACCTGTTTTACAATGTGTAAAGTTCAATTCCATGGTAACGTTGCTTGATCTTGTGCATCTTAACTCTATTGTATTTTCATTTATAAACCATTTTGGGTGTCATTTTGGGGGGAAGGGGGGTATAAATAAGTTTCCCCTCCTTCTCCATTTCCACCTCTTTCTTCTCCTCCTCCAATGGTTTAGACTTTAAATGGAGCAGCCAAGCATCAAAAAACCTTTGGTCTGTTACAAATCATTCAGAAAACACCATAGGAAATCTAAACCACCTTGTATTTACTTCTTTTTTCTAAACTACTTGGAAAGTACTGATGGTTTTTATTATGGAAATAAACGAAGGTACAGCTGTAGTACATATAGTTCTTACCATTTGTTTCACTCAATTTTTCAAATAATCCAGGTTTTTGAGGGGAAAGCCAATTTTTTCTGTTTATCCCCAAATTGCATTAAAATGTTTGAAATGTCAAATTAAATCTAAATGTTAAGTTTAGGCAACATGACTGTCCAAACGTGTATTCTAGAGCAGTGGTTCCCAACCTGGGTCTGTGGACCACCAGCGATCTGCAAGAATGAAAATATGGTTCATAGCCTCATTGTTACTACACTGTTGCCTCAAAACCATACAACAATGACAGTGACTAGTCTCTCAAAACCCACTTACAGTGCCAAGGGAATGGGGATGTCAGGAAGAGAGAGGTTTACTACCAATGAAAGATTACTACTAGCACATCAGCTCTAGATTATTAAATATGGTTTTCTGTGGGCGAGCAGATGGCGATTACTGGATGGCATATATCCTGTATCAGAAACTAAAGCTGGTGTGGTCTATCCAATGCAGTTTTCTGAATCACTACCCCAAATAACCAAACCGAAACTAAAGTTGACCAAAAACTGATTTGTTATTATTTTGGCACTAATGTTGGAGAGTGGTCCCTGGTCAAAGTGTCCCCTGGTCAAGTGGTCCCTGGTCAAAAAAAGGTTGGGAACCACTGTTCTGGAGAAACATATCGATAGGTCAAAAACAAAAATCAGTTTTCTGGGTCCCATTATATAATTTACCAGTGTTGGTTACTTTGTGATGAAGCATGTGGATTTGTATAATGTAAAAGGCAGGCAAATAATTTTAATAATGTAAATAACAATTGCATAAAATATTCTGAGTAGAAAGCCAAGCAGAATGCCAAGCCAATAAAGAGAATGCCAGTGCTTCTGTCTCTGAAGCACATATCATAGCAACCTAAACTTTTTTGAAGTATGAAGCATGAAGACTTGATAAAAAAATTATTTATTTACTGTATTTGTAAACCGCCTTTCTCAGCCAATTGGCGACTCAAGGCAGTTTCCAACAAATCAGAATACATAAAACATAATAGATAAAAAACATTAACAGTATAAGACATCACAAAAACAATAAAAGCAACATCATCAGCGTCTCATTTTAATATTCTAATCATTTCTCATTTGACTGTTGTTTGTTGATTTTGGGGGGAATTTCTGAGATTCAAAGACAGAGATACTTTTATTATTCATCACTAAGCCCCAGGGTTGAAGAGAATATTCAAAAATGTTTCTGGACATTCATGAAACCCTGATGTGAAGAAATCTGGGATAACAAATATCTTCACAGTGTTAGCATTATTCTGGATAAAAGTTGATGGTGTTGTACCAAAATAAATTTGCATGGAAAATAACATTTCGGCTGATTTTCCAGGCATAAAATGCTGTTTTCTTACCATAAAAGTGTGAATTTTATGGAAAATAAGTAATCAATTACACTATATCCTCAAGAGGAACAGCAGTTTTGTGCCCAAAATGATGCAATATGCAATTTCCTGAACAAAAAAAAGTTGTTTCCCATGAAAAAAGAACCAAACAAGCCTATGTATGAATTTTGCACAAAATGAGACCCAAACTCTGGATCGTTTTTGAAAGCTCTTCTGTTCTGAAAGATTTTCTTGCAGCGAGGCAGAATTGTTAAAATTAGTCATTGCTTCCTTCTGATATAGTCGTTAGGCACTGATGTTAGTGAAGAATTACATCCCTGCTAAGCAATGCTTTTCAGATTCTCAAAGCCTGTGTGCAAACATTTCAGAAACAAAAAAACACTATTCTGCATACCAAATATATAAAAGCTAGGCATAGCTGTGTGTTGAACTGAAGCCCAAGGCATAGTAGCAGCACAGAGGGGAAAGGAGTTGCACTGTCATTAATTTGGTACCACATTGCTTAATTCCTTTGAGAGTGATTCAGGCAAAAACTGTCATTAAGTCTCTCTCGGAAAATAGTAGACTTCACTGGTGTAGATAAATGATTTTTGGAAAGGGAGGGGGAAGCTGGTATTTCAGTTGTGAAATAAAAACGAGGCATCCATCAAGAAATGGTTGATAAATTCCAGAATGTGGTTATCATTTGTTAAACAGAGCATGAGGAAAATATGCCTTTCTAATTGCCTTCAGTCTTCGTGGCTGCTGCTCCTTTCCATCAAACTGCCGGGTAAAAAGAGCTTAAAATCAAGTAGAATGCTTAGAGGGATGTTCAGAGATAGCAAAAACAACAACAATAACAACAACAACCACGCCACAACTGGACTATCTTTCTGAGTAGCTATAACTGGACAGCACTAATGTAAATCTTCATAAATTTCATTCTCACAAGCAAGGATTAATAATTGTACCATTTTCCTCTTTGGAATGAGAAAATTGTGCACTTTTCAAAAACTATTGGCAAGGTTCTTGTGGGTTTTTTCGGGCTATAGAGCCATGTTCTAGAGGCATTTCTCCTGACGTTTCGCCTGCATCTATGGCAATGTCAGGAGAAATGCCTCTAGAACATGGCTCTATAGCCCGAAAAAAAACCACAAGAACCTAGTGATTCCAGCCATGAAAGCCTTCGACAATGCATTGAACTATTGACAACTTTGCACATATTCTCTGATTGAAAATGCACATTTTTCCAATGTACACAGTATTTTGTGTTGTAAAAATGCTGCTTCTGTGCAGGAAAAATTAACATGCTTTCTGAAAAATAAGATTTTCTGTGCTGGAATTTGGTTTTCCAAGCAGAAGTGGGGTTTTTTGTGAGTCAAAAAAATACTGGTTTGTTACAAGAATTTTGGTTTCTGTATAGAAGTGTTGTCCAGAATCCTGTGTGGCTTTTTGTGTGTGTGTGAGTGTGTTAGGAGCGACTTGAGAAACTGCAAGTTGCTTAAGGTGTGAGAGAACTGGCTGTCTGCAAGGACGTTGCCCGGGGCACACTCGGATGTTTTTGATGTTTTATTATCCTTGTGGGAGGCTTCTCTCATGCCCTCGCATGGGGAGCTAGATCCTCCAGTGGCGCAATGGTTTAAACCAGGGGTCCTCAAACTTTTTAAACAGAGGGCCAGGTCACAGTCCTTCAAACTATTGGAGGGCCTGATTATAGTTTTAAAAAACATGAATGAATTCCTATGCACACTGCACATATCTTATTTGTAGTGCAAAAAAACACTTAAAAACAATACAGTAATTAAAATGAAGAACAATTTAAACAAATATAAATGTATTAGTATTTCAATGGTAAGTGTGGGCCTGCTTTTGACTGATGAGATAGGATTGTTGTTGTTGTGTGCTTTCAAGTCGTTTCAGACTTAGGTTGACCCTGAGTGAGGGCTGAGTAAATTACCTTGAAGGGCCATATCCAGCCCCCGGGCCATAGTTTGAGGACCCCTGGGTTAAACCCTTGTGCCAGCCGAACAGAAGACCGACAGGTCAGAGGTTCAAATCTGGGGAGAGCGCGGCTGTTACAAATGCATAATCTGATTATTCACCCATTATGGCTTTGTATTCACCCCTAGTTTCACCCCATCACCCCTAGTTTAAGGGTTCTGCATAGGCCCCATATCTGCACTTACTGGGACACAACCACTTTGATGAATGGGAGCTTGTCCCCTCATCTCTCAAGAATTAACAGGCTGAGCAATCTCTAATGTGAGCAATTGCCTGTGGGAGGGAGAGTTGTGACAGGGATTCTTCTACCTGTTGATTCAGAGGTTTCTCACAGGAGAAGGTGGAAATGGAAGTCAGTTGCCTAATGTCAACAGCATGTGCATTTTTGTGAGCCTTAACATCAGTAAGGGTTACAGACTGTTGAAATGTGGGTGAACCCAAGAATTTCAACCCATTGAGAATAAATCGGCAAGCTTCTAAAAAAATTAATTTCCTCTTATCATTAAATTTGGGGCTCAAACTCATTCATGATTTCTGCAATTTAACTTGCAAATATCCCCACCTGATTCTCACACAGATTTTATGCTACTACTGCACCTTTGACTATCCACCCTTGCAACTGAATTCCTCATCCTGTATAGGGGAAAGAAAATTGGACATCATTTATTCACACTGAAACCCATGTTTCTTGGTTCTTCTTGAAATATATTAGTCTTGTCATCAGTATGCAAGTTAATTCAATGCAAATTGGAAATCTACTGTAAGGTACAACTTTAATTACTGCCCTTTTCATCTCTATTTCTGTGAGAGACTTTTCAAAAAATGCTTTTAATGAGCTCTGGAGCCACAATCCTCAATCGACTGACTGAAAGGGGAGGAGGAAAGTCCAGTGAAATAAATTAGTCTTCTTCAATGTAAAGAATTTGAGAAGAGCAAATTCAGACAAACAAAATGAGTTGCTGTTTATAAATGTAATAAATCAGCATCAACCAACAAATCAAAAGAGACATATTGTTGGTGCAAAAAGTCTGAACTGATATAGGAATGATAAACATGGCTTATTAATAAACATGATCTTCAAAAGTAGTGAAGCAACCAGTCCATGCTGATTCCCACAGATTTTCCAGATGAAAATTTGGAACACATTTTGAACTTCAACTCCAGAAAGCTCAGCCAGCATGGCCAATGTTGGAGCTACAGTCCATAACATTTGGAAGACCTTAAGCTGTTTTTGAAAATGGTTTAATGTGCCCTTTGAGCTTAAAGAGCATTTCTCCTATGCCAACCTTTTATCTTCCAGAAACACCAGCAAGCTTGACCAAATGTCACAAATTCTGGGAACTGAAATACCTTGTGGTACACACACAGTAGTGAAAGGACAATCCCATTACTCAGGGAGAGACATTGCAGGATTTTTGGAAACTTTAAAAAAAAACCTGGAGCCAGTCCTACTGGTTCCGGGTCTCCATTGCTGCATTTAAGCATTTTTCTCTCCTTACCAAATAGACAGATAGCATCAGCAGCTTTGACAGCAGGTTTACTTATGAGATGATGGTGAGTGATCAATCTCCTCCCTAATCCTCATGGAAGAGTGAACCTTATTTTCCTCCCAACTGTATTTGGTTAGTCTAGAACAGTGGTTCTCAACCTGGGGTCCCCAGATGTTTTTGGCCTACAACTCCCAGAAATCCTAACAGCTGGTAAATTGGCTGGGATTTCTGGGAGTTGTAGGCCAAAAACATCTGGGGACCCCAGGTTGAGAACCACTGGTCTAGAACCTTGGTCCATTAAGTGTGATGTGTAGCCACAATGGGTCTGATACAGTTACGTAGTGAACTAAGAAGTCCATGTAAATGAGCCCTATGTGGTTTATGAATGAAAGAAAAATTTCATGAGAGAGAAATGAAAAATATTAGACTTTTGCTGGAGAGAGTGGCAGGATTGAGAATGCATTCATCTTTTAAAGCCCAAGAGAGAAAATGACAGTCCCAAATGGCCAAAACCTTTCTGCAAATTAATGTTTTCTGATTACAAATACAAGGTCTCATGTACCAGATTTTACAATGCTTGCACATTCATCCTTTGGGAAAAGAACACACTATAACATTTCCCTAATTAATGCAAAATCGGGTGAAATATAAATATAAATATAAATATAAATATAAATATAAATATAAATATAAATATAAATATAAATATAAATATAATAATTATAATAATAATAATAACTTTATATTCCGCTCTATCTCCAGATTTCAGGGCAGATTCCAAACATAAAAGGCAAACATTCAATGCCCCAATACAACAACAATACATCCATACTAACAAAATTTATACAACCCAACATATAAATACAAATTATAACTTAACAAACTAAAATTAAATAAAAAGCACAGCCTGTTATAACAGACATAAGACAAAACATCAAATGGAAACAATAATTTCCCATTTCTTTGGGGCAAATTGATTCATCATTGCTCAAGATATCTATTGAGCTGGTGGGGTGAGCAGGGCACGGAGCAATGCTATTTCTAATTTCTGATATACTCACATGTCATTGTGTCTTCAACAAAAGTGTCCAAACTTCCAGGAAGTGCCTACACAAACACATTTAACACAGCCAGTGTTTGCACTTTAATAGGCACACTCATACAAATACCTTTCTTGAACTTAGAGTGTAAGCATACTGAGAACATATACTATATGATTGTGTGGCATCCTCATATAACAAACTGTACCTGAAGATATAATAAGCTCTGCACTGGCAGCACAGAAAAAAACCACTTTGATTTATTTTATGGATCAAACACACAGTGTCAAATCAGATTTAGACAACATAAGGCAAGGACAAAGAAGTAATACCATTGTCACCTTAAATAATGGTGGCATTGTCAGATGCTACATATTTCCCCCAACAAATATACCCATCATCCCAAACAATGAAACATCACTCAACAAAAATCGAGGCATTCCCACCTGGGTAGTTGTGATTTGTTATATTTGTCATGTCAACAAAGATGTTCTACTTTCTCCAAACAGTGTGGCAGCTAGTTTAGCCTTTTGAGAGTTGCAAAATGATTGTAAAGCCACATTAGGCCTTTCATACAGTAGTGGTTCACATATTCATAAACAGCACTTGAGTGGAGAAGGCATGGATGGTCAGGAAAAGGTACCAAAGCCATAAAAACACAGGAAGGCAGCAATTATGTTTAATGAGTAGCAAGCTGCTTTTCATTTTCTGTTGCTCTCAACAGCACAAAAAGAAGCAAACTCCTTTATATATCTCTGGAGTTTATCTGGAAGGCATGCAATCTCTCCAGAGATGCAGTGGAGTAACACCCAACAAATTTAATTATAGTACACATCCTTTCTGTTGGTTTAACTGAAGAGTTTCCTTGGAGGTGATAAATAACTTTGCAAAGTAAATAGATAAAGCTATTTATATATTTTTAAAGCTGGGCACTTGATGCCTCAACACTGCAAAAAAGGTATCTAAATTTAGGCCATCATGAAATTCAGGAGAAAAATTCTAAGTCTATATTCCCATCTTAACATTCACTAGAAAGAAAATGCTTGTTATTCTCTGCCTTATATTGATTCTCGTATTTCTATTACTATGGCAGAAGAGGAAAATAAAGGATATACTTTTGTATTGTTTCAGCTTGTCACCACATTTGTCAAGATAGGCAGGTTGTCCATACAGAAGGCAATGACATGGAAATGAAGTCTTGAGGTGATACAATGGCCCATGCTATTTCAGAATGTTCTCAGTTGTCTTGAAAATCCCAAAAGTGGACTTAGTGCGTGCTATGGCATATAAGATGGCAGGGAGAGATTTCCATGCTTGATTCTTTTCCTTTCAGCACCAGAACTATAGTAATATAGCAATACTAATATTATGAATAACAATAAGAATGACTATAAAATTTGGTCTGAGTCCTGCAGTGGTAGTAGCCCTACCATGTATGGTACAGATTTAGAGTCTAGTTGGAGAAACCATAGCAAACCAATATCCGTTTTGAAAGATAGCTGAATAAACTACTGTGACTACTTGAATTAGAAAATGAAATACCTAGAAATACCCAGACCAGGTAAAGATGGCAGACTGCAGACTTCTTCCCTAATAAAACCCTGGGCAAGAAATCACCACCTGTGGATTATCACTGGTCCAAGATATCGTGGTCTGGTGGTGACATTCTTCCAGGCAAGCAAGAAGCTGAGGATGTTTATGAAGACCCAGTTTCTTCCTCTGATATTTGCCAAGGCAAAAGCAGAAGAGATAGATGAGGTCAGATGAAGAAATACCCATTACAGTGTGGCAGCTATGTTAAACCCTCAGCAAAAGGAAATGCCTTAACTGCTATTTTTAAGGAAGAAAGAAGATTTTACCTTGTGAGATTCTTTCTTGGCTGCTGGATAATTAACTCCCATAAGCGTTAACTTCTGTTGTCAAAATATGTGAGTCATCTAGATGTATTATTATCTAGAGTTAAATGAGCTGATGGACTTTTAAGAAATGCCAAGTCTTCCTTTTTTGTGGTGTAATAATAATAATAATAATAATAATAATAATAATAATAATACTTTTTTATATATCCAGCCACCATCTCCCTGAAGGGACTCGAGATGGCTCACAAAAGAACTCAATAGTGCAAACATATAAAATGCAACAAAGTACATAAGCAAAATAGCACAATAACAACAAAGTCCACATAAACAAATTACATAAAGTATCATATGAAACCCCTACTGACTTAAAAGATTCAATAAGACACATTATAAACTAATAGTATACATATCCACCAAAGGGTTAAAGTTTTGGTTTTCTTTGAAGCCAAACAAAAGTAATTTCCCAGGAATGAACACACCAGAAGTAAATATTTGAACTTCTTAGAGTATAATGCCTCCCCTTTCTAGGAGGAGTTAGTAACATAACAACAGCTATCCAAAAAGCAACTGAAAAGGAAAGAAAGAAAGAAAGAAAGAAAGAAAGAAAGTCTACTCTACTGCCACCTTGTGTTTATCTATAATGATTTAACAATTCAGAAACAAGAACAATTGCAGAGCGGTTGGATTCAGAATCAATTGGACTAATGCAAATTTTGGGTGAATTGAGATCAATGAGAAAAGGATTAATATTGGAAACAAAAGAAATGTGTAACTCTTTGGCAAAGTTGACTAGGGAACCAATTCTGGCCAACCAGAACTTGGTGAAACCAAAATTCAGAATACAGAAGAAGGTGGGAAGTTTGGAGAAAACCCTTATGGCATCAGAAAGGAGGTTGACAAGATTTCTCAACTGGTCTGGCTTGAACTCAAAGAGAAAAGTTTGCATAGAAAAGCAGTGACTAAATTTGTAAGAATGGCAGATTCGTGACTCAGCTATGCTGAGGAAGAGTTGTGGAAACATTGAAAGGGAAAATGAAGAAAAAGAGGATATCCTAAGTGAAGTGTTTCTGGATGCAGATAATCAGGAAGATTAAAGATGAAAGGTTTTTATAATGGCTGATGGAAATGTATGAACTAATTGAGATTGACAAATTTATTAGGCTGATAGAGTGGGAATATTTGTTTAAGAGATATTTGGGATTTACTGATTAATATGGTTTATCAATTTTGGAGGGGGAATTCACAAATTGTCAGATTTACGAGTGAGTACTTTGTTATTAAATGTAGAAATGTGACTCTACAATATTCCTTTAAGGGGAGTTGAGGATTTAAAACTAAAAACACCAGCAGACAGAGTGTGAGATGACTGTAGACTAGTCCTTATGTTTGCTGGTTAGTCTTGTTTTACTGTATAAGCTAAGTGTGTATAACTGTGTATTGCTGATTTTTTTGTGTTTATATATTCTTTGGGTTGGTATTTTTGTTGTATTAGTTAAAAGTTGATAAGTAGGATTTTTGAAAAATTGCACAACTTTATGTGTTATACATTTTTATATAATGTATAACTTTATCACGTTATTATAGTTGTACTATGGCTTTACTTTTCTCTCAGTAAAAATTAGTAATAAAAATGACATCTGGTTTACAGTAGAAAAGTTTATGAAAGAAACAGAATGGGTGATCCACCTGTCACACTATTTCAGAAAGATAAGATTTATTACACTTTCTAACTAATATTTATTCAAAAGTACAGAAATACAAAAATAATTCATTACACATAAGCTGCAGAGGACAATCAGCCAAAATGTTTATAAAATGTATATAAAACTACCAAGACTACACAATGATATAATAACTACTACCAAACAACAACTGTGATAATTTTTTTAAAAACCCACACAAACACAGAGAACAAAAAAACACCAAAACTTTATAAACTTCCCACTCATCTGAAAGTTATTGTCCCATGTTAGTCTACCCCCTCTAAATAATGGATTAAACTTCTATGATAGGCAACATTTTACAAATTCATGAATCTCACAGTTAATTAATACTCCCATCATTATTGTCAAAAGGTAATGAACACGTCAGTCTTTTATTTATGTATTTATTTATTTATTTATTTATTTATTTACAGCATTTCTATCCTACCTTTCTCTACCCTGGAGGGGACTCAAGGCAGCTTACAAGTAGGCACCCATAAGAAGCCATAAGATACAATAACAAATATATAAATAGAGTTATAAAATACATTAAAGCAGTTTAAAAACATATAAAACAATACATTAAGAGTTAATCACATGATCCATTAAATGTAGTCCAGCCGTTCCAGTTAGTCAGTGCACATCAATTCCATATCTTTCTATTTCTCAAATTCTCCAAATGCTTGGTTACACAGCCAGGTTTTTACTTTCTTACAGAAGGTCAGGAGGGAGGGGGCTGATCTGATGTCCCTGGGGAGGGAATTCCACAACCGTGGGGGGGGGGCACCACTGAGAAGGCCCTGTCTCTCGTCCCCACCAATCGTGCCTTCAAGGAAGGTAGGACCAAAAGCAGGGTCTCCCCAGACGATCTTAATCTTCAAGATAGTTCATAGGAGGAGATCTTTCTTAGGACCCTTTCACACAGCCATATAACCCAGAATATCAAGGCAGATCATCCACAATATCTGCTTTGAACTGGATTATTTGAGTCCATACTGCCATGTAATCCAGTTCAATGTGGATTTTATACAGCTGTGTGGAAGGGGCCTCGGTTAATTAAGGATTTTTCCTTAATCAGCATAGTCAATTTGTCTATCAGTTCTCACAAATAAGCTTCTCTACATTCAACAAGACTAAGGATCCTTCCACATAGCCATATAACCCAGAATATCAAGGCAGATAAGCCACCATATTTGCTTTGAAGTGGGTTATCTGAGTCCACACTGCCATATAACCCAGTTCAAAGCATATAATATGTGATTTTATACAGCTGTGTGGAAGGGCCTTACTCCCTAGTGCAGTGGCTCTCAACCTGGGGTCCCCAGATGTTTTTGGCCTTCAACTCCCAGAAATCCCAACAGCTGGTAAACTGATTGGGATTTCTGGGAGTTGTAGGCTAAAAACATCTGGGATCCCAGGTTGAGAACCACTGCGGGCCTAGTGAGTATATTTGGGATAGCAGATTTTAAATGCCAGGTACCATTTCAAGATGAAAACCTTTCAATCTGGTAAGAGGAAAAAATGGGAAAGGTCCTCTTACTTTACTTATTTAGTTACTTGCTTACTTGCAAATCACCCCACAGTGAACATGTAAGAGACAAATCATGCCATTGAAACCAAGGACTTCATTGGACGGAGTTTAGGGAAATGGGGGAAATGGAAGAAAGCAGGGAAATTGCCTTCTTTGCATGTAGAATCGTCTTCTTCTCATGGGATTCTGTCTAAAAAATACAATTTATTTACTGCCATCACCAGAATCACCTCCTCCCGCCTCTAACTTAGCCAGCCATAGAAGAGACAAAAGTCATTGTTCTTAAGGCAGACATTCCTTCTCTGGGCGCCTCTCCTTCCCCTCCCAATCTCCTTATTCTCAATCGTGGAAGTCTGAAACCTACTAAATACGAAAATTTACTGTAGTTGGTTTAAAAAAGAAAGAAAGACAAAGTTAAAAAGCTAGCAGTAACACAATTTCAAAAGCCAATATTACTATAAAGGAGAAATGACAGGAAAAGCAAAGTAGTGATATTGTGAATTTGTGATATCCCTGATTTTTAATTTTGATAGAGAAATGACAATGCTTGGTAGAAAACTGGTCATAGGAATTCCCACTATTCCACATCACTGAAGCGATTCGACATGGGCAAATTTGACAGATCCCAATACATATTTTTCCTTGCTTTCTCCCATTTCCGTATGAGCTCAGAAGACAATTTCTCCCTGACTTCTCTTTGTATGTGTGCGTGTCCCCATTTCTACCTACATCTAAAACAATTCATGACAAAGCATGATGGACAATAGAAGTCTGTTTGCATTATTTGATGGACTTTGTGATGCTTCATCAGGGAACTGTCTTAAAAGTGTTTAGAAACTGAAGTGGTGGATTGTATGTGATAAACTCCTTAGTTGGATTTCCTCCCTCTGTTCCATGCCGAGAAAGGCAATTCTTTTCTCTTGATGCTTTTTTGAAACCTGCCATTTTCAACTGTTCTTGAAATGGAAAGAAAAGCACACAGAGACAAAACTGTGTGGTATATTGCTGTCAAACACAGCTGTTGTTTGCAATAAATTTTGCTTCCCACTCATAGACAACCTTTATTACAGTAGCTTGTTTTCTGGACTGTAGTTATAGCTCTGTCAGGATTTCTGTTATAAATCTAATTTGATTGTATTTATTGTCACACAATGAAAAAGGCCATCTGTACTGACATTTCTTCAATAGGCCATAACCTTGTAAGATTTTTTTTCCATAGAAAATACAGCACAATATGAGTTTGTTGTTTTCTGTTTTCCCAGCTTTTGGCAATTCACCTTCATGGCACTTTAAAATAGGCTTTGTTTGATTCAGCTATGAGCTAGGGCTTTACATGCCAAACCCCATAAGAGGGTGGCATGTGATCTGTGAGCAGCTCGTGGCTCTCATACTTTTCTATGGGACCCACAGCTCAGTTTGGTGACAAGCTGCTGAAATTTCACACTGCAATGCTGGTGGTATCTTTCCAAACATACACACACACACATTTTCACCACAAAGGAAGTTCAGAATCTTCACAGTTTTAATGGCAGTATTAGGGTTTGTTTGAGGGGTTTTTTTTGGGGGGGGGGGGATTGTCACCAGATTTCTGCAGCATATGCCAGCAGAGCTATCCAGCTCCTACCAGGAGGATTTGGTAACTTCAATATCAGTGAGATAACAAATCTACTAAAGATTTCTGTCTCAACGTCAGGAGAAATGCCTCTAGAACATGGCCCTATAGCCCGAAAAAACCTACAAGAACCTAGTTTCTGTCTCAACTTTAAAATAAATTATCTCCCGAATAATTTCAGCATCTTAAAGATCTCCTGACATGTTCAGGCAAAAAAAAAATCAAAACAGGCTCCTTCCACACAGCTGAATAAAATCCCACGTTATCTGCTTTGAACTGGGATATATGGCCGTGTGGACTCAGATATCCCAGTTCAAAACAGATTTTGTGAGATTTTCTGCCTTGATATTCTGGGTTATATGGTTATTAAGCTTAGTTGATCCAAAAAATGGTTCAAAACTCATTTTTGATGTAGGGGATGCTGGTGGTTCGATTTGGAATTGAATTTCGAATTTTTCCCAAAAAAATCAGAATTTTCCGAAATTTCTAAAATTTCTGAATTGCTTCGTTAATGGCGGAGGCGATTGCACAATACAAGAATAACAGCATAGGCATGAAAGTATGGGGTTCCTAGTGTCTTCTTAAGCAACTGACAGCAAACAAAGAAAAAACAACAAATAGTCCTGAGAGCTTTTGGGGGCTTTTGAGCTGATTTCACCAGTTAGGGAAGTATATACAGGAAAGTATGGGATTTCTAGTGTCTTTTTAGGCAACTCACAGCAACCAAAAAAATTACAAACAGCCCTGCCCTTTTTGCCTTGGAAGCTGATTTCACTACTTTGGGAAGGAGAGCTTGTGGTCAAAGAGTGGCTTGAATTGATGGGAGATCTAGGGTATTTTTTTGAGGCAATGTAAACACAATGCAACACAAAGTAAAAAAAAACACCAAGGCCAGAGAGACCACCTACAACGTTGGCTTTTAAAAATGTTGGAGTGAGTGCTTTGATTCCTCCATGTTGCTCCTTCCACCCACACCACTCACTCACACACTACCCTCATGGTGCCCACCCAACCCAAACCTCAACAGCAACAACACACAAGAGGCAAGGCAGGCTGCCCACTGCCCAGGCAGGCAGGCAGGCAGCTAGACACAGCTGGCAACCACCCTTCTCCCAGCCCTTCTTCCTTTCTGTTTGCTTGCTTGCCTGCCGTGCTCTTCTTCCAACCTCCCTTCAACACATCCTCCCTTCCCTTAGTCTTAGTCTTAGTCTTTCCCTTTCCCCTTCTCCCTTTCCTTCCCGGCTCCAAATGAGCCTCTGAGCCATGTGCTCCCCTTTATATACAGCAATGGCTGACAGTGCTGAAACCCCTCCCCAAAACTTCTCCCCTGATTGGCTGGGAGGGGAGGCAAGGAGCCTCCCAGCCTCCCAGCACTGAATCATTTCCAATTCACTTCCTGGGTCGTAACAAAACAAAAAAAAGCTTAGGAAGGGGAAAGGGACTTTCAGGGTTTTAAAATGTTTCAAAATCACTTCAAAAAGGTAACTTTAACGAAATTATTATGAGTACTGAGTAATCCGACGCAGCTCTATCCATGCCTAATGGCTATGTGGCAGAGTCCCTAAAGTGGATTAAACAAGTTTACTAATCAGTCTCCACTGAATCCCAGCTGATGCTCAAGTCAAGGAAAATTGGCTCCTGAACACACTGAAGTTGGGATTACAGGTACAAAACCTGCTTTCTGGGATGGATACTGAACAGTGTGTAAATGCCTTTTGTGTGCCAGGATTCCCAAGGCAGAGCTGAAAACTTCATTTCAACTTTCTGTAGACGTAGTTCTCTTTGTACTTCAGTCATTTCATGCTCCCGTTAACCAAGTTCTGAAAGCAACTTACATAAACAGAAACAAATAAGAAACATAAAAACACCGAAATAGAATAAAATTAATAACAATGATTGATGTGTAAAAGCAGCATAAAACCATTTCAGCTAGACAGGAATCATCTTAGAAGCTGAAACAGATGAAACACTTGTAAAAAAAAATAGAAAGAAGTTTGCCTAGCATCAAAAAGTTGTCAAGATAGATGTCAAACAAGTCTCGCTGAGAAGAGCATTCTATGACAAGGATGCAAAGTCTATCCATAAATTTTATCAAGCTCAGCAAAAAAGGATTCCTTGACAAAATAAACTATTCTACTAAGAAAATGGTCAATCAATGTTAGATTTTTCTCCATTTAAAAAATATTGCAAAAATAGTTTACTGGTACAGAGAGAGTTTCTCCTCACAAAACCCAACTTTTAAAAACATGGATAGAAAAGATTGTTCGAAATGGATACATTCATTCATAATCCTGCCTTTTCCCCAGGATGGGTCCTATTAATGTTCTATGCCAAAATACTGATTTCAGGAGGGAAGAGTCCAAAAGTGCAAGAATATTAGTAAAAAGTGAGTGGAAACTCTTGTAATCCTACCTGGCTGAGTTTTTTTTAAAAAAATATCTTTTTTTGCATGTAAGAACATCATAAATGTTGCATGTAAGAACATCATAAATAGAGATATACATCCCTATTCTATCATCACAGAGCTGCCAGTGAAAAAGCTCTTTTTCCACTGTATTGCATTTAGAAAAGGCAATTGGAAAAGAGTCCCAGATTTGTCGTAAATGCTGGTTTGTTCCTTTAGAGAAGTGGTTCTCAACTTTCCTAATGCTGCAACCCTTTAATACGGTTCCGCATGTTGTGGTGATCCCCAACCATAAAATTATTTCCATTGCTACTGCATAACTGTAATTTTGCTTCTGTTATGATTCATAATGTAAATATTTGATATGCAGGATGTATTTTCATTCATAGCACCAAATTGGGCACAAATATTCGATATGCCCAAATTTGAATACTGGTGGGGTCGGGGGAAAATTGATTTTGTCATTTGGGAGTTATAGTTTCTGGGATTTATAGTTAACTTACAATCAAAGAGCATTCTGAACTCCACTGATGATGGAATTGAACCAAACTTCACACACAGAACTCCCATGACCAACAGAAAATACTTGAAGGGTTTGATGGGCATTGACCTTAAGTTTTGGGAGTTGGAGTTCACCTACATCCAGAGAGCACTGTGGACTCAAACAATGATGGATCTGGATCACACTTGGCATGAATACTCAATATGCCCAAATGTGAACACTGGTGGAGTTTGGCAAAAATAGACTAGACATTTGGGAGTCGTAGTTGCTGGGATTTATAGTTCACCTGCAATCAAAGAGCATTCTGAACCCCGCCAATGACAGAATAGGACCAAACTTCCCATACAGAATCCCCATGACAACAGAAAATACTATGTGTTCTGATGGTCTTTGGTGACTCCTCTGACACCCTCTCGCAATCTCCCCAGGGTTTCCGACCCCCAGGTTAAGAAACACTGCTTTAGAGACATATTGGGAATTAAGCACAAATGTGCCCATGTCTTCTGTCTCCTGAAATCTATTTACTTTTAATTTTGCAGTGTTGTTTTTCTGTTTCATAAGAACCAGGAGAAATTGCAATGATCTTTAGAACCCTGCTTACAAGAGAATATCTCTTGCACAGCTCAACGTGCTTCGCAAAGAAACAGACCTCTTTGATAAATTAACAAAGCCTTAAGCAATGTCCCCAGAAAGAAATTCAATATCATTGGCATTTAATACAATGAATTAATGCCTTGTGGAAAGTGTCCCCCTTCACACAGTATTAACACACAGGGCCTGTTTACCTGACAAAATATACCATACCCATCTCAATACTGCCTTGATCCTGGCACATGCCTTTAGCAGTCAAAGCACTTATTTGGGGCTTTAATGTGATTTACCAAAATTGCATTCTTTCTCCAGGAAAATCTGGTCTATTATTCTGCTTTGCTATGCATGTACAACCTCAATTGGGGTAGATTCGAAGGAGAAGGGACAAGCAAATTACTAGGTGGCAAGCGTCACCATTTTTTTTTAACATATCTAGTGATATTTGCTGGGGTGTATGCTTTAATGTGATATACCAAAATTCACTCCTTGCTCCACACGTTTCCAGAAAAATCAAGTCTATTACTTATCTGAAAGGCTCAGCTGAGGAACTGGTGTATGTTTTCTGACATCTCTTTATTTTTGTTCTTGGAAGCAGTGGAGGGAGGAGGGAGGAAGGCAATGGCAAATCACTTCCTCCAAAGTAGTTTGCCATTGCCTTTCTTTCCCTTTTATTTTTCTACTGAGAAGCAGGAGGAGTAGGAAGGAAAGTCCCTGACTGTTTCTTCCTGCTCACATTTGCCACTGCTGCTTCTTCTTGGTGGAGACGAGGAGCAGGGCCTTCTCGGTGGTGGCCCCTCCCCTATGGAATTCACTCCCCGGGGAAATTAGGTCATCGACATCCCTCCTCTCTTTTAGAAGGAAATTAAAAACATGAATTTGGGACCAGGCTTTTGGGTAATCTGCCAGATGGACAAAGGACAAGCGACTACTAGAATCGATGGATCTGACAATGTGGAATTGAATTTACAGACTCTGAGCTGCCAAACGTTGAGCACTAGATTGGTTTTATGGATTGTGATGTATAATGGATTGTTTTAACTTTTTAATTACTGTTTATATATGTTTTATTTTTATCTTATTGTTGTGCTGGCATCGAATTGTGCCTTTTGTAAGCCGCCCTGAGTCCCCCCTCGGGGGTTGAGAAGGGCAGGGTAGAAGTGTGAGAAATAAATAAATAAATAAATTCTTGGTCAAAAAATTTCCAGTAAAGCCCTGCGGAGGAAGTTGCTTGTTCAGAATAAAGTGCCCAGCCATGAGATCAAGAATGAACTAGTAGATCACGTTCCTCACTATTGATCTCATGGCCAAGTGGCTTGTTCTGATATCTAAGGCCCCTTTCAGACAGCTGAATAAAATCCACATTGAACTGGATGATATGGCAGTGTGGACTCCGATAACCCAGTTCAAAGCAGACATTGTGGATTTTCTGCCTTGTTATTCTGGGTTATACGGCTGTGTGGAAGGGCCCTATGCAAGCAACTTCCCCAGCAAGGCTCTGCTGGAAATATAGCACCAGGCAAATCACTTTGGAGGAGAAAAACAAATAAAAATGGTGCTGATTCAAATTCAGGGTGTGGACAGCAGTATAGTTTCAGTGTGGTATATTGCAGCGAAGGGCCCTTCCACACAGCCCTATACCCCAGAACATCCCACAATATCTGCTTTGAGAGTGATTATCTGAGTCCACACTGCCATATATTCTAGTTCAAAGCAGATAATGTGGGATTTTCCACCTTGATATTCTGGGACATAAGGCTGTGTGGAAGGATCTGTCGGCCCCTTCCACATAGCTGAA
Source organism: Anolis sagrei (assembly GCF_037176765.1). Classification (NCBI taxonomy): domain Eukaryota; kingdom Metazoa; phylum Chordata; class Lepidosauria; order Squamata; family Anolidae; genus Anolis; species Anolis sagrei. The sequence goes on along the minus strand of NC_090025.1, from coordinate 76,449,640 downwards.
TAAAATTCCACATTTTCTGCTTTGAACTGGAATATATGGCAGTGTGGACTCAACACAGTTCAAAGCAGATATTGTGGGTTTTTCTGCCTTGATATTCTGGGTTATACGGCTGTGTAGAAGAGACCATAGTGTGGCTGTATGAAGATGAATCCAAAGCAGCTCTAAGCCTAATTAATCTGAATTCTTTGGGTGGTATAAAGTAGCTCACAGTCCTCCTTAAACAGTAAGATGCTAAGTGACATAGGAGGCACTTACTCTGTTAAATAATAATTTTAAAAACTTTATTTATACACCATTCTATCTCCCCGAGGGGGATTCAGGGTGGTTTCCAAGTAACATCACCAAAACATATAGAGTAAACAGCATAACATAAAATTAACAAAACAACATAAGCATAAAATTATACAAGAACACACATAACAAAATCAATTCTTTATTGATTAGTCAATTTTGACCATATCAAAACATACAAAACACACAAAACATACACATTTGCCCATACATACAGTAAAACCATATATGAATACAAGAACACATATATCTTAAAAATAATCCTGCCTGTTCAGAGCAATTAAAAGGCCAGACTGAGGCTAGTGCAAACTCAAAATATGAGGGGACCGGGAATTAAGTACAGTGCTATGACAGGCTAACAGCAATAGCAGGTACGGGTCTGTGGCTGTTCATTTCCAGGGCCTATTGAAGGGATGACCGGGGTAATAGGTAGGATGTATAAGGCCATATTCAACAATGTTTGGGGCTGAACTAGAACTGGTCATTCTCAAAGGCTTGTTGAAACCACCAGGTCTTCAAGCTCTTACAAAAGGAGGGGAGGGATGGGTCCTGTCTTATTTCCCTCAGAAGGGCATCCCAGGGGCAGGGGGCCACCACCAAGAAGGTCCTCTCTCTCGTCCACACCAACCGTACTTCTTTTCTTTTCCCCAAGTGGTGGGAAATTCAAGAAATCTTCCCATAGTGTTATATTCTTTTTGCAGAAGTGAGAACTGGAAATTCGTGGTGTATTCTAAAGTGTATCCTCTGTTTATCTTAAACACATCCTCTGTTTACTTTAAATGCGTACAGGCTGAGAAGAAACAGTATGCCTACCTACAGCAAGCACGGATAGCTCTACCCCAAGGGCAGAGTCAAAATCACAGATGGATTCGTGAACCATTGGCACTCCATATAAATTAGTAATAAGGAATCCACATTCAGACTGTGCAGTGTGCAATTAATTGCCTGAATAACGACCTGCCAGGACTGCAGTAAAAATTCTTTTTTAAGCATTCCATATTGTTGGAAAAGATGAGAATAACAAAGAAAATAATATTTTCAAAGAAAGAAGAACAACCCAAGCCTAGGCTGAAATACATTCTCCCCAATCATAAATCAAGGTACCCGTTACCAAAGCCAACATGTTCCTTTCAGAACCCAAGGCGAAAAATCCCACAAGAGTTTTTCTCATTCTCAAGTAATAAAATTTCATAATTAATGCATTACATCGGTAACATTTTGCAACCTTTATCATTACATCCCAAGGCTGATGCCTGAGGCAGTCTGTCTCATTCTAGCTAATGATCAGGTTGGCAAAAACTGTCTAATCCAAGCAGAAGCCGCTACAGCGACCTTGCTTTCACCCACACCCTGCCTTGAACTATAAAATCAAATGGAGTTGGAAATGGTTTTCTTTGGATTACAATCTCACTGACTGAAGGATTCTGGAAGTTATAGTCCCCACCACCAAGAACATGAGAGCAAGAACATTTAGAACGGTAGTATGAGAATGCACAAACTGTAACCCAACAGGAAACTGAGCTTCAAATCAGGAAATCCCTAGTTTGAGCCTTGCCTACAGGTTCCATTTTTTTCTATTTTTCAGGGCAAAAAGTATGTACTTCCATGTTTTCCTCATTAGTTAGACTTTGCAATTTTGTATTTGAATTCTATACTCTTTGCCATTACCAGGAACCAGGCATGTAGCCTGGGGCTTCAGCCCCCCCCCCCCCCGAAATTCTCATGGTGGTTCGCGAAAAGGCCTTACTGGTTCATTATTTAAACTGTTATGTTTATTCATATCATGACCTGATCACCATACTCAATATATCCCATATGCATGGGGGTATTGGGGTAATGATAAAAAAGGTTTGCTAGGGTAGACCCTCTTTCACTCAGACTCAGCCCCCCCCCCCCCGAAACTCAGCCCCCCTGAACCTCCCCTGAAAAAAACTCCCCCCCCCCCAATCGAAATCCTGGCTACGGGCCTGCCAGCAACTGCCTCTAGTAAAACTAACTTTGTAGCATAAACACAGCACACCTCCTATGACATCAGATTTTAGCCCTGAAATGTCAGGACCTGGAATTGTCCTGATATGCTAACACTATGCTTGCTTCTGACATGAACTCATTAAATGGCCTTTATGGTCAAGTCATAATACAAAAATGAAGAAATCTTACTGCATGCAACAGTGCAGTTAAAGATACCTTGTCTCCAACTCAAGTGTCTAATATCAAAGTGCAAGGACATTAGGCAGGAAAATCTAGCAATGTTTCTCCTCATTTCTAGCAGAGAAAATGCAATAATAGAAAATTAAATAACTAAACATTTGGAACCCTTTTGCCTAATGATAGCGTGAAGGGAGCACTGCGAGAAATAGCTGAGGGCAGCACTGAGTGCCATAAATGGGAACTGCTGATGGACAGTATGTTACAAAAATAGAGATATCTCTCTGAGAGAGCCAGACAATTATTTATTATTATTTATTTCAAACATTTGTACCCTGCCCTTCTCAACCCCTGGGGGAGGGTGAGCTCTGGGCAGCTTACATCCAGCACAATTCGATGCCATTACATATAAACAATACATACTGTATTGCATACAGTAAACTGATTTCAAAATTAGTTTTAAAATAAAAAGTACAGTAATGAAGGCAAGGTTTTGAGTTGAGACAGTTAGGGTTTGGCTTTGACAGAGACAGCATGTGGATTTGACAGAGGAGGAAACAGTTGACAAAGGACTTCATCAGACATGTTGCTGGGCATGTTTAGGCTGAAGAAGAGAAGGCTGAGAGGAAATATGATAGCCATGTATAAATATGTGAGAGGAAGCCACAGGGAGAAGGGTGCAAGCTTGTTTTCTGCTTCCCTGGAGACTAGGATGCGAAACAATGGCTTCAAACTACAAGAAAGGGGATTCCATCTGAATATGAGGAAGAACTTCCTGACTGTGAGAGCCGTTCAGCAGTGGAACTCTCTGCCCCGGAGTGTGGTGGAGGCTCCTTCTTTGGAAGCTTTTAAACAGAGGCTGGATGGCCATCTGTCAGGGATGATTTGAATGCAACATTCCTGCTTCTTGGCAGGGGGTTGGACTGGATGGCCCATGAGGTCTCTTCCAACTCTTTGATTCTATGATTCTATGACATCCCTCCCCCTGAACCATTTTGCCAGCAATTGCCAGAGAAATGTCAGAGGCATGGAGCACCTCATGGCATGCCATGTACCCTTCCCCCAGCAGATGGGGAAATGGGACAAGGCTCTCTATCCCCATTAGATGGGGGGAAGTGTTGCAACACATGTTGCCCTTTCACCATCAGATGGAGGAACAGGCAAAAAAAAATGCAGGTAGCTCTGTCAGAGCAACTGAAAATGCAACTCACCTTGCATTGGTGGCGAGGAAGCGTCTTGTGATATGTTCCCAACTGAGACCTCTAGAAGAACTCACTGGAAGATGTTTTGAGCGTGAATCTTACTATGGGAACACAGCCAGACATTTGTCTGATCCCCTCTACTCTCCATCAACCACAGGGGTGATTTTGCAGCAACATGTTGTGTCCCGGAGCCATATCGGAATTTTTCATACAAAAGATCTTGGCAATTCTATCCTAAATGCAAGATATGTAGTTGAGAAAGATCTTGTTCTAGGACAAACATATATTTCACATTGAAGAAACAATTATTGTAGTAAGGGGTCATAATCTCATTTGGCCTGCACAACTGTAGTCCAAAAAGTAACATTTACATAAAGGCACCAGGGTGTTGTAGGAAATGTATGAGAGGTCAAGTATTTGAAAGTTAAGGTGTTGAGTATACTAAGCTATCATCAGTCCAAACCAGCATGGTCAGGTCTTGAAATTATAAGAACTATAGTGGTGCCAAATGAGGAAATGCTTTGTTATCTCCAAAAAGTCATGTCACATTTTTCAAAACATGTTTTTTCCTCTAGTGGTAAGTGTTTAACTGGAGCTGTATGCCCATATATCCTTGCCACTTTGTTATAACCTTTCTCTTCCCTTTGATTTTTCAGGATCACAACCACAGCTGCCTGTATGATGGATTTACGTAGGTACCCTCTGGATGAACAGAACTGCACGCTGGAAATTGAAAGCTGTAAGTTGTCTTCCTGTTTTCCATGCCATATGTAAAAGTACTACTACTACTACTAATAATAATAATAATAACAACAACAACAACAATAACAACAACAACAACTTTTTTTATACCCCGCTACCATCTCCACAAAGGGACTTGGGGCGGCTTACTAATGTCCATAAAAACATAAAAGCAAAGCAATAAAAACAAATTAAAATAGGAGCATTATAAAATACAACAACCAAAATAAAAACACACTAAACATGACAATATAGAGCAGAGTGCAACTGGAGCTCCTATCAGACTATATTCAACATAAACCAATAACCGGATTTCCAAGATGGACCTGGCCAAGCTATATAAGGGCTGGGCAGGGGTAGTGCAAATAGCAAACCATAGGGCCAGGGCAGTGGATAAAATGCAAAACAGAGTACTTCTAACGGCCTAGGGACTGAGTATGTATGGCTAATATAAGCAAATGTGCTCTGAAACCAAATGCACCATGGAAGAAGAATACAGCAAAGTACAGATGTAGCATACAATGAGCCCTAACCAATTTGCTTATATTATCACTTGCTTTCCTTGAGATATTTCCTAAAGGTTATGGTATATGTTTTAGGCTAGATCTACTATTAACCTATTTCCAAAAAACTGCAAATGTCATCTGTCTTTTAAACATATCTTTAACATTGGGCCATAAATAGACATTCCTACTATCAAGCTGCTTCTAAAACAATTACTGTTCATGAAAGACTTTTCCATAATCAGTTATATCCGTATCTACCATACAGTTGCAACTGGCTCTATATTATTTACCATGATTAGGGCAGGATGAAAATAAATACATTATAGATGAGCACCAGAACCCTATATCACCTTTTGCTCAGTGTATTTGTACATATACTTCGTTAAGTGGCAAGAGTGCTAAAAAAACAAACAAACACTTGTTAATGAACTGTGTTAATACATATTGGGACAATAGCAAGCATGCCCAATACACATTGGTGCCCGATGCACATGGGGGCGGGTGCGCATTGGACATTGATCCCAATGAATAGTGGATAGTGGTCACTTTTGGAAGAGTGAAGATACAAACTCTGTCTCCATGAGCAACCTCCGCAACAAGGAAGAACAGCATCATTTGGGACTTATACCTTGTGGATGTTATTTTCTAAAGGACTTTTCAAGTATTTAGTCGGTTGTTTCAAAAACGTTGTTTATATTCTTTTCATAGCTATCAGTTGCTTATTATAGAATACGGAAGAGTGAAATTAAAACTCTGACTTTACGAGGGAGGCAACAAAGTATAATTAACCTTATGTGTTATTCTTTAGTGTTTTACTTTGCAGATTAAATGTGCAACAGACATATCAAGATGATAGGAATGCATGTGGAACTGCTTTGGTTACCCACTGATGTAGCCCCTTCATTTTAGAGACTCTGAGCATTACTGTTGCACATTGATGTTTTAGCCACATGTCATGGCTACTGGTCCACATTTAGTTTTAGTGTAAGAAACATGTAGTGGAAGGAGAGCATAGCTCTTCTGACAATTATTTAAATCATCCTGCAGTAATATAGGGTATTTGAACTTATTTATGGTAAAACCATTGGATCCCCACAAAGAAGAAATAGTTGAAGATCTTAGGACTCATAATTCCAGTGAAAGTCTGATGGGAACGCAGTAGGTTCCTTGTGTTCAACGTTGTTGACATTGGACCATAACTGATTAAAACTAGTCCAAATCCCCGTTCATTCACAAATTTCAATATACAACTAATTGCCTCATGACATTAAGGCTTTAATGCGAGCAGCCCCGTACTTCTTGCATGAACAGAATTCTAGAAAATGTAGTTTGGGAAGGCAAGGACCCCTGTGGCAGAGAATGCAAAAGGCCCCACCCTAAACTACATTTCTCAGAATTCTGCTCACTTCAGAATAGTGGTACTGCCTGCATTAAAGCCTCAAGGTGATGAAGCAGTCAGTTACTATTTCTCAGCTTGTCTTATCTTTTACACAATGTTTAAGTGGATAAAATTGGGGTGAGGATGGAATCGTTCGATCCTTGTATGATGGGAGGAGAGCAATGACCAATCTCGATAAAATAGTGAAGAGTAGAGACATCACACAGGCAATGAAGATTTGCATAGTTAAAGCGATGATATTCTCTGTAGTAACCTATGGATGCGAGAGCTGGACCATAAGGATGGCTGAGTGAAGGATGAGTGAAGGAAGACAGATGCTTTTGAACTGTGGTGTTGGAGGAAAATCTGAGAGTGCCTTGAACCGCAAGATCAAACCAGTCAATACTCCAGGAAATAATGCCTGGCTGCTCACTGGAGGGAAAGATATTAGAGGCAAAGATGAAGGACTTTGGCCACATAGTGAGAAGACAGGAAAGCTTGGAGAAGGCAATGATGCTGGGGGAAATGGAAGGAAGAGGAAGAGGGGCCGACCAAGGGCAAGATGGATGGATGGTATCTTTGAAGTGACTGGCTTGACTTTGAAGGTGCTGTGGGTGGTAATGGCCAACAGGGAGCTCTGGTGTGGGCCGGTCCATGAGATCACAAAGAATCAGAAGCAACCGAAGGAAAAACAACAACAATGACAATTTTAATTTTTATCACAAAAATAACAATTCCCAGAAAAGGCAGTAAAGAGAAGAGTTATCAGATAACTGGCAAGATCATAATACATGGCTCTATATGAATATGTGCCATTCGGTAGGTTTCAAATTGTACGTTTCTGAATAAGCATTATCTAATTTTTCTGTTTACCATAACTGCTATCCCTTCTGTTTAGAATTGTTTTAGTATCCTTGTCATCTCTGACAATATTATCAACTATCTTCTGTTACAATCAAATGCAGAACATCAATTGTTGAATGCTAATTGCCAAATGAAAAACACTAAATAGCACAGTGTGAGCATTCAGTGGATGACACCATAAAATTGGCCTCCACTTTAAATAAAAGAATGTGGGAGGAATAGAAAATGTCTCGTTAAGGCTTTTATGGTGCTGGAACAGTCTGCCTCTTTCCACAGAAATGAGCATAATCTTAAATATATAAATAATCTTTGAACAGAGTCAGGGATCTGTTTGAAGAGGCAAATAAGAATCAATGCAACTCCCTGCCCAAACCCACAGTATGCTCAATCTTGTTTTTACAAAAGAAAAGGCAGCAATGGAGAGGGGGGGTGCATTACTAGCTATTTTCTTATTAGACGTCTTATTGCCATTTAAGACATCTGGTAAGAGGCATACCCTCCATTCCAAATGCCACTGCTGTAGCTCTCAAGGATAGAAGATTGGATGGGCTCAACACCATCATACCTTAGGATCTGTACCTGATGAGAGTCACTCCCTATTCCAGCTGCCACTGCTGTAGCTTGTAAAGGACAGAAGATAGTCCAGACTCAACTCCATCATACTTTAACATCAGCATATCTGAGTCACTCCCTATTTCATCTACCACTGTCATAGTCCCTGAAGGACAGAAGATCAGCCAGGTTCAGCTCCATCATACTTTAGCATCAGTATCTGATGAAAACCACTCTTCATTCCAAGCTGCCACTGCTGTACCTTGTGAAGGACTGAAGATAGGCCAGACTCAACTCCATCATACTTTAACATCAGCATATCTGAGGAGAGTCGCTCCCTATTCCAACTGCCACTGTCATAGTCCCTGAAGGAGAGAAGATCAGCCAGGTTCAGCTCCATCATACTTAAGCATCAGTATCTGATGAGAGCCACTCTCCATTCCAAACTGCCACTGCTGAAGGTAGGCCAGACTCAACTCCTTCATACTTTAACACCAGCATATCTGAGGAGAGTCAATCCCTATTCCAACTGCCACTGCTGTAGCTTGTGAAGGACAGAAGATAGGCCAGACTCAACTCCATCATACTTTAACATCACTATAACTGATGAGAATCACTCTCCATTCCATCTACCACTGTCATAGTCACTGAAGGACAGAAGATCAGCCAGGTTCAGCTCCATCATACTTTAGCATCAGTATCTGATGAAAGCCACTCTCTAGTCCAAGCTGCCACTGCTGTACCTTGTGAAGGACTGAAGATAAGCCAGACTCAACTCCATCATACTTTAACATCACTATAACTGATGAGAATCACTCTCCATTCTATCTACCACTGGCATAGTCCCTGAAGGACAGAAGATCAGCCAGGTTCAGCTCCATCATACTTTAGTATCTGATGAGAGCCACTCTCCATTCCAAACTGCCACTGCTGTAGCTTTTGAAGAACAGTAGATCAGCCAAGCTCAACTCTGCCATGCTTTAGCATCACTATCTGATGAGAGCCATTCCTCTTCCAACTGCCACTGCTATAGCTTGTGAAGGACAGAAGATTGTCCAAGCTCAACTCTATCATACTTTAACATCAGTATCTGATTAGACACCATTCCAATTGCCACTGCTGTCGCTTCTGGAGAACAGAAGAGCATCCAGACTCAATTCCATCATACCTTAGCTACAGCATCTAGTGAGAGGCATTCCCTCCATTCCAGCTGCCACTGTTGCAGCCCCAGAGGGAAATAAGAGCAGCCGGGGTCCGTCATGTCTTAGCCTCAGCATCTAATGTTCCCCTTTCTTTATGTTTTGTGTCTTGTTTGATTGTAAGCCTGGGGGCAGTGAACTGTCAAATTAATTACTGTATGCAACCCTGGGAACCTTTTTGGCTGAGGGGCAGAGTATAAGGACTCTAAATAAATACATAATAAATTTCTCATAAGGGGTAGGCTACACAGGAGGAGATGTCAGAAATATTAATGCTATCTTCATGGTGACAGACCTTTCAGTCTGTGCTCCTCATGACACCACTTTCTGTGTATCCTGCCTCCTGCAATCATTCCTGTAAAGTGTGTCAACTGCACCCTTTTTTCTGGATGAATCTCCCAGCCAGCTCAGGCAAACATCAAAAATGTTGTCATTCACTTAAAAACAACGGATTTATTAAAAACATGAAGTCAGCAACTGGTTCACTTTGCTTCCTTAGATTTTAAGAGGCTTGTTCACAACTACTTTCCTAAGCTTTGCTCCCAGTTTTTTTTTTCTTACACAAATACACAGAAGCCCTTCTGTGTGTATCTAGTCAGGTGTGACTTTCTTCTCCTTCACATAGGCAGGGCAACAGCCTCTTTTCTCATAGTAATCATGAAGGATCACATCACTTGCATCCGCCTTGTTTTTCTGCTTCCTATAGATCCACACAGTAAGCAAAGCCCTCTTGTGCTAATGCCAACCAAGCGGAAGGCGGCTATTTTATGAGGTACAGCTGCCACATGGAGATGGCTTTTAATTGCTGCACGTGCTGGCGATTATCACATGGGAAGTCATTTGCCATGCGGTTCAAGCTTTTTTCTAAAGGCCATTGCAAATGTCTGAAAATAAATGTTCCAGGGGGCATGGAGGGGGAAAAAACACTAAAATAGTAGCTTGGGCTACCAGAGCTTGCCTCAGCTTCCTACTAAGAATTATTTTTTTCCCATCACCAGACTGTTGATTAAGCTAAGTAAAGCAACAGTCACATTTGGTTCGCATCCCTGAATTATCTATACAGTGTATCTCAGCATATTCAATGTGATTTAGCAGGAGTGAGCAGTGAAAGGCTTTGAATTCACCATTACGAGGGGCTGCTGATAAACCTTTGGCTTTGTGTTTTTTTTTTGTTTCTGTGGTAAAGAATGTTACATCACATGAAAGCCCTATGTGTCTCAAATATGTTTGCAAAATTTTGTGTTTGTAGCTTATGGCAACAGTGATCTAGGCATGTGGGAAAACAAAATGGCGGAGTCTACGGTGATATTCACAGCAAATGAGAACAGAGGAGGGATAAAATTCTTGTTTCTGTAAAGAAAGTCTGTGAAGGATATTCATGGTGATATGTCGCAGACATTGAGGGATCAGTGCCCTTCATATTCTACAGTTAAGAACTGGGTTGCCAAATTTAAAACAGGCCACTTTAACACTAATGATGAGGACACATCCTGGACGACCGAGAGTGGTTGTGGTTCCGGAGATTGTCGATGCTGTGCGCAAACTCATACTGGAGAATCGGTGAATTTCAGCTAAAGAAATAGCAGACATCATGGGAATATCTCATGAATATGTTTGTGTCATTATCAATGAACATTTGAACATGAAGAAGCTATCTGCAAAGTGGGTCCCCAAATGTTTGACAACAGATCAGAAAAACATGCGAGTGAAAACTTCCCAGTCCATTTGTCAGTGTTTCTGGACTGATAAAAACTTCCTGGATCGACTGGTCACTATGGATGAGACCTGGATTTATTTGTATAACCCTGAAACCAAGCAGCAGTCAAAAGAGTGGAGGCACAGTGGTTCTCCTTGTCCAAAGAAGTTCAGGGTGCAAAAATCAGCTATGAAGGTGATGGTGTCTATGTTCTGGGATAAGGTGGGTGTGCTGCTAGTGGACTACCTTCAAAATGGTTCCATCATCAATGCAAGGCATTACATTGAACTTTTGGACCAATTGAAGGCAGCTCTGAAGGCCAAAAGGCATGGCAAGCAGTCCAAAGGAATCTTGTTCCTGCAAGACAACGCCTCCACTCACACTGCACAAGCGAACATGGCAAAACTGGTGGAGCTAGGCTTCCAGCTGGTTGACCGCCCACCTTATTCACCGGATCTAGCTCCCTCCGGCTATCATCTGTTTACAAACCTGAAGAAACACCTCAAGGGTACCAATTTCACACCATTTCTGATGCCATGGTTGCTATGGATGACTGGTTTGAGGCACAACCAAAATCCTTGTTTTTGCAAGACTTACAGAACTTGGAATACCAATGTAAGAAGTGTGTTGATATCAGTAGAGGGTATGTGGAATAAATGTAAAGTTTCATATTCCTATCTCGTTTCTATCTGGGTAAAGCCAAGGATTTATCAGCAGCCCCTCATATATCCTGTCTGATTCTGAGCCTCCAAAATATTTTCCCACTGACAACTGTTTGTTTAATTAACAAAAGAAAGTTGCAATCATGGAAGCATACTGGTAATGTGATTTCTCTTTAATCCAGGATCTAAATATAGTGCTGTTGGATGACCACCTTGTTATATCACAGGAGGTGGCCTTTAGTGATGTCAGTAATACAGTTTAATTTCTGTATCCACCCCTGTGGATACCTGAAACCATAAATAAAACCATAAATAAGAGTGTCTCCTATATTCTGGCTATACCTAGGTTGGAGACATGCCAAACTATAGAATCACAATGGGTCCTGTTTGATCTTGGGAGCTAAGAAGGATCAGCTCTGGTTAGTATTTGGATTGTAGACCAGCAATGAATATCAGGTTCTGTACAATAAGAAATATTTCAGAGGAAAAAATTGGCAAAACCACCTCTGAATAGTCCTCACTTAAGAAAGCTCTATGAATTTCATGGGGTCACCACAAGTTGACAGGTGACTTGAAGGAACATACATATACACATGCCTGTAACCAAATTAATGTATGCATTTCCTTTATGGGTTCAGGAAATCCAGTATGTCAGTTGTAGACACAGTATGAGAGTGCTAGCTAATTCCAACTAGAGGAGACCCATTGAATCAATTATTGATTCAATTCAGTCATCACAATGGCAAATCCACTTTATTCAATTTAAGATTAACAGGATTTAGGCCATGAATTAAATACTGATTTTTTTTAATTAAAAAGATTCAAGAAGCATTGAAATAACATGTCATCAAGTGCTAAGATAAGTTCTATGGGTCTCCAAAATATATGTTTGAAGGTAGAAAAGCACAGCCGAGTTGCTTTGTTATTGGTGTGGTTTCACACAGAGCTGTCCCTCCTATTAGCCAAATAGAGATAGTCAATTCAGTCAGTGGATTCTGCAGAGCCCAGTATCATGGAGTGTCTGGGTTTTTAGTCCAAATTTTAAAGGAAATTCCAAAAACCCTGAATACATGAACACAAATAGATTCAGCACTTTGGATAGCTCCTTTAAAGTTTGGACTAAAACCCAGAGCAGATTTGTTGCCCCATTGGCATTGCCATATAAACCAGTAATGCAAAAGAGGTGTGTGGCCTCTAAGGTCCACTTTTGTGACATTGGATTCAATTATCAGTCCAATCAATACAGTATATCAGATGCCATCTCATCTTTCACCTCAAGTGATATAAGTATTGGGGTGCACCTCTGGGTTCAAATCCTCACTAGGCCATGGTAACCCACTGTGTGATCTTGGGCAAGTCACCCTCTCTGAGGAAGGCAGAGGCCTGAACAAATCTCACCAAGAAAGCCCCTTGATAGGATCACCTTAGGGTCAACATAATTCAGAAATGACCTGAAGGCACACAACAGTAGCAAATCCAAATGTGTTGGGCAAGCCTTGTTTCCATCAATCTATGAGTACTACAACTTCATCCTCTAATGTCAATGATCTACAGAGTTTTCCCCAGCTATTACTGTAAACCTAAACTTTTCACACGTTCTATAGTTCTGACAATCAAAATGAATATAGAGGCAATGCCCCACCAGCAATGCTTCCAGATGTCTTGAACTGCCAGCCTTTTGTGATAGTTCTTGGTAATTTTTTATTCAGTCAGGTCAGAATTGAATCTCTGCGCACAGGCAGAGGAAATTGTGAGTCTTGACGTTTCACATTTTTAGAAAAAAGGCACAGATTGTTTGTTGGTAACTTATTCACCCTTGTATTATTGGCTCTTGGCACAGTTTATGCATTTTTTCTGCCAATGTGTGAACAGCTGCTTGAAGTACCGATTCTGTCTAAGCAACAAATGCATCTAAACCTTTTATGTCTGCTTGTGAACTCAGTGCAGCATTGGATAAATGATTCATTCTTCCCTGTGATGGAAACTCTATTTTCACATAACACTTTAATCCAAACTCTTATTTAATACATTCACTGTGACCTGCATGACAGATACCATTTTAAAGCCTCAAAAGATACAACAACTAGCTCAAACACAGTCCCTATGACTCCAAACTAAAGTTACCATTACAAGAACAAGCCTAACAAGAGGCCTCATTTTATATACTTTCGTCAACCAATCCTCTTTTCACAAATTCATAAGAAAAAGAACAGATGTGTTTGCTCCCTTCTTAAACTGTGTGAATATTGTATCCAAGTTTGGTTCTAAGGGTAGAACCATCATTCAGACAGGCTTACAGAAATTACTTGTGTCCCATGCACTCACTCTCTGTCACAGAAGGAAACATGTTTTTAGGAAGAGGAAAATTCCAACCAGTCTGAGGGCCACACAAAAAGCAATACACTGTTGACAGATCCTAGTACATCTCTAGTTTGCTGGAACAGGCTTATTTGCTATGCCATAGTTACAGCTGAGCACAATTTAGGATGCAGACATAAAGCTAAACTGTTGAAAATGAGTGCAAATGCTCTTTCCATTTCATCACACGGGTCTTGGGAAGCATCCTAGGATGCTTCCCCACCAATCCAGCGATGGATGGGCATGTTGCCTATCCCACTATGTTGCTGGACTTCTGTTGCTGGACTTCAGGTTCCACAACTGCAGTGGAAGCATTGTGTGGTGCTTCCCTTCAAACATGGGAGCCTGCCTGTGTTGTGTACCACTCTGTAGCACACTTCTGTACCACTCAGGCAACACTTCTCCCATGTGATGAGGAAAGCTTCACCACATTGGAGCATCCAGAATCATCTCTTGCACCTGACATTTCACCATGCTTGCTGACAAAAATGTCATGAGGGGAAGTCCCCCATGTGATAAGATCATTTGTCACATTCTTATAACTACACTAGAAGGGGAGACTTGCAGAGGGACAATAGAAGGCTCACTTGTGCAATGTTAATTCATGATTTGTCATTGTTTGAACAAGGCATCACCCACAAAAGCAAGAGAGTGGTTCTCTCATAGGGCTGTTTCATTTAAATTATGTTCTGTTCAGTCTGTTTTCATGAGCAGTAGGATGTTACATTAAGGTGGCCTTCAATGGGCCTGGTTTGTCTTGAAGTTTGTGATATCTTTTGTACAAGTGAAATTATGATGAAATGTGACTCTGCTATCCATAGCAGCCTATGTTGACCTTGCTCTCTTCCATTTTGTGTTATAAATGTGACTTATTATCACAGTAATATTTCCCAGTTCTTCATCTTCTGTTAAGTGGTAGATGTGGAACATCAACAGTGTGATTATATCAAGCCATTGGTAAATGTCATTGTAATTTGAAGGTAGAATTCAACATAGCACAGCTTTACTCCATTGTGATTGTTTTCTACACATATATGAACCCACACCCACTCTCTTAGAACAAGAGTGATTCTCATAGTTATCTTCAGGATAGGGCAGACTCAAGAGCAATAACTGTTTAAGGCAAGGGGCAAAATGGCACCTTTCCTCTTCCCTTTTCCTTTCCTTATATCTAAGGAGGGTAAAAAGTGGCCCTCCAGATGTTCAACTGCAACTTCCACATCCTTACGCAACATAATCAATGGTAAGGAGTACTTGAATTTGCAGCCCAACAACTGGAAAGTTCACATTTTGGTGACACTAGAACAGGCAGGGGCAAGCTTTCAACCTCCAGGTGTTTTGGACTTCAACTCCCACAATTCCTAACAGATGGTAGGGTGTTAGGAATTGTGTGAGTTAAAGTCCAAAATACCTAGAGGACTGAAGTTTGTCCATGCTGTACTAGAATATCTTTTGCTGTACCTCTGGGCAGCAAAGTATCTTAGCTGATGCTAGACATGCTGCACAGCACACTCAACTCAGATTTCCAAAGCATGGTTTCCACCTTTTTGCCCTCCTAGAAGCCACAGCCAGCTTGACCAACTGTTAAGAAGTCTGGGAACTGAAGTCCAAAACACCTAGAGAACCAAAAGTTGGAAATCACTATACCAAAACTTTGCAACCTCTCTGCACTTCTCTCAACAACTATGGCCTCACTCTGCCTACTGTAATAGTGTTCCTTATAAATTATAATCAGATGGATTTGTTCCAGACCCACTACATATTTATGGGTGGTTTAGCACTTGAAATCCATATTAATATGCAGTTAAATATCATCCAACTCATTGGGGAAAAAAGCTTCACCCAAACTAAAACCTTCCTCTTTAAAGAGCAATTGTCCAGACTAGCCAGTTTTTATTTTTCAGTCTGACTTACTTTCACCTCTTTTCAACTGTCTAAAATGAGTTACCATGGAGCTTCCTTTCTAATTCCAAGGCTGCAAATTGTAGTAAGGCTACATTCACGTGTGAGATGAGTGAAAAACAGGTGTGAAGCATAAGCGAAATCAGAAATTGGAGCCTGCAGAGAAGGGAGAGGGTGTCAGTGGTTTATTCTGCAAGTAAAAGCCAACTTGCAAGTAGTGACTGCCCCCTGCAGCTACTCTGAAATCTAATTCACATCCTATTTTGCCAGAGGAATCTTTATTTTGCAGCACAGTTGACAATTGTTCCTTTAATTACTGTTGCTGGCATTAACCAGATCGAATTTTTCAAGTATTTCAGTTCTGGGACCTTCCTAAAGCAGTAAGGAGAGGCTATATTTATGGCCGGTGATGATTGATGACATGATAGATTACTGTTGTTTTTTGTAAGGTGAGCTGAAATACTGACCCAGCTTCTTGCTGTTAGGGTTTTCTTTGTTTGTTTCGCTCATGTTATTTTAGTTTTTAATTAGGTGTTTTTAATTTTTATACCTCATGTTTAAATGTCATATTATCTTATGGTGAATTTGTCCTATTGTATTTTATGCTTAGTCGTATGCTGTTTGATTTCTGATTTGGTTTGTGTATGTAGTAGTAGTAGTAGTAGTAGTAGTAACAACAACAACAACAACAACAACACTTTATTTATATTCCGTCCTTCTAACTCCGAAGGGGACTCAGTGCGGATCACAGCACACATACACGGCAAGCATTCAATGCCACTTTGTATAGACAATACACAGACAGAACAGAAGGAGGTGCCATGGACGGTTGGGCTCGAGTCCAGGGGGTACTGTTGCTTTATCCTGATTGATGAAGCGCTGTCCGGCCTTCCTCCTTCCTTTTGGTCACCCAGCACTTTCTGATCTTCCTTCTTTATGGCGTCATAAAACATCTTCCCCGCTTTTTAGTGGTACCTAATTTCTCTAATCACAGCTCAAGCTGTTTTCGAAATGCTTAGGTAAACAATGAGCTAGGCTGACAGTCGGCAGCTCATGCCAACCCAGGGCGTTGATCTTGCAACCTTTTGGTTGATAGATCTATAATGGCTGGTGATTTACCAGCTGTGCTAAACCTCCAGCCCGAGGTTTAGGCATTGAATTTTGCCATTATTTTTTGTAAACTGCTTTGAGTCCTGTCCCCCCTGCCCCGGGGTGAGAAAAGTGGTATATAAATACTGTAAATAAATAAATAAATAAATAAATAAATAAATAAATAAATGTTTCTTCACTTCATCCAGAACCTGCTCTGCCATTAGGCAGTGAGGCAATTACTGTTTATTGGTTAGGGCAATTGCAATGGTCTTTGGCTCATCCTATCTGTCAGAGGAAAAATCTGTGTTTTCCAAGCAGCTTGTTCTGCACATATAAACTAACCTACCGCCTTCAGATATCATAGAGTACACTTTATCAGTAGTATCAAAATAAGCTGCTGAATTGCTCCTGATGGTGGAACTTTCACTGTTTAGCAGAAGATGGCCTTGGAATGGCCTTGAGCTTATCCTTGGGTTTTGGAAGAAACGAACTGGGTTGCTGTGAGTTTTTTGGGCTGTATAGTCATGTTCCAGAAGCGTTCCCTCTGGATGTTTCACCTGCATCAATCGCAGGCATCCTGAGAGTTTGTGAGGTCATTAAAACAATTAATGAACTTTTTTTCAGAAGCTGTTCCAGGTACTGAGCTGTAATCCTAAAACAGGTTCAGCACCTTGGATAGCTCGCATAAAACTAGGAGTAGCTCCCATAGAACCCTGCTTGGATTCTCCATCCTGAAGTAATGAAGCCACCAGATGCTTTTTTTCAGTACTCGAGCAACTATTTCCCAAAACTTGGTTTGTAGATGTATAACATGACAGTCCTGCACTTTGCCAATTTCCACAATTTATAGAGTATAGATGTTAATGTTGGCCTTTTTGTTGTAGTTTCATTTCCTTGGCATTTTTTTAAAAAAACATGGAATACTTGCCCAAGAAACCAATGTTTTTGATCAATATTGTTCATATTGCAGATGGATACACAACAGATGATATTGAGTTCTACTGGAATGGAGGTGAATCTGCTGTGAGTGGAGTTAGTAAGATTGAACTCCCTCAGTTCTCAATTATGGATTACAGGATGATCTCAAAAAGAGTTGAGTTTGCAACAGGTAAGCACTGACGAATTCCCAGGACATCTTCTGGTGTCAATATTGTATTAAAACTATCATTGCTATTGTTATTATTTATTTATTTATTTATTTATTTACAACATTTATATGCCACCCTTCTCACCTTGAAGGGGACTCAGAGCGGCTTACAAGATATATATATACATACAATATATTATGTTATTAGCATAGTGTAATATCAGTTTTAAATATTACTATATTGTACTATACCATTATATTGTAATATTATTAGTAATATTACATCTATATAAATAAAAATGTAATGTTCGTTTGTGGGATTAACAGAACTCAAAAACCACTGGACAAATTGACACCAAATTTGGACACAAGACACCTAACAACCCAATGTATGTCCTTCACTCAAAAATTTGATTTTGTCATTTGGGAGTTGTAGTTGCTGGGATTTATAGTTCACCTACAATCAAAGAGCATTCTGAACCCCACCAACGATGGAATTTAACCAAACTTGGCACACAGTTCTCCCACGACCAACAGAAAATACTAGAAGGGTTTGGTGGGCAGTGTCCTTTGGTTTTGGAGTTACAGTTCACCTACATCCAAAGATCACTGTGGACTCAAACAATGATGGATCTGGACCAAACTCTACTCCACATGTCCAAATGTGAACACTGGTGAAGTTTGGGGAAAATAGAATCTTGACATTTGGGAGTTATAGTTGCTGGGATTTATAGTTCACCTACAATCACAGAGCATTCTGAACCCCACCAATGATAGAATTGGGCCAATCCTCCCACACAGAACCCCCATGTGGGCCACAGCAATGCGTAGCAGGGGACAGCTAGTGTAATATAAATATATAATTATAATATAATGTTATTATTAGTATTATATTGCATTACATTATAATATTATTAATATTATATTATATTATATTATATTATATTATATTATATTATTAGCATAGCACAGGAGACAAGGTGGAACTGTCCCCTGGCCCCCTCTCTCTTCACTCTGGCCCAGAGTGGCGGTTGGTGCTGGGGGAAGGGGTCCCCAGCTGATGACATATTATTGTTATTACAGGTGCGTATCCTCGGCTATCACTGAGTTTTCGACTCAAGAGAAATATCGGCTATTTCATTTTGCAAACCTACATGCCTTCTACTCTGATTACAATTCTATCCTGGGTATCTTTCTGGATCAACTATGATGCATCTGCTGCACGAGTTGCACTAGGTAATTTCTTCTCTGGACTATGCTGCTACTTAAATATCACCAGCAGATTTCACCAGCAGTGCACTCCCCAAAATAATCCTTGAAACAGAAATATAATATTACTATGGTTCATAACCAGCAAGCCTTGATCTTTCCCATTAGGCAAAGTATGAAAATCCAAGTGGCAGATGCTTGAAGGCCAGTAGCGACAGTTCCCAGTTGTTCCAACTGAGCAAACTAGCCTTTCTCATCTTTAGGGAGACAAAGAATGGATCTACACTGCCATATGCCCCAGGACCAAATCCCAGATTATTTGCTTTTAATTTGATTATATGAATCTACACTGCCATATAATCCAGTTCAAAGCAAATAATCTAGATTTTAAATGGCAGTGTAGAAAGGGCCAAAGTTTATTCTGCATATCCTTAATCAGTGTCTTGCCCTCCAGTTAATTTCAGGGGCAAATCCCATTCCTCATACAGAAGTAATGTACCAGCCTATCTAGTGGAATGGAAAGCTGTATGTATCTTATCTTTTATCTTGGTCCAGTACTTGCTTATTTTATTTATTTATTTATTTATTTATTTATTTATTTATTTATTATTTGAACTTATATGCCACCACTCCCCAGGGGCTCGGAGCAGCTTACAAGAATGGCTAAAATCTAACACAATTTAAAAACAATTAAAAACAATTTAAAACAGCAATATCAAACATTAAAAGCCTGTCGAAACAGGTATGTCTTACATGCCCTGCGGAAAGCTGATAAGTCCCGCAAGGCACGGACTTCAGGTAGCAGAGTGTTCCAGAGCGATGGTGCGACTATTGTAAAGGCTCTGCGTCTCGTTGCTGTTAGATGCAAGGTCTTGACACTGGGAATTTCCAATAGATCTTGGTCCTCAGAACGGAGGAATCTCTGGGGTTGGTAGGGGGTGAAGCAGTCCCTTAGGTACATCTGCCCCAGACCATGCAAGGTGAGTACCATCACTTTGAAAGTGATCCGGTGCTCAATTGGTAACTAATGCAGCTGCAGTAAGATTGGTGTTATGTGGCATCTCATCGGAATTCCCACAAGAAGCCGAGCAGCTGCATTTTGTACCAACTTGAGCTTCCGGATCACCGACAGAGGAAGGCCAATGTAGAGGGCGTTACAGTAGTCCAGTCTTGAGATGACCGTAGCCTGGATCACCGTAGCTAGGTCATCAAGTAAGAAGTATATTATTAGAGATGATCATCTAGTGCAGGATTAGTCTCCAACTGTTATTAAGCAAAGACTTCTGGAAGTTGAGAGACTGAATTTCATAGTGATAGTTATTTTATACTATTCAAACCTTACTTTTTTACTCAGTAATCATGTGCATCTGTTCTATGTGTTAGGGGGAAAGAAAGAAAGAAAAATGATTGCCTCCTGCTAACCAAGATAAATAATATTAGCACAAATTCTCTATAACATCCTATTTATACTTTGGAACAACCTGCATTGAAGGTCATTGAATATTCAAGAAAATAACAAGCAAGCAAGTTTTTCAGGGGAGTCTTCTAAGATCATGGCATATTATTTTTATTATCATAATTTACCTAGCAATCAAACATTTCTCCTACTCAAAAATAGGAATGCAAAATAGACACAGAGGTTTATTTCATTCCATTAAATTTCATTATTAAAGAGCACACACTAATGCGCTAAACATTTATGTCATGACAGATTTCTACGCACTTGGTGCATATGAATGTCCAGCCCTTGTTACTGTAAAGCATGGTTTATTTCACATTAAACCCACAGCTATAAATTTTTATTCAAAGTGGACTTTGATCCCCATTCCTTCATTTTAGCACTTTTTGTGTGTGGCTGAATTACATAGTCATTGGAGAACCAATATTCTGCTTCTGGAATCCTCTTGGGGCTGCATGGAGTGCCAAAATGACCAAAATCAAGGATCATGAAAATTGAAAGTGTCCCCAAAGTCTACTTATTGTTTTAAAGAAATGAGTTTATTTTTGGATATTGAATGGTGGATATTGAATGAAAATACTTTAAAATATTTATCAAACAGTTACATTTATATCCTGTCTTTACTTCACTGAATGCTAAATGTGAGAGAAATAAGGTTGAGCACTGTGAAAGCCACCCACTACATGGCTACCAGCCTCCTCCCAGTAGACTCAAATCAGGGAAAAGCTTTATGAGAACTACCACTCCTCTTGGCATCCCCCCAGCAATAGCAAGGGTATCCCTCTGGGCAGCTGAACCAGGAAATCCCAACCGGATGGCCCCCCATGAGGGTCTTCCTCCAGGGGCAAACCAAGAATGGACAACTTGGAAGTCCCCGAACAGACTCAGAAGTGGAGTGGGCAGATCAAAAGACAACCTAGCAAAAGGGCACTACCTAAAAGAATCCCACACCTTGTGTGACTGTGGAGCAGAACAGACAACTCTGCACGAGTATACTTGTCTACTATGCCCTGCCTCATGTACAGAGGAAGAATTGTTGGAGGCTACAGACAATGCCATTGCTGTTGCCCATTTTTGGTCAAAAGATATTTAGCTGCCTGTGTTCCTACTATTTTTATCAGTTTTATACTAATTTATGCAATGCTTTTGATGCGAAATAAATAACTCCACTGAAAACAAGGCAGCATACATGTCTCTATCCTTCCCTGATCTATCCACTTAATAGTGATGTGAGATAAAACAAGCTGAAAAAGAATGATTTAGCCAAGGTCACTAGGTGAGTTTAATGACTCAGTAGAGAGTTGGAGAGATTTGGATCTCTCAAATCCTAGACCAACACTCTATTCTGCACACCCTCTACAGCAGTGGTTCTCAATCTGTGGGTCCCGAGATGTTTTGTCCTTCAACTCCCAGAAATCCTAACAGCTGGTAAACTAGCTGGGATTTCTGGGATTTGTAGGCCAAAACGCCTGGGGACCCACAGGTTGAGAACCACTGCTCTACAGTATATTGTGCTAGGTAGTCACGTTGCCTGTTTGGCCTTCTCTGTTTAGAAGATATCCCATAGCTGATTATTATATTTCGGCTAACAACTTATGTTGTGTTTCGCACCACAACTTGCACAAGACTGCTTCCTTTCCTGTTTCAGTAATGTACATAATGGAGAAAACATACAGGATGAAGATGAGAAGTGTTCATAGTTGTGCCATGCAAATCAGTACTGCTATTTACAATTTAGGAATTGGCAGCCATGCTGCTTAGTTGATGTAGGAGTATGTTTCCAATGTATTTGTGATGTGCAAATGGAATGAGGTCTCAAAATGTGGCTATGTGAAGTGTTCTCAGCAATCACTCAGCTTTTCAGAGCAACTGAACACGTTAGGCCTCATTGGCACTGGTGGCTTGTAATCCAAGCAAAAGTGGATAACTCAGTCCATAATTCTGTGTGATTCGTTTTCCATTCCTGCTAAGACTATAAGCTGTCTCTTCTTCAGCTGTCTGAAAATTGTTTATTCTTGTGTAGGCTTTGCCTTCCCTTGAGCCAGTTGATAGCTCCTTCTTGTGTTCAAGTGGTGGCAACATAAGTATTAATGCTCAGATGCTAGTTTGCTATTGTTACATAGGGTTTTGGTAACTGTCTAGCAAAGGCATTTCCCCACACAATTTATTCTGTCTTTCTTTCTAGGAATCACCACTGTGTTGACGATGACTACTATCAGCACTCACCTCAGGGAGACACTGCCAAAGATCCCCTATGTGAAGGCAATCGACATCTACCTAATGGGATGCTTTGTGTTTGTGTTCCTTGCCTTGCTGGAGTATGCTTTCGTAAACTACACATTCTTTGGTAAAGGTCCTCAGCATCAGAAGAAAGCTGCTGAAAAGGCCACCACAGAGAAGAAGAAACTGGAAATGAATAAAGTACAGGTAACCATCTCTCTCTTTTTTCATAAATATATAAATTTATATTCCAGATGAGACTAAAATAGCTGAGGAATCATCATATCAGAAAATTCGGACAGCTAATGCCTCTACACTACACTAGTGCAGTAGTTTGTTCCACTTCAACTATTATGGTTCCAACCTTATAGAATCCCAGAATCTGTAGTTCCTTAGAATTATCTGCTGGAAAGTTGTAGCACTGTCATGCAAGAAGATGTGCATATAAAGCCTTCTAGCATAGAATTATAAGTATTTTACCAAACCATAAATTCCAAGATTCTATGGGGCATAGACATGAAAATGGTCAAAGTGCTATAGCTATCTAGGAAAGTTATACTTAGGCTGGATCTACACTGCCAAAAAATCCAGATTAACTGCTTTGAATTGGAGTATATGAGATGGGGCCTTAGAGCCATTTTATCTTTGCCATTTTACAAAATTCCATATGGAATATGATATCCAGCAAAGTCTGGGGTGCCATCAAACAAACAACGTGTATTAAACAAAATGTGTAAGCGGAAATATGAGTTTAAGATGGCATCATAACAGGCTCAACTATGCATTTGGCCTCTGTCATATCTGTGGCTCCGAGACATCAAGACTACCAAAAACAAAGGTTGTGGGCTGGGGGAGCATGTTGCTTCTGGGAACCTCCAGGAGAAGAAATTTTCTGCTAAAACAAAAGGCCTTTACAGAAAAACAAAATTTCATTTTTTTAAAAAGGAAATGAATGTAATGCATTCTCATCAACACAAGAGTCAAACCCAAGAAGGTGGTGGTAGTGGGATGTGAGAACAACACAACCTTTTGAATGATAAGATTGTTTTCTGTGCAGAAAACAATTTGTTTTTGCACGAAAATGGGATTTTGTGCAAGACACACCACTTTCAGTACAAAAGGTTGGTTTGTGTGCAATCCTCCCTAACTTTCCCTCATAGTTCTTTCAACAAAGGGCCCAAATAAGAGTTCCTCCCAATTATCTTAAATTTGGAGAAAACAGATGTAAGAACATAATCCATTCTTCTAAGAATATCAGTCATTGGATGTTCTGAGTCATTAGGTATGAGAACTTTTCCATGTGCCTCTGGACTTTGGGTTATTTAACCTGATCTCCACCTGCAAGTTCCTACCAATAGTAATTCTGACTTCATTTTAGGATCGCATTGTTTCCTGCAGTTAAAAGGACCACATTATCCCTTGAGTCAAGCACCATTAAGATTTTTTTACAGGTGGACAAGCAGAGAGTTAGGGCAAAGTGTAGAAAACAAAAAGATATGTCTGTTTCTCCTTCCATTAGGGAAATGTGTTAATTTGTTCACAATCATAATAAAGTATTTGTTAGGAATTCAGAGAATATAAATGACTGGTGATTTAAACTGATCAGGAGGTTGTAAGTCAGTAGAAACTCATTTTAAAATAAAGCAGTGTTGTTCATGATACCTTAAATTAAGGCAGTAATTCATCCACTCTTTGCATCATAATAAGCGGTGAGTGCATAGTACTTTAAACAAAGAGGCTCACATGTATCATTGATTTTAACTATTATTATTCATGAGTTATTTATCCTTACAATGCAGGACAAAAAATAGAACAATATTAATGGTCTTTATACTCCCTTTGTGAGTGACTACATAATTAAATGTGGAAGTCCTTTAAACTACCCTTTGGTTTGTGTAATACAGATACAACACAATTATCTGTGGATTCAATATCCATGGTTTCACTTACAAATGCTCTCAAAAATACCTTTGTGCCCCCCCCCCCTTGCAAAGTTTGTGCTAACTTCAATGCAATTTTATGGTATACTTCCAACCCAAGTATAACCAGAATATAGAGATGAATTTAATTCATAGTTTCAGGTATCAAGGTTTGTGTGCAATGTATCCCTAGATGATATGAGTGTCATACTGTAATTAAAACATTATGTACATATAGTCCCTTGTTACCATGTATGCTCATGTATAGGTTAACAAATGTATGTATATCAAGGGCAGATTTTGGGGTCAAAAATATAGATTTTGATAAGATCCATGGATAAGTCCTGGATAACCAATACCACTTCTGGAGGCCAATCATCCCTAGATGCCACCGCCATTCCCCACCCAGGCACTCAAAAAAGCCAGAAGCAGCACCATGGCAGAGAGACTAATGACCTCTTCACAAAGAGCTAACATTGGCAGAATGATCTGGTTTAGCCTGGGTCGCCCACAAAGCCTACTGGCTCCCATCTAACAATCACATAAAGTAGAAACAACTGGTTCTTCTCTTGAAGTATAAAACAAAATCTTTGTTTGAGAAAATGTCCTGTTCTTTATTACATATGAGTAGACTCCAGTAGTCACATGAATTGACTCCAACCAGCAACCGGTTTCGACTCACAAAAGCCTTCGTCAGGTGGTGGGGTTCGAAATTATCAAATAAAGCTCATCATTGGCATTGGTTGTTGTACAATTATTTCATTTACAACTTACTAGCTGGCAAGATTGTAGAACACCACTTATGAATTAGAAATGTTCTCTAAAGCATGCTTCTTCTTTAGATTGATGCCTGTGGGAATATTCTTCTTACAACCCTGGAAATGAGAAATGAAGTTAGTGGATCCAATGTGATTGGAAGTCTGAATGATCCAAGAGGAACCATGTATTCCTACGACAGTGCCAGTATCCATTATAGAAGACCACCTCCTACAAGAGACCTCTACAGCAGAAGCCCTTTGGATAGGCACACAGTCCATCAAAAGGGACGCTTACGAAGAAGAGCATCACAACTCAAAGTCAAAATCCCCGATTTGACTGACGTCAATTCCATAGACAAGTGGTCCAGAATGGTCTTTCCTATCACATTTATTCTTTTCAATGTTGTCTATTGGCTTTATTATGTGCACTGAATTATGCTGTGATCCCTCCACCCAATCAACCCAAACACCTTTTCTCCTTTTTTTCTTTTGCCAACCTTAAGGACTACAGTAGCCACAATGCTACAGTACAATATTCAGCCATGCAGTGGGTTAGGGTGTCCTTTTTACCACATCCAAAAATTACTTCATGTTTACTTCAAAAAGACAATATCTATTCTTTTAGATCTGCTTTCAGAGAGCGACGACATTGAAGACGTAAGTGCCATTCTTCTGTCTCATTTTAAGATTATTTCTGGTGATCTTTCCTTTCGTTTTTCCTAGCATTTAAAATGAACACTGTTTTCTCTTTTTCATGAATTAGATTGATATTTCACTGCATTTTGAAAAGTATGAAGTTTAACAGAATTCAGGTGATAGCTGTGATCCTATGCACACTTACCAGAGAGTGAGCTCTTTACTTACTTCTGAGTAAACGTACATAGGATTGGGCTGGAATTCTTTTACTATAAATGACCTCCCAGAACAGGTGTTTATTCTATAATGAAGGCATATATGGAAACCTCTGATAGAGCAAAGTTAGGACGATTGGGTTTAAACAATTCACTTGTCAAATCATAGGTTTAAGTACATATTTAGAAATCAAAATGGTACCGTTGGTGAAGCCTGTAGTAGATATTTTAAAATCTGCTGATGATTTTACATACATGTCTTTGAAAGAAAAAGAAATTATCAGAAGAATGTGCAAAGAAGTTTAACCTCTCCTCAGTGGTGACATACACATCTCTAGAAACAAATCAAGCTTTCAGTTTCTTCAAATATACTCTGTTACTTTTAAGGAAATAAAGCCCCATGTAGTTTGATAGCCATGATTTCTGTAAGCAGGCAAACTCTAGACCAAACAAATTATCCTATATACTCATGTATAAGTCTAGAAAGTTTAGTCAAAAAGCCAACCTCAAAAAACTGAGTTGATTTAACCATGGACCAATGTAAGTACCTAAGTACTTACCGATGTAAGTACTATGTAGGTACTTAAACCTGATCTAAAAAAGAATAGTCTCCAACTCTGAACAGAGTGGTGAAATGTAAGAGCTTAGTCTGTCCTTAGATGACTAGAAAAAGCACTGACCACGTCTACTCTGTTGTGATATTTTATACGGCGCATATCAAAATCCATAATTTTGTCCCCAAAACCCGCTCTCAATCTATACATGAGGTTGACTTATACGTGAGTATATACGGTATTTACATTTTTAAGAATGAAGCCAATGGCTGATCTTCAATACAAATGGGGCTGTACCAGAGAGAAAATGCAGGGATTTGACAGGAAATAGGGGGGGCTTCTGAAGATGACCTTTGTTTCATCAAAGCTTAGAATATACCTCAATTAGGTTTACTTTCCCCTCACTTATGGGCCTTTTTTCACAAAAAGAAAGGAAATATGGAAGAGCAAATCATGTGACATCATATCTACTTTGCCCCAAGTATGCCCATACACAGAGATTAAACCTGAGAGCCATGGAATACTTCTGGTATTATAATTTCTGTAACAGCAGGTCATAGAGCAGTCCAGGTTATATAAGAGAATACCTGTAGAGAATACACTGGTATTGATTTCCCTCCCCACAGTTTTGGGTCTACACTACAACCTTTTCATTTGCAGACTCTATATCAACAGTTTCACTTACTCATGTGCCAAAAATATTTCCCCAGAAGTGTTTGTGGGTCTCTCTTGGTCCTCCAGTGCTAGGTCCTTCTGTGTTTCTTTCTAGCCTAAGTATAATAAAAAATATAGAGTTTGCTACTATCAATGGTTTCAGATGTTTACAGTCTTGAGGCCCTTCCACACAGGCGCTATATCTCGGGTTTTCTGCTTTAAACTGGGTTATATGAGTCCACACTGCCAGATAATCTGGGATAAACAGAAAACCTGAGATCAGATCCTGAGGTATAGGGCCTGTCTGGAAGGGTCTTGAAATTTATCTTCCATGAATATGGGTGGCCGCACTGTACTTCTACTGCAGCTACATAGAGCAGAAACTTTAGCATTCCCAGAATTTGAAATGACAGGGCATCTCTTTACTCTCTCTTTGATTAGGAGATGGATATGTGTCCAGAGATCAAAAGGTGTGAACCACATTTCCATTAATTATTATTTTTTAAACGGCAATTATAAGAACAATAATAATTAATCTTTGGTGGTGTGTCAGTTAGAGAGGTCTTCTTTGATCTATGATTGTGGCATTTGAAGCAAAATGCTTGACCAAAAACATAAAATTATACCAACGTGGCATCCTCCACAGTAAGTCTTACATAAAAATTTATTGTTGTGTATGATGTGTATAAGGGTTTTTTAAAGCAATGAATACTGAGAGATGGTTTGCCAGTTCCTTCTGAATTTTAGTCCTCAGTGCTTGGTATTCATCAGGACTGATCCTGCTTAACCTCCAAGTCCAGACAGGATCTTTAGAGTATTTATCCAGGTTCTGCTGTTTCTACTTCCGTCAAAATACTAAGTTATGGGATTTTTTTTCTCAGAAAAGTGATCTAAAGACACCTGACGTGATCCTTTTCCAGATAGTAAAAAGGTACAATTCAGATCAATATTTTTGTGCAAGCCATTTGTATCCAGTGCTGAGATACTGGAAAAGGACAGAATTGAAATAATACACACATTTTGCAAAAGCAAAGTTTATATAATAAACGGGCAAAAATATCCCCCATTTTCATAATATATCCTAAGGTCAGCCAGTTATAAACTCTTTCCCATAACCAATAAAAACAGGATATTTTTATACATTGGCCAAAGTAACCATCATCTGCACTAGTAGAAGGTGATAGCAACTTTATATATTTGCACCAGAATCATGTATATATACAAACATCAAATCATAATAGAATGTTCACAGCTTTTTTAGGTGGAACTGAACATAAATATATGTGCACATGGTACACCTAACTAATATGTAATCAGATATGATGGTTCATCAGATATGGAAAACTATCTGTTCACTAAATACAAGACCCGTCCACCCTTTAACATGTGATTAGACCACATCAGTTTTACATTGTCTCAGAGTATTTTCTATTATACTGAAAGTTAGCATTTATCAGATTCAATCACTGAAAACTAGGAGTATGAAACCAATATGGTAAGCTTCCTTAGTATAGGTTTTTCGGGCTATATGGCCATGTTCTAGAAGTGTTCTCTCCTGACGTTTCACCTGCATCTATGGCAAGCATCCTCACAACCTCTGAGGATGCTTGCCACAGATGTAGGAGAAACATCAGGAGAGAATGCTTCTAGAACATGGCCATATAGCCTGAAAAACCTACAACAACCCAGTGATTCCAGCCATGAAAGCCTTCAACAATACATTCCTTAGTATAATCTTAATTTTTTTCATAGTTTACAAGAGTACAGCATCTAAACAACTGGCATCTAAACAACTGGCAGGATTGAAACGAAATGCACACACACACATTTCCAAGTCTTAATTTAATAAATTGGTAATATTAAAACCGTTATGAATGAAAATCATCCCTTTAAAAATTCTGATTACTTTGATGACACTTAAAAAGCTTGACTTGCTAGATGTCAAGAAATGAAATTATGATGGAAATGAAATTAGAAACAAGTGTTAGTCTTTCCAAGAAAAAGAGTACAAATGTTAAAATGCAATAAAAGGGTAAGTAATTAATTGTAGAATAAGCAGGAGAATAATACATCAGACTTTGCATCCCTCTCAAATTTTAATTATTTTTTTCCAAGTCACATAATTCAAATTGGGTGGCATGATGTCCAATTTTTAAAATATTCATTTGCATGTAACCACAATTGATTTATGTGATGAAGAGGAAATCTTTGTACACGCAACATTGTACAGCATTAACTATTATTAAGTTTAATTAAAATAGCAGAAATTGTAGTGTTACCTGAGTTTATGAACACTTACCCAGGAGTAACTAAGGCACACTGAACATGTGTTGTATCACAAGTTGTACTGAAGAGTAATTCTATTCACAAGGTCCATTAGAAAGGAAATAAGACTTCTGTTGCCAACTAAATACAATTAAGAAGGCAATATCTTTCTGAAACAAAATATGAGATTCAGAAATATATATATATCCCATGAGTCAAGATACCCAAATTGTATCACAGGCACGTGAATGTTGCTAGAAGCCATGCAACTTGTACCATCATTATAGTACCTCCATGCACCATAATATTTTTCATGGGTGAATCTTGCCCAGTTATGTTTGCTGCCATTCCGTTCTCTGTGATATCTTGAAAGTGGCTTCTTGGCTATGTTCCATGTGTCTGGTAACATATATAAGTCCAGTCACACTGACACTGAGTCAGTAACATTTACATGCCAGGTTCTACAGCTCAGAAGTATGTCCTGGATGGCAGGCTGAAGCTAACATTATAAAGAAATGCAGGTAAAGAATGGCTGGTTGTGATTACCTCAATGGTGTCGTGAATCCACTCTGGAGTTTGTTCCAAACTTTAGAGGGGTTTTCCAAGAATCTGATCCTGCTTGGAGATAAGATTCATGAAAGTAAATAAAACCTGAAACACAGGGTGAAATTGAAAACCACTGACACTGAAGGCACCAGCTGCCACCCCAATACCCAGAGTCATACTGAAATGGAGGCCAAAAGATTTACGCTAAGTAAAATTATATATAGTACATGGGAACATATATGATACATTTTGTTCATCTGAAGCGGAATTGCATTAGAACTAATTACAAGCCAACACAAGTAACTAGATTTTTTACATAATTAAAGCTACACATTCTTGGAAATAAGTCCCAATAGGACTTACTTCGAAACAAAAAAATGCATAGAACTGGATTGAAAGTGCCTTACAATAACAAGAAATAATATATGAAGTTTCACCCCTCTAATCTACCAAGATGTTTTGGTAGGAAAACTATGGGTTTCCATATATTTAATCTCTTCAATTGATGTTTTTCTAGCAAATCAAAAGCCTCGTTTAGACCAATCCCACTAGTTGATGAACCTTTATTCAGGCCCAGGTCACTGGGGCAAATTGAAATGAACTAAAAAGGAGATACTGCATCTATGTCTGTAATAGATTTTATGTGTATGACTTGGATGCTTTTCATGATGCCAAAAATTACACTGGCCAACTCACATTTTGGGGCCTCAAATGTTAGCCCTGTTTCTTGGTATATTTGACCTGCTGGTTCCAAAAATGGCACAAGTTTCCCCTATCAACTCTTGTTTTGGAGATGCAGAACATATGACATCTACCAATCACCATTTGCTCAGCCATAGAAAACTATGATAACCATGTCTAAGAAACTAGAGTCGGTGTGATCTATCCAATGAATTTTCTGAATCAGTGTCCCAAATAAGCTCAGGAAGAGACCTAAAAATCAAGACATCTTAGAAAAAAAAATGATGGGCAGAAACACATAATCACCTGAGCTGCAAAGGCTTCTCAAACTATAACCCAGCCGCCATCAGACAGCTCCACTCTTCTCCAATTCTTTCCCAAAATTTCTCAGGCCACATTTTGATAACCCAATACAGTATTATCCCGGCGAAACTCTCTTTCCTCTTTGTCTGTTTAAATGGTGTCCTACATGTCTTGCTAGCTAAAGAAGTACCCAAAGTGCCAAGTGGGAAGCAGAGTTTTAAAGCTAGTTTTTTAAAGTCTTACTAAGGTTGAGCCAAGAGAATTCATACACATTGTGCCTTTTATACATCCACTCTTGAGTGTTATCTAAATCCATGAAAACAGACAAAAGAATCCATGAAAACAATATGTTTACTGAAGTGCCTTGCTCATATGAATCTGGATTCAGTTTTCCTTTGAATTGGGCCAAACCTTTTACTTGCCTTTAATCCCCATTGTGGGGAAGAAGAGAGGACAGGAATTAGATTAGTATATAAAACAATAAAAATGAGGAGTGATGGCCAAAAAGCAAAAATCCCAGCCAGTTTACCAGCTGTTAGCATTTCTGGGAGTTGAAGGCCAAAACATCTGAGGACCCACAGGTTGAGAACCACTGACCTAGACATTCCTAGAGAAGTATTCTCTCAGGCAAACAAAAATAGCAATTTCTTTATTTGTGGTTTTTCTTATTCAGTGGCCCCATGCCCCCAACCCCAGCAAATGTGTGTGGCTGACTATATGTGCCTTTTTATCAGGCAAAGTGAGAAACATGTAGTTTTCCAGATATTGTTAGACTATACATTCCATCAGTCTTAGACAACACGGTCAGTAGTGAGGGGTGATGAAAATTGTTATTCGCTAACATCTCCAGTTGTCCTTCTATAAAACAATTCTGACATGATCTGACTAAGACATGCCGTTTATTGAATCTGATGTTTTCTTTAAAAAATGTGAAATCATGCCAGTGAATATATTTTGTCAGCTCTATTTCGAAGAGAGATCCTTCATCTTGTCAGAAATCTACTTCTGGAAAGCTTTGCAAGACTCATTTGGGATTCGTGTAGCAATTTACCTCATGTATAAACTAAGCAGATTGCTTATTTTATTTATACTTCTCCTTTCCACATAAAAAGGCACTCAATACAGCTAACAATAAGACGGATTAAACACAGAATATTAAAAGAACAAGATAAATCAGTTGGAGCCCCTTCTAACAGTGAATCAGTTAACATTTATGAGTGTTTAGCACATAAATTTAACACATTTGTTTAACCATATTTGAAATGTCTCATATTTAAACATTTCCTTTTCCTTGAAGGAAAATACATATTAAAACTAGGGTGAAAGGATGGAGAAAGGAAGCAACTCAAGTTGTTTTTATTACAGTGTGGCAAAGGCAATAACCTTAGCCATTAATCTATTCTTTGTGTTGCTTGGATAATTAAAACCTGCACATGAAGAGTACACATGTTATTGTTTGAAATACAGTTCCCAGAAACTTCCAGCCAATATAGGATTCTGGAAACTGGGGGTCAAAAAGTTACCGTAATTTCTCCTAAGCCCGTTGGCGAGTTGCTAGGGCACAAGTCATGTTGGCAATCCATTTGTGTATCATATATATAGTACAAAAACTAATTCTTTACTTGTGAATTTCCTTTCTTGTCAGTGAGGCAGGAAACAAATGGACTAAATCCTATTTTCTGCTCTCAGAAAATGTAGAACATCCCCATAATATTTATTATTATTTATTTACTATATTTATATTCCTAAATATAGAAATAGAAATAAAGAATGTTCAAGCTTTCATACAGTGGCACTTATTTCTCATGCCAGTAAGGTAATGCTCAAGATCCTGCAAGGAAGACTCCAACAATACATGGAGAAAGAGTTGCCAGATGTACAAGTTGGCTTTAGAAAAGGCAGAGAAACGAGAGACCAAATTACCCATATCCACTGAATAATGGAGAAAGGCAGGGAGTTTCAGAAAAACATCTCTTTCTGTTTTATTGACTATTCTAAAGCCTTTGACTGTGTGGATCATAATAAATTGTGGCAATTTTTGGTGGTATGAGTATACCAAGTCACCTTGTCTGTCTCCTGAGGAATCTGTATAATGACAAAATAGCAACAGTAAGAACAGACTATGGAACAACAGACTGGTTCAAGATTGGGAAATGAGTACAGCAGGACTGTATAATCTCACACTACCTATTCAACTTGTATGCAGAACACATCATGCAACGTGAAGGGTTTGTTGAATCCAAGGCTGGAGTTAAAATTGCTGGAAGAAATATTAATGACCTTAGTTATGCAGATGATACCACTTTGATGGCTGAAAGCGAGGAGGAGCTGAGGAGCCTTCTAACCAAGAAAAAAGAAAGTGCAAAAGCTGAAAAAAGAAAGTGATGTTTAACTGGGTTACAGTTAAACATCAAAGAAACCAAGATGGTGGCAACCAGACTAATTGATAACTGGCAAATAGAGGGAGAAAACATGGAGGCAGTGACAGACTTTGTATTTCTAGGCACAAAGATTACTGCAAACACAGACTGCAGCCAGGCAATCAAAAGACCAGTCTTGATAAAATAGTGAAGAATAGAGGCATCACACTGGCAACAAAAATGTGCATATTTAAAGCAATTGTATTCCCTGTAGTAACCTTTGGATGTGAGAGCTGGACCATAAGGAAGGCAGAGATGAAGGTAGATAGATGCTATTTGGACCACAAGAAGATCCAACCAGTCCATCCTCCAGGAAATAATGGCCGGCTGCTCACTGGAGGGAAGGATATTAAAGGCAAAGTTGAAGTACTTTGGCCACATAATGAGAAGGCAGGAAAGTTTGGAGAAGACAATGATGCTGGGGAAAATGGAAGGAAAAGGGAAGTGGGGCCAGTCAAGGACAAGATGGATGAATGGTATCTTTGAAGTAATTGGCTTGACCTTGAAGAAGCCATGGGTGGCGATGGCTGACAGGGACTCTAGTGTGAGCTGGTCCATGAGGTCATGAAGAGTTGGAAG